>NC_057794.1:211903004-212225005 GCF_018294505.1 Triticum aestivum | reverse complement strand
TAGTGGGGAATAAAAGAGGGCATGAAATAATTCATATTTATGTTGTCTAACCAAACAGGATAGCATGACACAATTTCACATTATGATGGCTAACTAAAAAAGATGGAAAGACATAGTTCATAATATGAGACTATGTAAACAGGATGACATGCCATAACTATGCCATAATTCACATACATTCACAGATAGAATGCCATAATTCAAAATATGATGACTGTAAACACTAAACAGGATGAGATGATATAACTATATGATGTCTTTATTAAATGGGTTGCCATGCCATAATTCAGATATATAGTGTGTATGTACTATGTAAACATGATGGCATGATATAATTCAAATATATGATTTATATAGTAAGCAAGTAAGCAGATGGCAATCCATATATGATGTAAAAACTAAGCAATGCAAGACAACATGCATGGCATGTGTAATATAACCCTGCCAAGTTTGAGCATAGACCTCGGGGGGAAAATAGGACTGGTCATCAGTCTCTGAATCCTCCTCTGAGGAGCTCTCTGTAACCAGCAAGATGTCTGCTTCAGCAGGTAGCATTGTTTGCTCTGAATACCTTGTTTTCACTCCAGATACTTCCATCGCCGCTTCAAATGGCTGATTCACAGGAAGAGTAGTTGAATATACAAACGTTGTCGACAAATGGAACACGTAATACAAAAAAATGATAGCATGATATAATTCACATACATGATGATTGGCTAAACAGCATGGCATTGCATAATTCACATATATAATGCCTTTGCAACAAGATATCATTGTATAATTCACATATATAATGTCTTGCAACAAGATGGCAATGCATAATTCACATATATAGTAATTAGACACTGAACAGGTGGCATTGACACAATACATGTCTAAACTAATCAAATGACATAGCAATGCGAGACACCATACACACGATATGAGCAACATAACCCTGCCAAGTTAGAGCATACACCTCGGGGGGGGGGATAGGACTGGTCATATGTCTCTGAATCCTCCTCTGAGAAGCTATCCGTAACAAGCGAGATATGCGCTTTGTCAGATAGCATAGTCTGCTCTGAAGACCTTGTTTTCACTCCAGAATTTGCCATCACCGTGTCAAATGGATGATGCACATGAAGAGCAGTTGAATGTACTAACATTGTTGACAAATGTAATATGTAACGGAAAAAAGGATGGCCTGATATAATTTACATATAAGATGACTGGCTAAGCAGGATGGCATTGCAAAATTCACATATATGATGACTGGCTAAACAAGATAGCGTCGCATAATTCACATAAACGCTGAATAAACTAAACAGATGGCATTCGCACAAAGGATGTCTAAACTAAGCAGATGAAATATTTGATGTATAAAGTAAGCAATGCAAGACACCATATGCATGATATAACCAACATCAGCATGCCGAGTTAGAGCGAAGACCTCAGGGGGTAAATAGGAGTTGTCTTCTCCTTCTGAATCCCCCTCAGAACAGATATCTTCCTCTCAATTACAATTCGAAATGTGTGGAGGGTGGGCTGCCTTTGCGCCTACCATGGAGCGACGTCTGCATGAAATTTTATTGACATGCAAGGCTCGTCTCTTTTGCTCTACATGTTCAGTTCCATTGTTTACAATAACTGTCATGCATAGGAATAAAACATAGTGAGATTATGTAAGGAGTGCATGCATAAATCCAAAATGATGGTAGCAACCTGTGGATAGACCCAAAACCAATAATAGCAGGCAGATAATGGCTTCAGTTAAAAAATACAGATAATGGCTTCTTTACTGTTTGTTTCCCACCCAACATGAAACTCATAGTAGACACTGGAGATTAACCAGATAGTAGATAGATACTATTGATAGTGGCCCCGATATGTACCCCACAACCATTTAAAAACTCAAGTTTGACCAAGTTAAGCGATGCATAACGTAAGCAGACACGAAAGAGTGTGACCTCTCTTGCGGACCCGTGTAGTCCTCGAGGTCATCTACTTGGTTGATGATGGTAATGCAGTTTTCATGGCTGCCAGCAGCGGGGAAGAAGATCTGAGGCGGTGAAAGACAGTCTGGAGGCCGGATCCCTGCTGTGCTGGACCCTTCTATCGTTGGAGCACCTGAGCTGGGGTGGACGACGACGCAGCAGGAGCGGGACAAACCACACAAGGTTTTCTTTGACAACTATCTGTAAGAGAAG
The DNA here is from genome assembly GCF_018294505.1 of Triticum aestivum. NCBI lineage: Eukaryota > Viridiplantae > Streptophyta > Magnoliopsida > Poales > Poaceae > Triticum > Triticum aestivum. Next base: position 212,222,819 of record NC_057794.1, on the reverse strand, counting down.
TAATTCTGTAAGGGCTCGTTTGAATTGGAGGATTCCAACAATGCAGGGATAGGAAATAGACAGGAATAGGATAGGAATGCACGTGCAAAATAGAGAATTTAAAAACACAGGATTTCAGCCAATCTGGGTGTTTGATTCACAACAATTGGAAGATCATAGGATGCAAAGAAGCATGGTGAGATTAAGTCAAACCACAAGAAAATGTACGGTTATGATGCTATTATGCTACTATCTCTTAGTCTTGTGCTTCATGAATAGCAATTTGAAAAGGAGGACAAGTGAAAATTAAAATTCCTACATTTTTTCTTTCAAGGAGACACTAAAAGAACAAATATGCGTGCTCAGTGGACAATATATATAACATGTAGAGTAAAAAAGAGATGCAACAAGTGTACAACCTCTTTGGCAAAGCCATGTTGATCTCAGCGTGATTGGGTTGGCCGGTGAGGATGCTCCGGCTGACTTTGCTATCGGAGGAGGGGAAGAAGATCTTAGGCGTCTAGAGATGGAGCCCGAGGTACTGCTCCGCTGTGATGGAGGGTTTCATCATTGGAGCAGCTCCGGTGAGTTGTACGACGCCAAGGCTGAAGCAAGACAAGAGAGACAACGAACAACGTTAACCTGAGTGGAATTCTAAAAGCATCTCCAATACATGACGTAAAATACATAAACACAAAGTGCTAGATGTAAAATACATCAGCCGCTCATCTCTGAACTTAACTGTCGAAACTAAACTTAACTATCGAAATTGAACTTAACTGTCAAAACTGAACTTAACTGTCGAAACTGAATTTTGCTGTCGAAACTGAACGCACTAGCAAGGTGAGGCTACACGTTGGTCGACTGACTTTTTCATCTCTGTTCAGTCGATTTTCCAGTCGTTGGATACGAAATCAAGGGCATGCGGTTCATCTTCAACCTCCACCCCCTTGAGCCGCTAGCCACCACCGGCCAAACAGCAGGCCCCCGCCACCCGCGGCCGGCGGTGCGCCGCCCTGCCCGCCCCGAAAACACTCCCCACCACCGGTCCGCTGCCGCCCCAGCCATCCCCCTAGCCCCCCCCCCCCCCCGTGCCGAGATTTTTCTCCGGCGATCCCCATGACACCGCCTCGCCAATGCCCCGCCACCGCCGGTGACCACCGCCCCCATCCTGAACCCTAAGATAGATAGTGGGGTACCTCTTCGGCGAGCCCCCCTCTCCGCTGCGGTTGGTTCTTCCTTCACCCCGGCGAGCTCCCCCCCTGAAAATCAACTGACCCAAAAGTCGATTCAGTCGACTGAAGTGTAGCTAAATCAGAGCAGCATCGCAAGCAAGAGCAAGAGCGAGAGCAGCAGTGCGAGCAAGAGCAATAGCAAGAGCAGACCAGGCAGGGGACCAAGAGCAAGAGCAGAGCAGCAGTGCGAGCGAGAGCTAAAGCAGTAGCAGCTCCTACTGATGTGGACGTCGCCGCCGAGGGAGCGACGCCGTGGAGGAAGTGGCCGACAACGCCGCCGTGGATGGAGCCGCGCCGTGTCGGCTCGGGACCGAGCGCTGGCAGCACCGTGAGATCGAATCAAGAAGAAAATGCGGTGATTAGTGTACAACCTCTTTGGTGGCGCTGATTAGGTCGAAGCTTTATCCGAGGAAATGATGATGATGATGCTCTTCCGGTGGTGCAGGTGAAGGCGGCAGTGTGGGAATGGAGGTGGCGCGAAAGACGAGGGGAACGTCGGGGCAGCTCCTTGCAGGTGGAGGACGAGGTGGCTGAACGGGCGGGACGATGAGATCGACGAAGGATCCTCATCCAGTACAGTGGACGAGGGACGTCGAGGTGTTGTTGTGGACGACGTCATCGGGGAAGAGGCTCCGGCTGGGTGGCGGACGGAGCAGGGTGTGGGGTTTCGTCGCGGGTTTTCGCGGCCTTGGTGTACACATGGGTGGGCGGATGGGATGGCAGTGAGAAGCATGGCTTAGAGACGCGCTTGTCCAAAATGTGGGGTAAGTTACGAAAGTACCCCCACCGATTTGAGGCGGTTCTTTCGGTTCAGGGGTACCACGGGCATTTCACGTGTCGGGATTTCACAGGAGGTTGGAGTTTTCGCGTGCGTTGTAATTTTAGAATAGCAAGGCGCGGGTTGAGATGGAGGGAGTTGTTGGAGCACAACGAGACAAAGATATCTTAAATATTTCGGGTTAACAAAGCGCGGGTTGAAATTTCTGGACAAGCCTAACGTGTAGTGTACCAAATCAATGCGCACTAAAAATGTCATCCAAAACTTTGAATTCATGTTATGTTCAATTAAAATATTTTGCTACGTGTATAATGCATGCAACCTACTACTCAAATGAACGTTTTAGTGCATTCCAAACGTATATACTACCGCTTCAATATGAACTAAATTTGAAGTCGTTTCTCTATTTGAATAAGATCTACAGTAATGATCGTTGTGAAGTCAAAGCATTTGAATTCGTTTCCCTGTTTTAATAAGATCTACAATCATCATTATTTTCAAGTTAAACCATCGTTTGTGTATTATCTTCCCAGCACACCACATGATTAGTCTCGAGTTACATATGAACTATGTGTACTATATGAACTCGAACTAGATTTTTTGAATCCACTTTATTTTGATTTCAAATCACATTACATTTCTAGCTCTAGCTAGATCTTCATAATCAAAACCATGTCTCATATGTATAATGTGTTTATCACATTATGTATGGTGCCCCGCCCCCTACGCCTACAAGTATTTAGATGCGAGTTGCAAACACCACACATTACCACAAATTCAAATAAAATGTGAGAATGTTTGATATATAGTATTGTTTAGATTGTTCGATATTTAGTTGTAAGCTGCAAACGCCACACATTATCACAAATTCAAATAAAATGTGAGATTGTTTGATGTATAGTATGGTTTAGATTGTTCAGCATTTAGCTGTGAGTTGCAAACGCCATGCATTATCACATTATGGTATAACATGTGCACAACACGTGTATCACTGCTATATTCATGCATGCAATGTTTAAAACACTATGATTTCCTATTCAAATATATGAATCCGCTTTCATATCAAATTATGATCTTTGTTAGTCTCTTACACCCACACAATTCTCTAACCTTTGTAGCTACCACTAACTTTCTCTCGTGCATGCACACGCCCTCCTCGCCCTCCCCCTCCCTCGGCATTCTATACACCGGGCACATTCAATTTTTTTCTTTAGGTCGTTCTCCCAGAGTGTCCACAACTCCTTTCCGACAGACACCGATCAATAAACCTCTCCAGCGATGCCTGCCACCAACATACACACACACCTTCAATCTCCTCTTTTATGTGTCCTTGCCTCGTGTCTCTCATACGGTCAGACACACGTGTAAACTCTCACCTCTCTTTTCATCAATCTCACAACCGCACACTCCTCCCCCTATCTAGCTAGTAGTTGGGCCTCTCGCACCACCTCCTAGCTCCATTCTCTCTGTCTATCCATCTCGCTGGGCCTTATTTGCCTCTAACAAATGGACATACACCGACTGATCTCTCGCTATACATATAGCTAGCTAGGTCCTTATAACTCGTTTTTACCCACATGTCAATCGATCTACCTCATTAGTCGTGTCTCTCCCTTCCTCCGACAATCAACAATTGATCTACTGATCTAGTTAGGTTTGCTTACCAAAGACATGGTTCCCCTTCATCATCCATGGATGCGTCCCGACAGATCTATCACGCACAGGCACACACAGAAACAAATCCCCACTCTTATTGATAACACTGCAGTTCCACCCTCAGTTTGTCTAGTAGGCCTCTCCTACCATCTTTGAGAAGCAACTCCATCACCCATCCAGCACTCTACCCCTCTCCCTCCCTCCCTCTCTCTCTCCTCTCTCTCTCTGTCCCATCATATTTACCGTCCTTCAGTTATGTATGGATGTCGACCGATCTCCCTCAAGACATAGCTGGGTCTCTCCTTCTCAACACATATACGAGTCGTTCTACCTCTATAGTTAGGCCTTTGCCTACCCCTCCCCCCACCCCTCCCCCCACACACACCAATACATCGAGCGCTCTAGTCATGTCTCCCTATCACACACAAACTTGACATGTGCCCTCTAACGTTCCGGTAGGCCAGTCGCTCTATATCTTTGACTTGCACACACATACAAAATTTCGATGGCTCTCTTCATCGATCTCGCACCCACCCACTTGATCCTCTCTTCGACTCTATCGATAGCTATGACCCCTCCCTCTCTTCTCATGGATTGCTCGACCCTCTATGTATGATATGGATAGGCCTCCATTTCACACACATTGCATGCAAAATTTTGTTTGAGATGTCATCGACACATATTCCCACAAATAATTCACGAAATCAACCCCCACCCCACCACCACCCCAAAACAAAAAACACTCACGAACGCGGTTTGTATCTCTCACAACACACCCACGTAGGTGGGGGATGTGCACGAAGAGAAGAGGTGCATGCACGGCGCACGTACTCCCGTCTCTTTCCCAACCATACCCGCGCGGGTACACGGTGGAGCTCATTTCTATACGTGTACTGGTTGTCCACTTGGTGGAGGGAGGATCATCTACCACGGGTGAACAAACAAATTGCGACTTGACGTGTTATGTTAAAAAAGAGGCAAACCATGTGGGGCCTACCTTAGAGGCAAGGCTTTATGCACTGGAGTACTTTTTATGTGTCTCGTCAACTCGCAGAATGAGGAGAAGTTTGCTTAGTACGCCGTCTCCCCCGTTCCTAAATATAAGTCTTTGTAGAGATTTCACCATGAACCACATGCGGATGTATATAGATGCATTTTAAGTGTAGATTCATTCATTTTGTTCCGTATGTAGTGGAATCTCTACAAAGACTTATCTACTAGTAATAGCTAGCCCCCACTACTAGGAATTCTCTATCCTCTCCTTGAGCCACATCATCAAAATTGCTATAGCCGTTAGATGAAGTAAATCAGTACATAATAGCCGTCTGATCTAGACGTTGTGAGGCTCCGCACTAAGCCACATGCAAGCATGCAGAAATACCGTGGCACATGCATGTGAGTGGGTTTTAAATAACATCAACATGTCTGCATGCAAGCATGCAGTGGTAGCATGCATCTAATTGAGCTTTTAAGTCCCATTAACATGTCAAAAAGAAAAATATATTCCCATTATGCAGTAGGAGTTGGCTGATCTTTTTTCCTTACGTGGGATGATCTAAATGATGATGGGAGTTTATTTAGTTTGGCTACCACATTTGTCATGCAGTTAGGTGTCGCACGGTGATAGTGTGAGGTGGGCCATGTAATCACTGAGCCTGCGTGTTTTCACTGCTCTTGCACGCCTCCGCTATAAGAATGGAGAAAATTGTAATCTAGTAGTAGTACCTCCTTTCGCCAAAAGCGTGGGACATCCAGCAGTCCTACCACCTCAGTAATAAAGACCAATGAGTCGTCAAATCACATAGACCCAGTAGTAAGTTGGACGAACGAAGCAACCATCACTCTTACGCCAGTGAGAGGTCGCGTCTGCTCTGCCTGGGCATGAATGCGGCACCAATTCTTTGGAGCGGCGCTGTCCGTTTCAAGCGGGAAGCGCGCGCGGGCGATGGAGGGGCTTTGGGTGGGGCAGGCTAGTCAGGAGCGGGCATGGCAGTTGTCCGCATGTCCCTACCAGACACGCCCGGAAACGAGAGGATGCACCAACTCTCGCGGCTAAAATCATACACTACACAACACCTCTCTATAGGAGTAGGTCGATCTGTCGCTCTCTCTAACACACACATGCTGTTAAACACACACACACACATACACATACACACGCACACACACATGCACCTGGTCCCGTTGCACCTTCTAACGTGACTTATTACACCTAGACGAAGGGAGTACTAAGTATATGAGATACGGTGGCACACTGACTTAAGTCGAATACAAGTGCCCAAAATTTGTGTGCATGTTATAATAAGGATTCGCTTAAAATAGTACCTGAGCGAACAGAGGGATCAATTGGACAGTGTTCCCGAGCAGTAGCGAGATGTGTGAGGTAAGAAACACCGCTGGCGCTTTTAATTTTTCTTATTAATTTGTTTGTTTCACCCTCTGACTGGTGGGACCCAATGTACTACGTGGATAGAGGTAAGGTGACTGAGGCTGCATTATTTCTGTACCACTATGGATAGTCTTACCACCAAAGCCACATGACACGATTATGATTGAAATCCCAATGACTCCCACACACACACACAAAAACACGGCATGCTTGTCACACGAATGCAGGAATGTATAAAAAGTTTCCCTCTCGTTGAATATAACGGGAGGGTTGTGTAGTTGGTTAGCCTGTTCACTCATCAAACTTGAGCATAATTTGTGCCAGGAGGATTCTTTGACTGGTCAAAATGTTTTCTAGGGTTTGCATGATTCACACACTCTCTCCAGTATATATATACACGCTGGAGCCGAAACGCTTGTAGTTGCTCTCTTCACACTCTCTCGCCCTCTCCCGCTGGAGCCTCAGCGCTTGTAGTTGCTCTCTTCACACTCTCTCGCCCTCTCCCGCTGGAGCCTCAGCGCTTGTAGTTGCTCTCTTCACACTCTCTTGCCCTCTCCAGATCTAAACAAGACTTCGTTGGCCTCTCTCTCCCCTCACTTCTGCTCAAAGAGCCGGCGATCCGTCCGCGAGGAAGGGAAGTATGCTTAACGATGTCGCTGTCGGTGAGGGACTACCTGGGCAGCCGTTCACTTTCCACCTAGCGGCGGTGCGGGAGGCCCACCGAACCACGCCCCAAGAACCTTAAGGTATAATTTACTTACTCCACATGCATTGCTCTAGTTGCATGTATACCATGAATCTAGGACGTGGTTCAAAGAGGAAAGGAGTGGGGGAAAGTAGTGGGAAAAGTTGTATATAGCATGAATCTAGGACGTGGTTCAAAGAGGAAATGAAGGGGGAAAGTTGTATAGCATGAATCTAGGACGTGGTTCAAAGATGAAAGGAATGGGGGAAAGTAGTGGGGAAAGTTGTACCGCATAAATCTAGGACGTGGTTCAAAGAGGAAAGGAAGGGGCAAAAGTACTCGTTCAAAAAGGAAAGGAAGGGACAAGGCTGTAGAGTTTGAGCAGGACTAGATTTGCTGCGCTCACACAGGGAAAGGTGTATAAAGATAACAAAATTGGGACCAACACAAATATGCTCCTTGGTTGTTTGTTCTTTGTTGCAACAGACTGTGCATGACCACAGTACATTGGTACATGCACATGGTGCTGGTGCGTCCACTGTCCCGTGCAACTCATTAGCTGTTGTTAATCTAAGGCCCTGTTTGGTTAAAAACTCCCTAGTCCCTACCTGCTTGGTTCCAGGGACTAAACATGGACTAGAGGTTATGACATGCTAAAAGACCATGTTAACCCTAGTAATGAACTAATAGAGACAAGGTGCGATGCGTGGCAGGGGCAACTGTTGGAAAAAGTGCCAAAAAGAATCCCTCGGGGTCTTCTTTCTTTAGTCCCAAATGCCCACTTTTAGTCCCTAAAAGTCCCTCCTATTTGGTTTAGATGGGACTGACACAGAGTTTTTTTGTCCCTACACCAAAATGTCCCTGTAAACAAACACCCTCTAATAATGCCGCTGGAAAATTGATTCAATGCCATAGTTAAAAGCAAATTACATGTTTAACGAATTTTATTGTTAATATAGTCTCTATGTTAATATTAATCAATGCCACCATTTGAGAAATGCTACTGTCTTGCCTCCTTTCCCATTTAGATAAGGTAGACGCTTCTTTTTGTTGGCTTCTGTGTGATCCACCGTTATTGACTACTAATTGTTTCCTTTGCACCTCTGTGTAAACAGAATTATCTACTTCACCTCGTTGCCATTGTGACCTTTTGTTGCACTACACAAAACACTTTGTTTTAAGAGTGTTTTGTGCAGTTCAACCAAAATGTCACACCGACAACGTTGCTTGATTGCTTGATCTTAGTGGAACTGCACAAGAGAAGATCTTACTTCCTATCCGTTAAGGCAAATTTGGTTCAGATCTTCTTCTTGTGAGTTGTTTGAATTTCGCATCATGAGAGGTCAGTACTAGCCTTCTTTCACATGATTCTGCAGTGTGCTTTCATATGTTGTCCTACTTGTACAATAATATTGCTTGATTTTAGTGAACTGCACAAATGGAGACAAGACTTCCAATCTGTATGTGCACCGTAATATCCCATTGAGGTAAGATAAGGATATTTCACAACTGCTGGCCTGTATTTTGCCACTTTCATCAGAAATTTAAGTTTAGTACTATACTTGTGCTCCCTAATTGACATGCCAAATCTTACATTGAAGGCGAAGCTTGTCTGTTATTGAACAAGTGATGAAGGGGAAGAACAAGTGGAAGAAAAACAAAAATCAACTCCCGGTGTTGTAATGAAGCACTTGAACTGTGATGACACAAGTAATGATATAGTTTTGCATCTTAATTTATTCCTATGGCTGGAACGAGCAATTGTTTTGCCACTGATTTGATGCCACTCTTAATTTAATATGTAATTATCTCTACTTGTGCAAACAGGGATCTTCTTTGAAGATACCATATATTTTAGTGGAACTTCACAAGAAGATGTTGGAAACATTAAACTAATCGAGGTGTATATAGTAAGCATAGCCACCATCGTAGATAGCAACAGATGGTTCCGGAGAAGTGCTTCATCTGTATGCTCTACACAATAAGCCTCCTGACAAAGCTTGGTACTCGCCCACTGATTTCATCCATATGATTGAGCTTTGTCATCTCTATTGGTGTTGTGCTACTGTTTAGATACTATCATGAAAAAGTGGTATTGTCCTTGAGAAGTGCTTCATCTGTGCTGTTTTAAAATTTTGCTTTCCTTTTTTGAGCAAACAGGGATGCTAGCATTTAGTTGTCCTCTTGTCTTTGCACAACAGGATCATCTTCCTTTGAAGAAGAATATGGAGTACGTGAAGTGACTAGTTCCGATTATGCTAGGATGAATAAGCCCTGTCTATCTTCTCATCAGAAGGAGCAGTTGAAGGATGGTTACATTACTCCCCACAAGACCAAACTAACTTCAGCTCAGAAGGATTGACAAATCTCCATTTTTTTGCTATGATGCGCGAGTACAATGTTGTTCTAGGATTCTTTCTGGTGAGTTCCATTTTCCTAAAAGTGTGTTCTACATGGACCATGTATGTGTCTGTTGAAACTGTCAATTCATAGTATAGTTTGCTTTATAGTAATCACTTTTTTGTATTTGTGCAAACATGGGTGCTCAGCTTGATTTCAATGGGAACTGCACAAAATGTTCATGAATACATTGAATCATTCATTTCCACCACAAGAAAGGAGGTGCCGATAAGTTCGACGCGTTGCAACATATAAGGGCGAAATCATACAAGCTACGCGCGAACTTGGTTGATTTTGGTGGAACTGCACAAAAAGAACAGCTGGTTTATTTAGCACGAGGTGCCATGTCAATGTCCGAACTGATGGCAAACCCTGCCCATTCCACAATCATAGGCATTTAATATTTTGGAATGGGACAACCTTGTCAAATTTTGCTCATTGATTTTAGCAAGACATGTGTTTGATATTTTCGAATGGGACGCCCTTTGCTGTCAGCAGCGTCGACCAATTTTTTCTTTATTCTTTAGTTGTGAAGTAAATATTCCCTCTGACATGTGAGTCACTGAGATGCATAATCATCGATTGCTTTGAATGTTATCTATGAATTGCCAGGCCTGTGTGTTTGATTGCAATGTACAGAAACGCTAAAAAGCTGCTCAAACTCTTTGTACCCCTTCTGTTCCTTTTTACTTCGCACATTGTGAAAGTGCATACTTTTTTGTATAAGATTGGTCAAATTAGAGATACTTTGACTGCAGACAAAACTTGTATGCAGACTAGAAAGGACCGGAGCCAGTACACGTGAAACTGCGGCAAACGAGGTGATCACCCTGGCAATAATACTAGTATGTATTGTTTTGCATGTTCATCCAATGCTAGTGATACAGGAATTCAAACTAATTGAAATAAATTCATTCATACGCGGTCGGAATTCATATAAACATGCCGGATTTCATTACATTTCATACATTCTTCAACTAAAAAGCGGTGTGCTGGAGGTATAATTAATTAACCGAAGCTACCCACCTGTGTCCCGCTGAGTCGAACAAAAGCTTCAGTGACTTAACTGCAGGTGCAGTTGCGTAACTGACATGTGGCCTATTGGGCCCGCGTGTCAGTCAGCCAACTGCACTAGCAGTTAAGTAGAAGCAGCGTTCTTCTCCAGCGGAGCTCTCCGACTCCACGTCACCGCCAAGAAGCTAACCAGCCGTCAATGGTCAACCCGCCTAGCTTGGCTTCAACCAGAGGGTAGCAGCGGTGGCCTTACTTGGACCCGAGCGGCGGCGACCTACCATGTTCTACTCTTCCTCGTTTTTTGTGTGGCGCGGCCTCGTTGGCAGCGGGGCGGGGCCTTGGCGGAGCCGACGATGTCCTCTATCTTGTTGCCGGCAGGGTGGGGCCTCGGATGAGATGGCGATGTCCTCTACCTCGTTGTTGGCGGGGAGGGGCCTCGGCGGAGCCGGCGGTTATAGGATCGAAAGTATGTCTAGAGGGGGGTGATTAGACTACTTGACCAAATAAAAACTTAACCTTTTCCCAATTTTAGTTCTTGGCAGATTTTAGCTATTTTAGGACAAGTCAAGCAATCATCACACAATTCAAGCAAGCATGCAAAGAGTATATTGGCAGCGGAAAGTAAAGCATGCAACTTGCAAGAATGTAAAGGGAAGGGTTTGGAGAATTCAAACGCAATTGGAGACACGGATGTTTTTCCCGTGGTTCGGATAGGTGGTGCTATCCTACATCCACGTTGATGGAGACTTCAACCCACAAAGGGTAACGGTTGCGAGAGTCCACACAGGGCTCCACCCACAAAGGGTAATGGTTGCGCGAGTCCACACAGGGCTCCACCCACGAAGGGTCCACGAAGAAGCAACCACCCACAAAGGGTCCACGAAGAAGCAACCTTGTCTATCCCACCATGGCCATCGCCCACATAGGACTTGCCTCACTAGCGGTAGATCTTCACGAAGTAGGCGATCTCCTTGCCCTTAAACTCCTTGGTTCAACTCCATAATCTTGTCGGAGGCTCCCAAGTGACACCTAGCCAATCTAGGAGACACCACTCTCCAAGAAGTAACAAATGGTGTGTAGGTAATGAACTCCTTGCTCTTGTGCTTCAAATGATAGTCTCCCCAACACTCAACTCTCTCTCATAGGATTTGGATTTTGTGGAAAGAAGATTTGAGTGGAAAGCAACTTGGAGAGGCTAGAGATCAAGATTCATATGGTAGGAATGGAATATCTTGGTCTCAACACATGAGTAGGTGGTTCTCTCTCAGAACATATGAGTTGGAATGGTGTATGTGTTCTGATGGCTCTCTCTTCGAATGAAGAGGAGGTGGAGGGGTATATATAGCCTCCATACAAAATCCAACCGTTACACACAGTTTTCCAATCTCGGTGGGACCGAATCAACAAACTCGGTCGGACCGAAAATGTAAACCTAGTGACCGTTAGCGATTTTCGGTGGGACTGACATGCAACTCGGTAGGACCGATATGGTTAGGGTTTGGGCATAACGTAATCTCGGTGAGACCGATTACACAAACTCGATGAGACCGAATTTGGTAATTAGCTAACCAGAGAGTTGGTCAGGCAAACTCGGTGGGACCGATTTGCTCTTTCGGTGAGACCGAGAAGTTACAAAGGGGAAACACTGAATTTACATTGCAATCTCGGTGGGACCGATTCGCTCTTTCGGTGAGACCGAAAAGTTACGAAAGGGAAACAGAGAGTTTGCAATCCCATCTCGGTGAGACCGAGATCCCTATCGGTAGAACCGAATTGCTAGGGTTTGGCAGTGGCTTATGACAAGTGAAACTCGGTGGCGCCGGATAGGAAGAATCGGTAGGACCGAGTTTGGCTTAGGGTTTAGGTCATATGTGGATATGGGAAAGTAGTTGAAGGTTTTGGAGCATATCACTAAGCACATGAAGCAAGAGGCTCATTAAGCAACACCTCATCCCTCCTTGATAGTATTGGCTTTTCCTAAAGACTCAATGTGATCTTGGATCACTAAAATATAAAATGAAGAGTCTTGCGCTTTTGAGCTTGAGCCAATCCTTTGTCCTTAGCATTTTGAGAGTTCCACTTTCACATCCATGCCATGCCAATCATTGAGCTTTCCTGAAATAATCATCTTGGAATAGCATTAGCTCAATGAGCTATATGTTGTTATGAATTACCAAAACCACCTAGGGATAGTTGCACTTTCAATCTCCCCCTTTTTGGTAATTGATGACAACATATAGATCAAAGCTTCGACAAATGATAATAAGCATGAAATATATCATCGCTTTGAGAAGTATGTGATAAGTAAGCAGCGCCGTCACGGACAAGGTGAGGCACACAGTTGCCTCGCGCGTCACTGCTTTTCCTCTCTGTTCTTCTCTCATCTCGCCATATCTCTCTATGTTACCTCAGACCAAATCCTCTCAAGAGCCGCCATGGTTGCGTCCCCTTCGACCCTGCGCGCGAATGCCTCACTGCTGTTCGCGTTGACCCCGCATCGATCGAGTAGCCACGGTTACAGAGCAAGCTATGGCTGTTTCAGTTTTCAGTTTCGTCAGACTTGCACCAGGGTATGGTTCATGTTGCGTATAAATGCTTTTTTTATCAACTTCCTTTGTAGCCCACTGGTCACTCGTGCATGCATCCATCCAGGAGGTCCTGGGTTTGAGTCCCAGGCGCCCCTATTTTTGCCTCTTATTTACCTTTTTTGCACACCACACAGCCAGCCGCGTGGGCTTGGCCCGATTCTGCTGCTGCTGTTGCCTTGCGCAAAGAGCGCTCTATATCTATCTACCGCTGGCCTGTGTAGCCCGTGCAGCTCCAGATTCAGCCCGTTTAGATTTTTTTTCCTGTTCTGTTTTTTCCCTAAATTTCCAGTGCATGCATATTTATAGTAAATGCCATCATTTTAAAATGCTCATAACTAAATGTCCATGCATCCAAATAAAACATGTTATATATGTAAAATGCTCAGAATTTTATCTACTTTCATAATCTGCCATCATCTATGTCTTATTTACCTTTTTTGCACACCACACAGCCAGCCGCGTGGGCTTGGCCCGATTCTGCTGCTGCTGTTGCCTTGCGCACAGAGCGCTCTATATCTATCTACCGCTGGCCTGTGTAGCCCGTGCAGCTCCAGATTCAGCCCGTTTAGATTTTTTTCCTGATCTGTTTTTTTCCCTAAATTTCCAGTGCATGCATATTTACAGTAAATGCCATCATTTTAAAATGCTCATAACTAAATGTCCATGCATCCAAATAAAACATGTTATATATGTAAAATGCTCAGAATTTTATCTACTTTCATAACCCGCCATTTTCATCTATGTTTAAAATGTTCAAACTGCTGTTTGCATTAATTTGCTTAAATAACTTGTTAAAATGATTTATTTCATAACTATTTAACCGTAACTCAGAATTTAATAAACTTTATATGTAAATGGGGTAGAATTTTTCCTAGTTTAACATGGTGGCATCTCTTTGCATGTTTAACCACTATAAAATATGGTTTAGGGCAGAACAGTACCAAACCTAATATATGCATATGAGGATTTTTCCGGACTTGTTGTTTGTTGTTCCGGCCTCATTTAAATTTGCCTAGATAGGTAGTTTTCATTTGCTTCACCCCTTGCCATGTTAATCAACATTTAATATTGTTGGGTACATAAACGAGATCGAACTAAATAACTTGTGGTGTTTCGTCATTATGCAACTCGTTGCATATTGAGCTCCACTTAATTTGTAGGATTGTTTGTGAACTTTGCCACGCCATGCCTCATTAAACCGGACATGCATCATTCTTGGTTGTGCATCATGCCATGTTTACATGATGGTTGTTTACTATGGTGTTTGCTTCTTTCCGGTGTTGTTTCTTCGGGTTGGTTCCGTTAACGTCGCATTGTGAGGAACCGTTCGACTACGACCGCTTTGTCTTCTTCATGGACTCGTTCTTCTTCCTTGCGGGATCTCAGGCAAGATGACCATACCCTCAAAATCACTTCTATCTTTGCTTGCTACTTGCTCGCTCTTTTGCTATGCCTATGTTGCGATACCTACCACTTGCTTATCATGCCTCCCATATTGTTGAACCAAGCCTCTAACCCACCTTGTCCTAGCAAACCGTTATTTGGCTATGTTACCGCTTTGCTCAGCCCCTCTTATAGCGTTGTTAGTTGCAGGTGAAGATTGAAGTTTGTTCCTTGTTGGAACATGGAGATGTTGTTCCTTGTTGGAACATGTTTACTTGTTGGGATATCACAATACCTCTTATCTAATTAATGCATCTATATACTTGGTAAAGGGTGGAAGGCTCGGCCTTATGCGTGGTTTTTTGTTCCACTCTTGCCGCCCTAGTTTCCGTCATATCGGTGTTATGTTCCCGGATTTTGCGTCCCTTACGCGGTTGGGTTATAATGGGAACCCCTTGACAGTTCGCTTTGAATAAAACTCCTCCAGCAAGGCCCAACCTTGGTTTTACCATTCGCCACCTAGCCTCTTTTTCCCTTGGGTTAGGCCAGCCCAAGGGTCATCTTTATTTTAACCCCCCCCCCCGGGCCAGTGCTTGTCTAAGTGTTGGTCCGAAATGGGCAGCCTGCGGGGCCACCTCGGGGAAACTTGAGGGCTGGTTTTACTCCTAGCTTGACCTATCCGGTGTTGCCCTGAGAACGAGATATGTGCAGCTCCCATCAGGATGTCGGCACATCGGGCGGCTTTGCTGGACTTGTTTTACCATTGTCGAGGATGTCTTGTAACCGGGATTCCGAGTCTGATCGGGTCTTCCCGCTAGAAGGAATATCCTTCGTTGACCGTGAGAGCTAGTGATGGGCTAAGTTGGGACACCCCTGCAGGGATTTGAACTTTCGAAAGCCGTGCCCACGGTTATGGGCAGCTGGGAATTTGTTAATGTCCGGTTGTAGAAAACCTGAAGTTGACCTTAATTAAAATGCATCAACCGCGTGTGTAACCGTGATGGTCTCTTTCCGGCGGAGTCCGGGAAGTGAACACAGTGTTGGAGTTATGCTTGACGTAGGTTGTTCTAGGATCATAGATTCTCGACCGTGCTCCGCTTTCTCTTCTCGCTCTCATTTGCGTATGTTAGCCACCATATATGCTAGTTGCTTGCTGCAGCTCCACCTCATACCTTTTACCTTACCCATAAGCTTAAATGGTCTTGATCGTGAGGGTGCGAGATTGTTGAGTCCCCGTGACTCACAGATACTTCCAAAACCTACTTGCAGGTGCCGATGAGTCCGTGCAGATGACGCAACCAAGCTCAGGAGGAGCTCGATGAAGATCTTGTCCTTGTGTTGTTTTGTTCTAGTTGATCAGTAGTGGAGCCCAGTTGGGGTCGATCGGGGACCTTGTCGCATTTTGGGTTCTTCTTTTATTTTGGTTCCGTAGTCGGACCTTGATTGTATTTGGATGTTGTAATGCTTTATTCATGTATTGTGTGAAGTGGCGATTGTAAGCCAACTATGTATCTTTTTCCCTTATGTATTACATGGGTTGTGTGAAAATTACCTCACTTGCGACATTGCTTTCAATGCGGTTATGCCTCTAAGTCGTGCTTCGACACGTGGGAGATATAGTCGCATCGAGGGCGTTACAAGTTGGTATCAGAGCCTTCCCCGACCTTAGGAGCCCCCATTGCTTGGCCGTTTTTGGCAGCTGAGTTGTGTCTAGAAAATTGTTTTGAGTCATTTAGGAATTATATATCGGAGAGTTTAGGAATTGTTTTTACCTCCCATTCTCCTCATCGCTCTGGTAAGGCATCCTAACGTAGAGTTTTGACTCTTCTCTTCTCAAATTTTCACTAATTTTTTTTAGGATCACGCGGGTATCTTGGAATCGTTCCGATGGTTTTGTGATGAGAAGATTGTTCTTGGTGCCTCCTGTCATTTGGGGGTTGTGGCAGTGTCCCGGGGAGTTGAGCTCCGAGGTGTTGTCGTCACAATTTTATCGTTGCAGTTCTGGAATACCTGAGTTTAGTTTCGCCGACATCGAAAATCTCATTTATGCAGTTGTTGGTGAGATAACCTCGACGCCACCCAGTACTGGGGCGGGAGTTCGGGAGTATTGCCATAACTCGTATAACGGATGCTTTTCGAAGGTTGAGGTAGATGATTTCCGAAGGTTTCTTGGTTATGTGTTGAAGGATGGATACAGCTGGATGTAGGATTTGTTAGTTTGGGTGAGATATTATGCTTCCCCTGTATCCCCAACACCTGATTGCATAACCGGAAAATTTCGGGAGTTTATAAGTGGGAATTCAAGTAGCTCCTAGGATATCTTTCCGACAGATGTATGATATGAAATTGGGGTTCGACGTCTAGTGGTCGCCTATTCACGGTTGGTTTTATAGTGGTCTCGTTGTGTCTTAAAGAGTCCTTGGCTATGCCGACTCGGGGATACTTCGTATGTCATGTGCACTGCCTTTGTACATGATGGTGCTGTACGATCGAGCCCGTGTAGGCCCCACCACAAAAACTTCGGACGAAATCTCTATCATATGTTTGTTCTGGCTTATTCTGCAAGCCAACCCTTTGTTTTTGGTTTTGAGTTGTGGTATTCGAGTTGCTTCGAAGTCAAATGTTGATTCCATACCTTTCCTAAGCGGTGTTCTCATATTCCTATGTGAATACTAATCCTTCATGATAATCGAGATTGTCATGTCAATCCTTTTCAACCGCTGTGTTTTCTCCTCAAGCGGTTCCGTTCATTTTCAACAACCGCAAGAGCAAGTATCAGTTCTTCTCAACGGTGTTCGTTTCATCCATTCCAAATTGTCTTTGTTTTTCCCACCCTCCCCCCTTTTTTTTCTCCAAGGATTCAGATCTCTTAATCGAGTATCCATCTTATTGATGTGAAGCCTCTCCATTCTTTTCCTTCAATGTTCTCATCCGGTGATTCTCATGAAGATACTAACGGAGCCTCTAGTTCATCATCCTTCGTTCTTTTCTCTTCTCTGGTGGATTTAATTCTAGTTTTCGGTGTTGACGATATCCTTTTCCTTGTTTCAAATACCTTCTCATGCCGGTGCACCTCATATTCATTCACTTCTCGCTATTTAATTGTTCCGGAGTGCTCAAGATATCTCGAAGATTCGTGTTTCCACTCTACAGTAGTTCAAGATCTTTCGAGGATGTTCTCTCATTCAAGCCATTTAATTCAACCGACGCAATCTATCTTTTAAATCATTCAACGGTGTTTCTTTTGAGTGGGCCCTAACCCACAAGTCTTATCCCAGGATCTTACCTGACTCTTTTTATTTTCCCGGAGCTATCCTCAAATCTCTTTTCGAAGTTTGATGTAAGAATGATTTATCATAAGTCAAATGCCTTCTCCTAGATCTTTCACAATTCTTTTCATCATTGGCTCAACCTCTCCTCTTTTAATCATTCTGGAGTGTCTCAATAATTCATGGTGGTGTCTCTCATCATCATTCTCTGTATTTGGAGACCGAAGAAGATTTTTCTCTCAATCTTGCTCCTTTCTCTTCAAGATTCGTGATGCTAGCTTACTGCCATCCTCTCATAATTGTTTTGATTGTGAGTATTCTTTTCACCTATCCGGAGCATTTCATGAGTTATTTCCATTTCTTTACTCCGAAGGCCATCTTTTCAAATATTAGTCATTCCAGCTTCCAGCTATCTTTCTCCAAATCTTACTGGTGCTTCATTCAAATATCCTCTAATCAGCTCGCGATCTCTCCGTTCACTTGCATCTAAACTCTCTCATGTATCTTCGTTCATTTGCTAATTCTTACCGGTGATTCACCCCTTTTACTTCGTTCGTTTTCAATTCTTACCAGTGGCTCGTTCAAGATTTCTCTTCCTTTGTTATTGTATCGATTCATTTGTTATTTCTATCCTACTGGTGGTTTGTTCAATATTTTCCCAAGTTGGCGCTATATCTATCGTAATGCTCTCTACGAGAATAAGTAGTATGTCAAATCCGCTGCTTGTCATCAATTTAAATTGGTGAAGAATAAGCATAACGTAATTCTTATTCTTGTTCATCCAAGCGATTAATTCCTTATTCCAGAGGTGCATCAACTTCTTGATTCCAATTGTGTTCAGCTTTTTTCTTTTCCCGGAGTTTCAAGATCTCTCTTTTATCTCGTCGCAAGCTTCATCTAATCATTTCAAGGCTTCAACCTTATTCTTTTCATCCTTCACTTCTTTGTGATCATTCTTTTAACCGGAGTTCTTCAGGAAGGTTCTACATGATGGTTCATCAAGGATTTATATTCCTTCTCGAAGTGTTCATTGAGGTTCTTTTTAAGGAGCTCAATCATTCTTCTTCTTGCATTCCGGAGTGCAATTCTTTTTAACTTTTCTTTTGAGATGGTGTTATGTCTTTCTTGACAATTTCCCTTCATGTTTCATGATTCAAAAGTTGTCAGGAATGAGATATTTAAACCCATCAATTTCTTCTTTGGATTTATCTTGGGTTATTTTTCACCTAAAACCTTCCCTAAGGAATGTTGCTATTGGGGTGCTTTTCAATAATCCAAGTTTCCTCCTGTTCTCGCGATGGAAGATGTTTTCATCTCTCCATCGTTCTCAAGCAAGCAATTGTTTTCATTTGTGGGAGGTTTCCACCTCAAGTCTTTGAGATGTTTTCCATAAGCCCTCAACAAGCTTACTATTTTCGTTGTTGATTTCCCAACAACTCCGTTCAATCCTTCTTTTTAAGGATGCTCTCTCAAATTCATTTGAGGTAGAACATGTTGTTTTCTTCTCCGTTCTTTTCATTGCATTCTTTCATTTCTTTCGGAGGATTGTGATGATGCTCTCTTCACTCATCATCTCGTATTGTGAAGATCATGTTCTTTCCTTTGCTTACCCATTCAACTGGAGTGCCGTGTTCTTCATTCAAGTTCTCTCATCTTATCAAGTTTTGCCTCACTTTTCAACCGGAGTGCTGTCTGAAATCTTTTTACCCATTGTGCCATTCTTTCAATAGTTCCGGAGGCGGTGTGTTGTTGATCTCATCAAGTATCTTCTCATATTGTCAAGCTCTTCTTCAATTCCTTCCATTTACAGTCAGAGTGTTGTCCAAATTATATCATTCTTTTTCCCTCTCTATATTGTTTTAACCACAGTGTTGTCGTAATTGATCTTTATCGTTCCTTGTTCCTCTTTTCTAACGGATTGTTTTCAACTTTGAACATCTTCGTCGTTTTCTTTCTTTCAATTTTTCAACCTCGCAAGGTTCTTTGGTTTCACTCTTTTGTTAAAGAAGCAACTTAGTTTTACCTCTTATCCTCCTCTTCCTTTTCCCTCCGGTGCCATTCTAGATCTCGGGACGAGATCCTGTCGTAGTGGTGGAGTGTTGTAACGCCCTGAGTCAGTTGTGCCAGGTGTCTCCCAGTTATTCGCTGTCATTGCCATGTCTTTTGCTTGCGTGTTGCATTTCATCATGTCATCATGTGCATTGCATCATCATGTTTTTGAAACTTGCATCCGTCCGGGTCTTCCGGTTCTCTCCGTGTCCGTTCTGAGCCCAACCACACTCACACGTGCCAGCGGCATGTCCGAAATAGTATTTTATAAGTGGCCGGAAAATGTTCTCGAAATGGGATGAGAGTTGGCGTGCGGTCTTGTTATAGTGTAGGTAGACCGCGTGCCAAGTTTCATCGCAATCGGAGTCCGTTTGATGCCCCAACGGATATTTATAGCGGCAATATAGTCGTTCGGTCTCCGAAAACTGTTGCCGGGCTTTCCCTCTCTTTCCTCCCTAGACCGTCTTCACATTTCACAACCTATCCACCAGACCCAACCTAACCTCTCTCGTCAGCCCGCGGCCCTCCTCGCACGCGCGTCCGAAAATTGTCCCGGACCCGACCCGAGCAGTCATCACCGTTGTGTCCGGATCATCCCCAAACATCTACAAAATATCTCCGTTTTCTTGTTTGGACTTTCCTAACCTATATTTTTCTCGACCGCCCGATTACGATTGGAGGGTCCGTTTAGCCCCTATCGTAACCCACTAACTATATAAACCAGCAACCCTAAAATCTAGGGACTTGTCCCATCCATCCTTCCGTCGCGCCGCCAGTCCACTGTCTTCCTCCTCCTTGGGATCCCCTCCCGATCCAAAACCACCAACCACGACTGCCCCCGCTCCTCCTCAGTTTCCGCGCCAACCAACTAGTGCCTCCTCTGGATCCCGCGTCCACCCAACCAGCGCAGCCACCAGACCGGAGCCCCTCGCCGGTAAGGCCTCACGGCCGCGCGCCCCGGTTCTCTCTTTCCTTGGCCTCTGACCTCCCCTGCGCTTCTTTTTTTCTCTTTGAACAAAATCAGGAGCTCCCATGGCTGCCGCCGTTGAGCCGCCCGAGCACCTCCTCCTCTTGAACCGCCATGGCGTCCGAGGCCTCCTTGCAAGACCACCACCGCCGCCATGGACAGACGCCGTCCAGGGCCCTTGCCGCTGTGCCCTGCTTCTTCCTCCTCCTCGAGGAGATGCCCTCGCCTCGAGCATCAGCGCGCCAAGGCCTGCCTTCTGAAGTCCGTCGTCGTCGGAGCTGCCCACCACCAGCAGGTCGCTGCACCTTCTCCTCCGTCCCCTCCTTCCTATCGATCTCTCTCACTGGACTCCCTCTATCTCCTCTGTAACAGAGAACATCACAGGCCGCCGCTAGTTCCGACCGGGTCCGAGGCCCTCCGTCCTTTCGCCGGCGTTCCCCTTCAGATCTCGTCGCTAGAGCTCTGTCCCTGCTGCTCCTCGCGGTCGTCTTCTTCATGTGCACCGCCAATGCCAA
Organism: Triticum aestivum; assembly: GCF_018294505.1. Taxonomy (NCBI): domain Eukaryota; kingdom Viridiplantae; phylum Streptophyta; class Magnoliopsida; order Poales; family Poaceae; genus Triticum; species Triticum aestivum. The sequence continues at coordinate 212,201,912 of NC_057794.1, read as the reverse complement.
GTCCAGCCTCTGCTTTGAGCAGAGGAGGAGGACGCCCGTGTTTCGCCGCCCGAGCACCGCTACCTACCCTCGTCCCCGACACAGGCGAGCTCGCCGCCGCTGGATCCACGTCTATAGCATGCCCGTGCTCATGCACGCTCGCCTCCACCGGCCGTCTGCAAGCAACAGCGCCGTCACGGACAAGGTGAGGCACGCAGTTGCCTCGTGCGTCACTGCTTTTCCTCTTTGTTCTTCTCTCATCTCGCCATATCTCTCTATGTTGCCTCAGACCGAATCCGCTCGAGAGCCGCCATGGTTGCGTCCCCTTCGACCCTGCGCGCGAATGCCTCTCTGCTGTTCGCGTTGACCCCGCATCGATCGAGTAGCCACGGTTACAGAGCAAGCTATCGCTGTTTCAGTTTTCAGTTTCGTCGGACTTGCACCAGGGTATGGTTCATGTTGCGTATAAATGCTTTTTTTTCAACTTCCTTCGTAGCCCACTAGTCACTCGTGCATGCATCCATCCAGGAGGTCCTGGGTTCGAGTCCCAGGCCCCATTATTTTTTTGCCTCTTATTTACCTTTTTTGCACACCACACAGCCAGCCGCGTGGGCTTGGCCCGATTCTGCTGCTGCTGTTGCCTTGCGCTCAGAGCGCTCTATATCTATCTACCGCTGGCCTGTGTAGCCCGTGCAGCTCCAGATTCAGCCTGTTTAGATTTTTTTTCCTGTTCTGTTTTTTCCCTAAATTTCCAGTGCATGCATATTTACAGTAAATGCCATCATTTTAAAATGCTCATAACTAAATGTCCATGCATCCAAATAAAACATGTTATATATGTAAAATGCTCAGAATTTTATCTACTTTCATAATCTGCCATTTTCATCTATGTTTAAAATGTTCAAACTGCTATTTGCATTAATTTGCTGAAATAACTTGTTAAAATGATTTATTTCAGAACTATTTAACCGTAACTCAGAATTTAATAAACTTTATATGTAAATGCGGTAGAATTTTGCCTAGTTTAACATGGTGGCATCTCTTTGCATGTTTAACAACTATAAAATATGGTTTAGGGCAGAATAGTACCAAACCTAATATATGCATATGAGGATTTTTCCGGACTTGTTATTTGTTGTTCCGGCCTCATTTAAATTTGCCTAGATAGGTAGTTTTCATTTGCTTCACCCCTTGCCATGTTAGTCAACATTAAATATTGTTGGGTACATAAACGAGATCGAACTAAATAACTTGTGGTGTTTCGTCAATATGCAACTCTTTGCATATTGAGCTCCACTTAATTTGTAGGATTGTTTGTGCACTTTGCCATGCCATGCCTCATTAAACCGGACATGCATCATTCTTGGTTGTGCATCATGCCATGTTTACGTGATGGTTGTTTACTATGGTGTTTGCTTCTTTCCGGTGTTGTTTCTTCGGGTTGGTTCCGTTAACGTCGCGTTGTGAGGAACCGTTCGACTACGACCGCTTTGTCTTCTTCATGGACTCGTTCTTCTTCCTTGCGGGATCTCAGGCAAGATGACCATACCCTCGAAATCACTTCTATCTTTGCTTGCTACTTGCTCGCTCTTTTGCTATGCCTATGCTGCGATACCTACCACTTGCTTATCATGCCTCCCATATTGTTGAACCAAGCCTCTAACCCACCTTGTCCTAGCAAACCATTATTTGGCTAAGTTACCGCTTTGCTCAGCCCCTCTTATAGCGTTGTTAGTTGCAGGTGAAGATTGAAGTTTGTTCCTTGTTGGAACATGGAGATGTTGTTCCTTGTTGGAACATGTTTACTTGTTGGGATATCACAATACCTCTTATCTAATTAATGCATCTATATACTTGGTAAAGGGTGGAAGGCTCGGCCTTATGCGTGGTGTTTTGTTCCACTCTTGCCGCCCTAGTTTCCGTCATATCGGTGTTATGTTCCCGGATTTTGCGTCCCTTACGCGGTTGGGTTATAATGGGAACCCCTTGACAGTTCGCTTTGAATAAAACTCCTCCAGCAAGGCCCAACCTTGGTTTTACCATTCGCCACCTGGCCTCTTTTTCCCTTGGGTTAGGCCAGCCCAAGGGTCATCTTTATTTTAACCCCCCCGGGCCAGTGCTTGTCTAAGTATTGGTCCGAAATGGGCAGCCTGCGGGGCCACCTCAGGGAAACTTGAGGGCTGGTTTTACTCGTAGCTTGACCTATCCGGTGTTGCCCTGAGAACAAGATATGTGCAGCTCCCATCAGGATGTCGGCACATCGGGCGGCTTTGCTGGACTTGTTTTACCATTGTCGAGGATGTCTTGTAACCGGGATTCCGAGTCTGATCGGGTCTTCCCGCTAGAAGGAATATCCTTCGTTGACCGTGAGAGCTTGTGATGGGCTAAGTTAGGACACCCCTGCAGGGATTTGAACTTTCGAAAGCCGTGCCCGCGGTTATGGGCAGATGGGAATTTGTTAATGTCCAGTTGTAGAAAACCTGAAGTTGACCTTAATTAAAATGCATCAATCGAGTGTGTAACCATGATGGTCTCTTTCCGGCGGAGTCCGGGAAGTGAACACGGTGTTGGAGTTATGCTTGATGTAGGTTGTTCTAGGATCACTTCTTGATCATAGATTCTCGACCGTGCTCCGCTTTCTCTTCTCGCTCTCATTTGCGTATGTTAGCCACCATATATGCTAGTCGCTTGCTGCAGCTCCACCTCATACCTTTTACCTAACCCATAAGCTTAAATAGTCTTGATCGCGAGGGTGCGAGATTGCTGAGTCCCCGTGACTCACAGATACTTCCAAAACCAGCTTGCAGGTGCCGATGAGTCCGCGCAGATGACGCAACCAAGCTCAGGAGGAGCTCGATGAAGATCTTGTCCTTGTGTTGTTTCGTTCTAGTTGATCAGTAGTGGAACCCAGTTGGGGTCGATCGGGGACCTTGTCGCATTTGGGGTTCTTCTTTTATTTTGGTTCCGTAGTCGGACCTTGATGTATTTGGATGCTGTAATGCTTTACTCATGTATTGTGTGAAGTGGCGATTGTAAGCCAACTATGTATCTTTTTCCCTTATGTATTACATGGGTTGTGTGAAAATTACCTCACTTGCGACATTGCTTTCAATGCGGTTATGCCTCTAAGTCGTGCTTCGACACGTGGGAGATATAGTCGCATCGAGGGCGTTCCAGTCGGCCTGCACCTCCCGGAACTGCTCTTCACGCATCTGCCTCACCCTGTCGATATATTGGGTACGGGCCTCGCCGATGGTCATGGTGCAATGCACCGGCGAGGATGGCACAGAGGAGGGGGTTGGCGCCGGATCGTCGACTACCATGTTCTCCATTGGGACGTCGTCGTCCTCCGGCTGCCCGCGGGCCAGCCGGTCGGCAGCAATGGCTGCCATCTCCTTCTGGTCCATTGTCTGCCTGTCTCGAAGAGCACTAGAGCGCGAGGAAACCATGGTGGGCAGTAGTGGTGTGGACATGAGAAAGGGAATGGATGCGGATGACTGCGGCTATGGCCGGCGCAACTGTTTATATAGCAATGGTGGGCGGGCGGAGGGACGGACGTGTGGCACCGGAGTAGCCTCCTTGGCAACCATGTATCATTAATGTGGGCGGCAGATGGACGGACGGACGGCACTTGTGTCGTTTGAAGGCGGAGCAATCGCCTGCACCGGGAAGCGGGGCGGGCAGCGCTGACTGTTTCGGGCGGAAAGTGCGCGCGGGCGAGGAGATGACTTTACTTGGAGAGGATGACAATGGGGACCCATCAGGTCCATAGCCTCATGTACGCAAGTGCCTCCTTATTATATATATATAACTATAATTTCTTTTGCTTCCTCCTGGTTTCCTGACATCACGGTCCCACACCATTGTCAACCTATGTAGTACTCCCTCCTTTCCGGTTTATAGGGCTTATCTCAAAATTTTAGTTTTTCCATTTTATAAGGCTCAATTTGGTTGTTCCCCGTCACATGTTCAGACTTCAAGGTGCATTAAATCATTGCATGCAAGTATTAAGAGAAAACTGACCAATGCATGCACTTTATGCATGCATGCATTGCAATTAATGCATTCGTAAACATAATTTTTTGAGGAAAACAAGAGCATTAATTGGGTGCTTTTGGAAACTACAAAAAATATTCCACCACTCATCATCTACCTTGATTGGTGAGATTTTTGAATTGAGCCTTATAAACCGGAAAGGAGGGAGTAGTCAATAAATGAGAGAATTGCACAAGAAGCGGCCGACAGCTGGGACCAAGCAGCTCGAGCAGTATTTGTGTTTTTGAGGTGTGAGCACTGCAGAGTTTTTCGATGTTTAGCCCAGATATTAATTTTTCTCCTCTGAACAACAACGAAAACATCGCTGCAGGTATTAACTGGGCGGGGTGTGGCCCGTCTAGCCCAGGCTAGATATCCAGCCCAGATATTAATTTTTTTTGAGCTAAAAATGGCTAGCCCAGCTATACTTTTTTTAGGAATACCCAGGCAAGGTCAAGTTGTTATTCTCCGCCCCGCTAGGCTGCAAATCTTTCCTAGGAGGGATGCATTAGGCTTAACAAGAAAATGGGCTTTAAGAAATAATAAATGGGACGTAATTATAAAAACTGGGCAGTAGCTATAAAAAAATGCACCAAACATGTGATTACTTTATAAAATATTATTTTTGGATATTGAAAATTTTAATTTCATTTATTGTTGCGAGCGCAATGTTTCGTTGGATTTTTACGTAATATAAATTTATATTGAAATTGTATTTAATCTAACTAGAAATTTCGGGATAAAAATATTTTGGATCCCATTAAAATGTGGGAAATTTTATTGAATTCTGTTTTCAACGGTTGGTTGAAATGGGTTGTACTTTTAACAAACTGTAAATGGGCTGTAGTAAATTCCATTAGAATTGCAAAATGGGCTACACATTCTTACAGATCTCAAATGGGCTATAAGTTCTCTGCCACACACTTCTGGCCTTACTAAGTTGACGCGTCCCCTAAAAAACAGAGTTGACGCGTATGCAAGGCTTTGTCAACTTATAGTCAACACACGGTTCTTGCAGCAGTGGCTGTTGGATGTCCATCCAATGGATGCCTTGCTTCTTCTTCAATCTCGGATATTCTAGCTTCACCCGCCCAAAAAATGATTTCTCCCCCTGACATCTGGGGCGCACCATTTCGGAAGCTGACCTGTGGGCCTACTAAGTTGACGTACCAAGGGCTTTGTCAACTTAGTCAATATAAACGATTCTAGCTGCAGTGACCGTACGATGTACATCCAACGGCCGGCGTGCTTCTTCAACCTCTTGTCTTCTTGCTCCAGCCGCCCAAAGTAGCGCCGGTCGTGCCGCCTGCTCCAGCCTCCCGTGGCCGGCTGTGCTGCTGTGGAGGCCTCACCGCCCCCTACTACTCCCACCGCTGGCCAGGCCATCCCTCCACTCACCCACACCCCTGTTATTCTGCGGCGACGGCAGCGCAACCGAACCAGTGAACCCTCGTACTCCTATCCGCGTGTGCATCCACTGCCGCGTCTTCCCCGGCTCCGCATCGTCCCCTTCCTAGGCCTCGCCGTCGTCCACCGCCCTGGTGCTCTCGGCGCGGCGTGGTCAACGTGGTCAAGGAACGACTTCCATCGGACGTGGACTATACGTGGAGAGGCTGACAGCTGGGTCCACGACAGCCGCAAGGAAGTGCCTCCTTATTACGCGCAAAATAATTATTCCTCCACCTGACAGCGGGGACCCACTGGACGGGCCACCGTATTTCGCGAAAGAAATGATTCGCCCCCTGACTGCTGGGAACCACGAGCTACATCTTCGCACGCAAGGAAGTGCGTCCGAAAAAATGATTCGCCCCCCTGACTGTTGGGACCCACCAGCTACATCTTCGCATGCAAGGAAGTGCCTGACAGTCGGGACCCACCTGGTCGAAGCGTACGTAGCGTTGTCATTCTGGTCGCGAACGTGTACGTACATATATACTGGTGGATGTAGAGGCGCGCACGTGTCGTAGTAGAGGCGTGTACGTGTCGTAGTAGAGGCGCGCACGTAGCATGTACACGTACGTACAATGGCCAGGGTGCAAGAAAGAAAATACGGCCACGTATGTGTACATACGGGCGGGGTCTCGAACGCCTACTCGCGCATACGTACGGCCAGGGCTCGTGTACATGGCTGGGTCGGAATGGAGAAACAGCGTCGTTGTCGTATTCATTGGGAGGCAACGAAATGCGTCATGTTCATAGGGAGGCAACGGAATGCGTCGTGTTCATCGAGAGGCAACGGAACGTGTGGGAGCCAACCGGCTGGGTCGGAACGGAATGCGTGGTTGTGTTCATCGGGAGGGCTTGGACGGAACAGGCGATGGAAACGAGGCATGGCGTATCGCAAAACGGAGGAAACGGACCTCCTACGTTTGGAACGGGGTCCTGTTGATCAGGAGGGGTGTGGCGTACCGCAAAACGGAGGAAATAGACCTCCTACGGTCGAAACGGGGGTCCTATTGATTGGGAGGAGTGTGGCGTACCGCAAAACGGATGAAACGGACCTCCTACGGTCGAAACGGGGGTCCTGTTGATCAGGAGGGGTGTGGCGTACCGCAAAACGGACGAAACAGACCTCCTACGGTCGAAACGGGGGTCATGTTCATCAGGAGGGGTGTGGCGTACCGCAAAACGGGACTCCATAGGATACTGTTAATCTCCACCGTCGACCTCCTCCAGCCTCCACGGGCTCCTGTTCATCCAGCCTCCACCGCGCTACTCCACCGGCTACTGTTCAACCACCCCTCCACAGGCACCCCTCCAACATCTACTGTTCATCTAGCCCTCCACACCACGGGGTCCTATTCAACCACCCCTCCATGGGCACCCCCCCACCGTCTACTGTTCATCCAGCCCTCCACGACACCACGGGGTCCTGTTCATCCAGAGGCAACGCCACCGCTCATTGTTCATCTAACACCCCCCCTGCAACGCTCACTGTTCATCCCAGAGGCAGCATCGATCAGCTTCAGTTAGCAGCAGTAGCGAAGGAATCGCTCGATCTGGTTCAGTTAACAGCCATCGATCGATCGCTCGGGTACAGTAACGCGTAGCCTGCAGTGCAATCGCTCGGGTTCAGTTAGACCCCAACGCCTCGCTCGGGTTCAATTAGAGCCAACGCCTCGCACACACGTGCGTACGCGTATGAGAGAAACGTGCATCGCTCAGCCCCCGACCTCCCACCGTAACCAGGAACTCCCCGAAATTTTCCTCCCCCTCGCTTCTACCATGGTTTTTTCCGTCATGGACGACCCAAAGAATGTCATGCAGCTGCGTCTCCGGCCTGCCCAGGACGAAAAGCCCATTTTCTGTCATGATTTTTTGTCATAGAACTAGGAGCCCACCACATCTATGATGATACCGGGTTTTGTCACAATTATCGTCATAGAAGTGTCATATGTATGACAGAAAAAAAATTCGTTCGGCCCAAAATGTCACGGATGTGTCTTTTTTTTGTAGTGAAAGGACATGATCACCCTACGAATAATGCTAGTACGTATTGTTTTGCATGTTCATCCAATGCCAGCGATACAAGAATTCAAACTAATCAAACTAAATTCATTCATACACGGTCGGATTTCATATAAACATGTCGGATTTCAATACAATTCATACATTCCTCAACTAAAAAGGGGTGCGCTGGAGGTATAATTAATTAATCAAAGCAACCCACCCATGTCTGGCTGAACCGAACAGAAGCTTCTTCTCCAGCGCAGCTCTTCGACTCCACGTCGCTGCCAAGAAGCTAATCGGCACTCAATGGTCAACTCGCCTAGCTTGGCTTCAACCGGAGGGTAGCAGTGGTGGCCTTACTTGGACCCGAGTGGCGACGACCTACCGTGTTCTACTCGACCTCATTTTCCGTGTGGCGCGGCCTCATTGGCAACTGGGCAGGGCCTCGACAGAGACGGCGATTGTCGGGGGGATGGACCCCGGGCAGGCAACGGAACCCGGATCCTCTTCAAAAATCAATGGGGCTGGCACCGCCCCCCAATATCGGCACGCGCTTGGCCGGGTCGCTCGACCTGGCCAAACGACGCAAGCCGGCCAGACTAGCCGACCCGGCAAGACACATCGACTCGGCCCCAACAACTAGCACAAGACAGCCGAACCCGGCACGACCGAAGCCTCCTCGACAAGCCAGCACCACCCGTGGCGTGCTACACAATCCAGCCACGGGCCAACTCCCGTCCCATCCAGGCCGCATAATGGGACGAGACCTCAATCAATGATGACCGAGGTAACAGTGCCCCGCCCATGACTCTGGTCAGCAAGAAACTTGGCAATAGTGCCCCTCACCTTCCCGCTGACCAGGGCTGGCGTGGCTACAGTGCCCCTGCCTCCACCGCTGACGACAACAAGCGGCAACCTGACGGAGAGCACTGTACACGACTCGACTCGGCCACGCCCTGACGACCGACAAGATGGCACACAGTCCCCCTAGGAATGCGGGGCCCGCACCTAGAGGAACCCGGCGAACCACAAGCCCTCAGCGGGACCCAGCCGGGTTCCCAGACACCGACAATACAGACGCACCAACTTGTAACATTACCATTGTACCCCCGGGGGGTTGGACTATAAAACCCCCTGGGAGCCCGCGATCATGGGCAACCGAAAAAGAGAGAAAGCAGAAGACACATACGAGAGGAAATCAAGCAAGCATCGGACTAGCCACAAAACAGCGACACCGGCGAGAAGGAGCAGCCCAAAGCCTTGGCCAGCTTCCTTCCTCCTCCTTAAAGCTCCAGGAGCAACATTGTACTATCGATCATCCAACTACACTCGGCAGGACTAGGGGTATTATCTCTCCGGAGAGCCCCGAACCTGGGTATGTCCGGCGTCCCGCGCCCGCTCATGCCAACCTCGCCTCTGGAGTCCACCAGTGCCCTCGAGCCTCCTCCTCTCTTTAGCCATCCCTTGGCATCTGCCGTGCGCCCACCACGACAGTTGGCGCCCACCGTGAGGCAGCTCAAGGAGCTGGCCGGGAACATGCTTCCGACGGGGCCCTTCTCCTACACCGACGAGTCTGTCGCGCTGGCGGACGACGTCGTCTGCACGCTAGCCACCTCCTTCGCCGCGTTGCGCATCTTCGATGCGTTCGCGGCCGATGAGTACCCCAGCGAGGTGCTCAGCTACTCCTACTCTCTGCTCTCCCTCGGCGGCTGCATTTCCACCGGGGCAATGGACGTCCACGTGGAGGTTTTCATTACCGGCGACGACGCCTCCTCCTCGTCGAGCAAGACAAGGAAGGCTGCCAAAGACAGGGATGCAGCGGAGCGGATCGAGCCGTCCGATCCGTTGCGCGCCGTGATGCAAAGCGTCCGCATCTCCATCGGCACCGACGTCGATGCCACCAACATCGCTGAGGCCCGAACCCAGCTCGAGGAAAAGCGCCAGCAGATGCTGGACCTGTCCGAGACGCTCGCTGCCACTCAGCGTCGCCTAGATGCTGCTCAGCTGGAGCGCGATGCCGCCTACGGATTCACGCCCGCTGCGGCCGACCCAAGCTGGGTCGCCGACGTGCGTGCCTGGGGAGGCGCGATCGGCCGGGCCCTCGGCGCCGTCCCAACCATCTACGAGACCCCAGCGAAGAATATGCACGCTGCCCAGGAAGCCGCAGCCGGCCTAGACCAGCTCGCGGGTGGGGAGCTGAAAGAGCGCATCGGGCGGATGCACGAACTCCTCCACGCCGCCAAGACCTAGCAGGAACGCCTCAACCAGCTCGCCAAGCTGGCGGGATCCGGCTCTGCCCGCCTTGGCGGGCCAGACGAACTTCTGCACACCGCTTCCTCGCCACCCGGCAAGGCACACTCTGGCCGAGCCCGGACTCAGCTCGACCCGGCCGCTACAGCCGCCGGTGGATTGGGCGACGAGTCCGTCCTAGAGATCCAGCATGGACCCGGCCAGCATGGCCGGTGTCCGGCTCCAACCGGCCTGGCCCCCCGTGGCCTAGACGCAAGTCGACTCGGCCTGCGCGCCATCGACGATGCCGACACTCGCCACCACCTCGATTGGCTCGCTCGCTCCCTGGAGGTGGAGGAGAGCGGCGCTATCGGGCCGGCGTGCTTCGGCACGTGCATCCGGGAGGAGCCCTTCCCCAAAGGATTCATGCTCCCCCGTGACACCCCCAAGTACAATGGGACGGTGAAGCCAGAAGACTGGCTCACTGACTACACCACGGCCATTGGCATCACCGGTGCCAATCATCGTCTCGCCGTGCGCTACGCACCGCTCATGCTCCAAGGGTCGGCCCGCACATGGTTGAACAGCCTGCCGATGGGCATCATCAACACGTGGGTGGACTTCGAGGAAGCCCTCGTCCGCAACTTCACGGGGACCTACAAGTGGCCCGGCCGCCCTAGCCAACTCGCCATGTGCGTGCAAGGGCCTACGGAGACCGGTCGCGAGTACCTCGCACGCTAGACTGAGCTCTGAAATAGCTGCGAGGGCGTCCAAGAAGTCCAGGCGATCCAGTATTTTGTCAACCGGTACCGAGATGACACCCTCCTCAAGCACAAGCTCTTATGCTCCGAGCCAGCCACCATGGCCGCGCTCATGGTGATGGCAGACAAGTACGCCACCGCCGACTCCGCCATGAAGATCCAAGTGGCACTGGATGAAGCCGGCAAGACGAAGCCGGTTCCCCCTCTAAAGCCGGCCGGTGAAAGCAGCCGGCAGCAGCATCACCAGAACAACAAGCGCAAGGCCGACCAGCCGGCGCCGCGTCACGACAACCGGCTCATCGCGGCCGCGGTGGACCAGGCGGCGAAGCACCGGCAAACCGGCAAGAAGGCATGGCAGCTCGCCGTGAGATTCGAGCAGATGCTTGACGCCTCCTGCAAGCACCACAGCGGCGCAAAACCCTCCATGCATACGCTTCAGCAGTGCGCAAATTACCAAGCGCATCATGAGGGGCGACATCCCGCTCCCTCCGGCTCCGGCTCCAGGCGCAGGGCAGCCGCCTCCACCGCCGCCTCTAGCTGGCGGCGCGATGTGCGACGATGCCTACCCAGACCAGAACGCAGCCTACGTCGTCTTCACCAGCCTCGGCGACGACAAGCGCAGTGAGCGCCTCCTTCGGCAGGAGGTGAACACCGCCGTCCCGGCCAAGCCGGAGTTCATGCATTGGTCGGATCCCCCGATCACCTGGACCCAGGAGGATCATCCGGCAGTCATGCCGGGTCCGGGTGGTTACGCCCTCGTCCTCAACCCCACCATCATCGAGCGACGCACATGCAAGTTCTCCCGAGTCCTATTGATGGCGGCAGCAGCATCAACATCCTCTACCGCGACATGATGACCAAGCTCGGCCTCAAGGCCGAGGACGTGGAGCCAACCCGGACGGTCTTCCACGGCATCGTGCCCGGCCTCTCCTGCTCCCCCATTGTCCGGGTCCGGCTAGATGTCTTGTTCGGTGACAGTGGCCACTTCCGGCGCGAACCGATCTGGTTCGAGGTGGTGGACTTGTCCAGCGCATATCACACGTTGCTGGGTCGGCCCGCGCTCGCCAAGTTCATGGCGGTTCCCCACTATGCATACCTGAAGATGAAGATGTCGGGTCCCAAGGGCCTCATCACCATCACCGGCGATTACCGCAAGTCCCTGGAGTGCGCCCGAGACGCGCCAAGTTGGCCAAGTCACTAGTCATTGCCGAGGAGCGGCGCCAACTCGACCGAATCGTCGCCCTGGTAGGCGAGGCCTCCGCCGCGTCGATCCTGACCCCGGACCCGGCCGACGAGGCTGCCTTCAAGCCCTCCAAGGAGACCAAGAAAGTGAAGCTCAACCCAGAAGACCCCAGCTGCAGCAAGTACATTGTCATAGGCACCCGCCTCGACAGCAAATAGGAAGGCGAGCTCGCCGACTTCCTCCGTGAGAATCGGGATATCTTCGCATGGACCCCCAAGGACATGTCGGGTATCCCGAGGAAGTACGCCGAGCACAAAATTCATGTCCACAAGGACGCCAAGCGTGTCCGTCAACCCCTGCGACAATTTTCCGAAGAAAAGAGAAGAACCATTGGTGAAGAGGTCGCCAAGCTTTTGGCGGCCGGCTTCATAATGGAAGTGTTCACCCCGAGTGGCTGGCCAATCCAGTCCTAGTCCTGAAGAAGAACAAGACCTGGCACATGTGTATCGACTACACCAGCCTCAAGAAGGCCTATCCCAAGGATCCACTCGCCCTCCCGTGGATCGACCAAGTCATCGACTCGACCGCCGGATGTGAGTTCCTGTCCTTCCTGGACGCTTACTCTGGCTACCACCAGATCAAGCTGGACCCGGCCGACACCCTGAAGACGTCCTTCATCATGCCCTTTGGGGCATATTGCTACATCATCATGTCGTTTGGCTTGAAGAACACCGGCGCCACCTTCCGGCGCTGCATGCAGAAATGCCTGCTGTCGCAACTCGGCCGCAATTTCCACGTGTACGTGGATGACATCATGGTGAAGACCAAGCAGCACCTCATGCTCCTCGATGATTTGAAGGAAACATTCGCCAACCTCCGCGAATACAAGGTCAAGCTTAACCCGGAAAAATGCATCTTCGGCGTCCCGGCCAGAAAGCTACTCGGCTTCCTTGTATCGGAACGCAGCATTGAGGCGAACCCGGAGAAGATCAAGGCCATCGAGCGCATGCGCAAGCCGGCTCGGCTGCGCGATGTCCAGAAGTTCATCGGATGCTTGGCCTCTATCAACCGATTTCTAAGCCGGCTGGGCGAGAGGGTGCTACCCCTGTACCAGTTGATGAAGAAGACAAGCCTGTTCGAATGGAACGGCAAGGCAGACAAGGCCTTCCAAGACGCCAAGCGCATGCTCTCCACCGCACCAGTCCTGGCTGCGCCGACCGACAAGGAGCCGCTGCTGCTCTACATAGCCATGACCTCGCGGGCGGTCAGCACGGTGCTGGTGGTCGAGCGACCAGAGAAGGGAAAGATCCAAGCCGTCCAGTCCCCGGTCTACTACCTGAGTGAGGTGCTCTCCAACTCCAAGCAGAACTACCCACACTACCACAAGATGTTCTACGACGTGTACCTCACCCCCAAGAAGCTGAAGCAGTATTTCCAAGAGCACGTTGTCACCATGGTAAGCATGGCGCCTATCGGAGAAATCATCGGGTGCCAGGATGCCTCTGGCCGGGTTGCCAAATGGGCGATCCAGCTAGCCACCCACACCATTCTCTACGAGCCCTGCACCATGATCAAGTCTCAAGCCCTGGCCGACTTCCTCGTCGACTGGACCGAGACCCAGTACTTGCCACCGCCTCCTGATTCGACGCATTGGCGCATGCACTTCGATGGGTCCAAAATGCGACTCGGATTGGGGGCCGGCATCGTACTATCATCCCCAAAGGGCGACCGGCTCCGCTACGCGCTCCAGATCCTCTTCGCCGCCTCCAACAACGTCACCGAGTACGAAGCCCTTGTGCACGGCCTCCGGCTTACAAAGGAGCTCGGCATCCGGCGCATCCTGTGCTACGGCGACTCGGACCTGGTGGTGCAACAGTGCTCTGACGAATGGGACGCCCGCGACTCCAACATGGCAAGCTACCTCTTCCTCGTCCAGAAGCTGTCCGGATCCTTTGAGGGCTGCGAGTTCCTCCATGTCCCACGCGCGGAGAACGAAGCAGCCGACACACTCGCCAAGATCGCCTCGTCGCGACAAGCCATCCCGTCCGGTGTCTCCCTCGAGCACCTGCGCAAGCCATCCGTCAAGCCATCGCCGGACTCTGAGTCCATCCACGTTCCACACGACCCGGCCACACCTCAACCCGGCCCGGGGACTGCTGGACCCGGCCAGGGGGCTGCTCAGCTTGACCCGGCCACCATCGTCCCAGACCCGGCCGTCGCCATCCCCGACCCGGGGGCTGCTCAACCCGGCTCGGGGGCTGCTCAACCCGGCTCGGGGGCTGCCGACTCGGAACCCACCCTGGTGTCCGTATTCGTCGGTGAAGCTTGGCAAGTGCAACGCCTGGCGTCTGCCTACAGCATCATCAACAACGAGCTTGTCAAGCGCAGCTCCACCGGCGTGTTCCAGCACTGCTCGAGTAGGAACGGGGCATCGACATCCTCCGCGACATACATCAGGGCGAGTGCGGGCACCACACCGCATCACGATCCCTATTGGCCAAGGCGTTCCGCCACGGTTTCTACTAGCCCACGGCCCTCCAAGATGTCGAGTCGCTCGTCCTCAAGTGTGAGGGACGCTAGCGGTTCAGCAAACGCAGCCACCAGCCGGCATCAGCGCTCCGCACCATACTGATCGCCTGGCCCTTCGCGGTCTGGGGACTCGACATGGTGGGACCCTTCAAAACCGCTCGAGGCGGCATGACACACTTGCTGGTGGCAGTGACAAATTCACCAAGTGGATCGAGGCAAGACCAATCAAGAAACTGGACGGGCCAACAGCCGTCCGGTTCATCAAGGACACATCAGTGTGCTATGGTATGCCGAACAGCATCATCACCGACAACGGCACCAACTTCGCCAAGGGCGCGCTAGAAGAATACTACTCCATCTCCGTCATCCGCCTCGACCTGGCCTCCGTTGCGCATCCGCAGTCGAATGGGCAGGTCGAGCGGTCCAATGGACTCATCCTGTCCGGCATTAAGCCACGACTCGTCGAGCCACTCATCCGCTCACCCAGCAGTTGGCTTGATAAGTTGGCAGCCGTTCTTTGGAGTCTATGCACCACGCTGAATCGGTCGACCGGGTTCACCCCGTTCTTCCTTGTCTACGGAGCCAAAGTCGTCATCCCGATCGACTTCGAGTTCGACTCGCCGCGCGTTGCGATGTACACTGAAGCTGAAGCCAGAGAAGCCCGCGAAGATGGCATCGACCTGCTTGAAGAAGCACGCCTCTTGGCGCTCAGTCGCTCGGCCATCTACTAGCAAGGCCTGAGGCACTACCACAGCAAGAAGATAAATTCCCTCGTGTTCCGCAAGGGCGACCTTGTCCTCTGACTCACCCAAGAGCACGCAGGCCAGCACAAGTTGTCCCCTCCATGGGAGGGCCCATTCATCGTGAGCATGGCCTTGCGCGACCGCAACGCCTACTACCTCATCGACACACGCAAGTCAAGGAAGCGCAAGAAGGACACCGCCGATGAAGAAATGATCTGGCCATGGAACAGGGAACTCCTCCGCCTGTTTTACAGTTAGCCACACGAGCGTATGTATCGTCGCCTTTTGTAAACGCATGAAACTACGGGGTCCTCGAACAAGACTGGGGGGCTGCCTTTTGTCGACCAATTTATTGTGTCCTATTCTCTTGCATCACTATACCACTGAACCCGGCCACCGGTCTGACTCACTCGACCCAGGGGCTCGGGGGCTGGCCGGCTCGGTCGCCACCCCGCTGCCTTACTTGGTGATTCCTGATAAAGTTAGGATGCCGCGGTCCCCCACTTCGCCCTAAATCCACATATCCAGCTTTGGATGTCGGCCGGCAAGCACAACGGGCCAAAGCTCCTTTACGCTTCATACACTAAGTCAAAGGATGCTGGGTCGATCAATCCGGCCCGCCATTCATCAAATGAACAGCCGCATGACCGGCTCCTCGCCAACTGGCTTCGCCGGATTGCCGCTAGCCGGCCCAGTGGGTGTTTCGCTCGCGCTCAACGTTTTGAGGGACCCAGGTCCTGCGCGCTCCTCTCAAAGAACCGAACTCCTTGTCATGGACCGGAGCCTCGGCCGTCTGACTCGCGGGGGGGAGGTTTGAGAAAGGAAAAACACATGAAATTGGTCCAAAAAACGGAAGGCAAAAAGCAAAAGCACCCACGACATCTACACAAGTATTTAAGAAAAGGCCCATGGCCCGAGTTCATTACTCCCTAAAACCCCCAGTGGGTGGGTGGACCTGCTATTTAACAAATTATTACACAAAGTGTCTCAGGCATCTCCAGCGCCGCGTCGCGACGTCGACGGCTCTCCCCTGGCGGCCTCTGGATCCAGCAAGGTGTCGGTGTCCTCCTCAGCACCCGCGTCGCCGTAGACGCTCGTCTCCTTCGACCTCCCCTCCGGATCGTGGAGGAGCAAGCCATCGTCTTCACCGTCCACGGCCCTGCCGTCCTCCATCGCTCCAGATGGAACTCGTCGTGGAAGGCGAACTCGGTGATGTAGCTGGCCCGGGAGGCGATCCGGTCGGCTTGCTCCTGCAAGTGCTGCTCCGAACCAGCCCGCTGGCCTATCAATGCGTCCAGCTACAGGTCTCGATGCCAGGACTGTGCGAACCGAAGCGCCATCACGGCACCGGCACGAGTGGCGGAGACGCGCCACTCGCCAAGCCGGTCCAGCCCCATCTCCAACCAACGCGCCAGGCACGAGAAGCTGCTCGGTTGGATGGAGCCCGGCCATAGGGCCGCCGTCATCGTGGTGCCGGCTTGGGACAGCCGCCCCAGCTGCGTTCCCAGGACCTACAGGCGGGCCTCAGTGGCGGGGATGATCTCCGGGAAGGTCCAGGCCACCCGTGGATCCGCCCCGGACCCAATGACCCCGGTCAGGTTCCGCTAGTGGCGGACGGCTTCGTCCACCAGCCGTTGCTTCTCTGGGAAGGCCCCTACCACAAAGGAAGAAGCGAGTTAGAAGAAGAACAACAAGGAAGAAAGGTCGGATCCCGACCTGGCAAACGACAAGAAAAAGCACTTACTAGAGAAGGACTCTTCCAGGTGTTGCGCTTCAAGCAACGTACCATGCCGCTCCCGTTCGATGGCGCGATTGCGCTCCTTGAGCGCCTTCTCCAGATCGGACGCCTTGGCAAGGGCCGCCTTCAGCTCGGCGTCCTTCTCTTCGGCCGCCTCGCGGCGACGGGCCTCGTCCTGACGAGCCCCCTCAGCCGTGGTGACCTGCTCCCGCAGGCGATCCACCTCGGCCTGGAGCCGGCCCTTGTCGTCGGCCAGCTGGCCGCGCTGCTAGTCCGCCTCCACCAGGGCCTGCTGCACCTCCGCCACCTTGGCGGCTTTCGCCTTAAGGTGCTCCACCTCGGCCTCGAGGCGGCTCTTGTGACCCGCCAGTTGCTCATGCAGCTGGTTGGCCTCGTCAAGAGACCGCCGAGCCACGGCCGCCTGCGCCCTCGCCCGCGCCGTCTCGACACCAAGACGTCCGGTGTCGGCAACAAGCCGGTCATAGTGATGACCGTCCCAGAGCAGATGAGTCCACCAGGACAGCACCTCGGCTGCAAAAAATAAGGACTCACCAGAAGAAAACAGCAAGACTTAAGATTTGGGCCAACTACGCAAGTTGGCCCGAATCTCGGGGGCTACACCCAGTTGGTGGCGCCCCACTAGAAAGGAGCACAAGAATACCTGCAGCGATGCGGAGCTCCTCCTCCTTGGCGGCAAGCTGAGCTCCCGGTGCTTGCCCAGAAGACGATTGAAGGCGGCAACCCGGAAAGCTTCGAGATGCTAAAGAAAGCAGAAGTCAGAACAAGGCCAACACTCTAAAGATTCGACCCAACTACTACATAGTTGGCCCAAACCTTGGGGGCTACACCCAGTGGGTGCGCTGGCGCGCCCCCACAAAGAAAAATTACAAGAAAACTTACCAGTACGGTGCACTCTAGGTCGCGTGTCCGCTCCACCTCGGCCTGGGCGAAGGCCTCGAGCCGTTCCGTCCGGCCTCGCAGGCGGTGACTGAGGGCGTCCATCGCCGCCTCCTCCTGGGTCTGAGGCCCGAAGGCAACGGTGCTCCCGCTCTGCACCGACTGCGCCACGGTAGCTCGGCGCCCTCCCTGCCGGGGTACGAAGGCGTACTCCCCGCTGGCCGCTCGCGACGCGGCCAACACCTCCTCCGACGCCCCTCCCGGCGCCGCCGACGACCCGAATGCCGGGACGCCCTGCGTCGCCATCTCCGGCCCAACTGCCGGGGCGGCTTCCGGCAAGGCCGCCCGCGGTACCTCCTCCTCTGACAGCGCCTCCGACACCGCCGCCCGCAGCGTCTCTTCCAAGACGGCGCCGCCTCCACCACCATCAGCCCCCACTCGCCCGACCACGTCGGCCCACGGCGGGGAATCATCCTCCACCTCCATGACCGCCCGGTCAGGGATCTCCACCGCAGCCCGGCCTCCACGACCGCACTCCCTCGCCAGCGACGGCTCAAAGACCGTCACCGCCACCACCATGCCCTTCGGCATCTCGCGCCAGGCCGGCTCCGCGCCGCCTCGCGCCCATGCCGCCGCCGCATCGGTCCAAGCACGGACCGACGCCGCCTTCAGCTCCACCTCGGCCCGGTTCCTGTCCCGCCAGGCCATGGCTTCGGCGTCATTCGGATCCAGGCCAAGGCCTGAGTCGGCCTGTTCCTCCACCTCGGCCTGGTCGGCGAGGTCGAACCTGCTCCTGCGGAACTCGGCCCCTTCGGCGGCCGCGGCTTCCACCGCTGCCCTCGCCAATGCGATTGGCGACCTGAAGAAGACGAAATAAGCAGAAAAGAAACAAGACTAGCTCGAGGAAAAAATCGGAGCGCGAACAAGAGATGAAACTTACCCCGCCAAGACCGGGACCGGGGTTGGCCTCCCATCCCCGCCGCCGTGCTTCCTGTTGGCCGACCTCCGTGCCCCGGCTGGGTCCGCCGTGCACTTTGGGGCCTGCGGTCGCGGCGCTACGCTGTCTTTCCCATGCAGGCTGCTCGGCATCGTCCCATGCGAGGACCCGGCTCCGCCCACGTCGCTGCCTCCCCCGCCCAGCGCCACTACACTAACAACTGGCGTCAGCATCGACCGTTCTGCGCCGCGGTCTGCAATTCAAGACACATGAAGAATCACGTTTAGAAGTATCTCACGCGTCGCGTCAGGACGAATGAGATGGTGCGTTGCGGCAAAGTAAGAAGACCGGGTGCTCACCTGCGGCGTCGGGTTCGACTGGCTGTACAGCGCCTTGTCGAACCGCCAGTCCTCCCCAAGGTTGGCCTTGGAGATGTCGTTCACGTCGTGCGCGATCTGCTCCACGGACAGCCGCGTCGACCCCATGCGGTTGGGGTCTTGAAGGCCGACCATTGCGCCGATGAGGCAGGAGCGCCCTTGAAGCGGAAGGACCCATCTCCGGACGAATGCGGCGATGAGGTCGGTGCCGGTGAGCCCCTCCTGCGTCCTCATCACCGTCAGCCGCTCGCAGAGTTTGACGATCTCCTGCGACGGGCATCTGGGCGAGTAGCCCCAGTTCATCTTCGCCCGCGACGGTGCGATGGCAAAGGCCGGAAGATTGATGCGATCCGCACCGTGGTTGCAGATGTAGAAGAAGGAGTTCTGCCACTTCTTGGCAGAATCCTCCAGCGGGATCTTGGGGAAATCCGCCCCCGACCGCTTCGAGATGACGGCGGCGCTGCAATCGGCGAACTCCCCGGCCGACGGGCCCTGCTGCTTCAAGGAGAAGAAGCGCGCCCAGAGGTCGATCGTAGGCTCGACCCCCAGGTACCCCTCGCAAAGGGTGACGAAGCCGGAGAGCTGGACGATGGCTCTGGTACCAAGATGATGCGGCTAGAGCCCGAAGAACTCCAAGAACGCGGGGATGAAGGCGCTCGCCGGCAGCCCGAACCCGCGTTCGAAGTGCGTGGAAGAAGGCCTCTGCTCGGTGCGCGGCAGGCAGACGCCAACGTCCATCTCCCGTGGCAGGCGCCGCGTGGCCTAGAGTTGGGTGATGTCCTTAGAGGTGACATTCGAACCCATCCAGGAGCCCGATGGCAGCGACATGGTCGAAGGAAGAAGAAGGAAAATGGAGAGAAGAAGTTCTGCTCGGAGCAGCGGGCGCCGCGGTGCGTCAGTTGCGAAGAGCGGAGCGAGAGCAATGGAACAGGAGGGCGCGAGCGAGAATAATGTCCGCCGCTCCCTGCCCCCCAATTTATAACCCTCGGTTTGAACGTGGGGAAGTGGGGAAGTGGGCTCGTCTGCACGCGCCCGTTCCACTACCCCGCAATAAGTGCGCACGTACACGCGCAGTAACTGCCCAGGGAAGAGCAACCGGCCCCCGGACGCCGAAATAAATCCGTGCGCTTGGGCCAAGGGCACGCGGCGGTGGGCCCCAACCCGCCGCCCGGTCCCGTCACGCGCGTTGCCTGTCAGGCCCCTCCGACTTCCGGGCACCACATAGCGCCCGTGCAAAGCCCGAGGGATTGCCCCAAGATCGTCGAACTTCTCGGTTCCCGACACGGCCGGGATGCCACGACCCGGTTTCCGAGAAAACCGGCACACAGCGGGTGTTGCCGGACCCAGCGCTCGTAGGATCCACCTTGCTTAAGGGGGAAAATGCGAAGGCCCACTCATCCGAAGATGGCGAACCTTCACAGCTTCGGGGACTACTGTCGGGGGGATGGACCCCGGGCAGGCAACGGAACCCGGATCCTCTTCAAAAATCAACGGGGCTGGCACGGCCCCCCAATACCGGCACGCGGTTGGCCAGGTCGCTGGACCCGGCCAAACACCGCAAGCCGGCAAGACTAGCCAACCCGGCAAGACACATCGACTCGGCCCCAACAACTAGCGCAAGACAGCCGAACCCGGCACGACCGAAGCCTTCTCGACAAGCCAGCACCACTCGTGGCGTGCTACGCAATCCAGCCACGGGTCAACTCTCGTCCCATCCAGGCCGCATGATGGGACGAGACCTCAATCAACGATGACCGAGGTAACAGTGCCCCACCCATGACTCTGGTCAGCAGGAACGTGGCAACAGTGCCCCTCACCTACCCGCTGACTAGGGCTGGCGTGGCTACAGTGCCCCCGCCTTCACCACTGACGACAGCAAGCGCCAACCTGACGGAGAGCACTGTACACGACTCGACTCAGCCACGCCCTGACGATCGACAAGACGGCGCACAATCCCCCTAGGCATGCGGGGCCCACACCTAGGGGAACCCGGCGAACCACAAGCCCTCAGCGGGACCTAGCCCGGGTTCCCGGACACTGACAATACGGACCCACCAACTTGTAACATTACCATTGTACCCCCGGGGGGTTGGACTATAAACCCCCCAGGAGCCCGCGATCATGGGAAACCGAACAAGAGAGAAAGCAGAAGACACATACGAGAGGAAAGCAAGAAAGCATAGGACTAGCCACAAAATAGCGACACCAAAGAGAAGGAGCAGCCCAAGCCTTGGCCAGCTTCCTTCCTCCACCATATAGCTACAAGAGCAACATTGTACTATCGATCATCCCACTACACTCGGCAAGACTAGGGGTATTATCTCTTCGGAGAGCCCCGAACCTAGGTATGTCCGGCGTCCCGCGCCTGCTCATGCCAACCTCACCTCTGGAGTCCACTAGCGCCCTCGAGCCTCCACCTCTCTTTAGCCATCCCTTGGCATCTGCCGTGCGCCCACCATGACAGCGATGTCCTCTATTTCGTTGATGACGGGGCAGTGCCTCGGCGGAGCGAAGGAAATCCTCCCCCTCGCTATGGCAGGGCGGGGCCTCGGCTGAGCCGGTGATGTCCTCTGCCTCGTTGTTGGTGGGGCGGGGCCTCGGGAGAGTAGGACCTCGCCGAAGTAGGAGAGGTCCTCCGCCTCGGTGCCAGCAGAAAGGGGCCTCGGTGGAGCCGGCAATGTCCTCTGCCTCATTGTTGGCGTGGCGGGGCCTCGACGGAGCAGGGCCTCTGTGACGCCCCGAGACTGTTGCACCAGGTGTCTTCCAGTTATTCGCTATTGTTGCCTTGTCATTCGCTTGTGTGTTGCATCTTGCCATGTCATCATGTGCATTGCATCATCATGTTTTCAAAACTTGCATCCGCCCGGGTCCCCCAGTTCTCTCTGTTGTCCATTCTGAGCCTAGGCACACTGGCCCGCGCCCGCGACACGTCAGAAATAGTATTTTATAAGTGGTCGTAAAATGTTCTCGGAATGGGATGAGAGTTGGCCTGCGGTCTTGTTATAGTGTAGGTAGACCGCCTGCCAAGTTTCATCGCGTTCGGGGTCCGTATGATGCCCCAACGGATAACTATAGCGACAATATAGACGGTCTATCGTCGGATGTTTCCGGTCTCCGGAAACGGTTGCTGGGTTGCATTCCTCCTCCTTCTTATCAGTCCAACCACACACTTGACCTTGTCCGCCTAATCCTGTTTGCACAGTGCATCGACCCCTCGCCCGTGTCCGAAGCTTCTCCGAACCCGAATCGGACTAACATTACCGTTGGGTCCGGATCATCCCCAAACATCCCTAAAACATCTGTGATTATTTGTTTGGACTCCCAAAGAATTTCATTGCCGACCGTCGGATTTTGATTGGATGATCCAACTCCCCTCTTTTCCATATATATATATATATACTCCACCCCTGTTCCATTTTGGACAAACCCTAAAAATTAGGTCGTTTGTCCCCCTAGCTGCCGCCACACTCTCCCTTGGGATCCTCCCAGATCCCCTCCTCACCAACCCACGCACAGCCAACAATCTCCCTCCTCGCCTTCGGCCACCCACCAACCAAGGCAGCGCGCGATGTTCCCTGTCCCATCCATCCATCGATCCAACCACCAATCCCACCACATCCGCCACCTTCTCCCTCGGGGTCCCTCCTGATCCCCTCAATTCGGCTAGCTAGCGCTGCCACACACCTTCTCATCAATTTCAGCGCCACCTAGTCGCCGCCACCTCCCTGCCTCGCTCCTCCAGCCCAAGCAACTCGTCCCCGCCATCGACCGAACTAGCAGGCCCCTGCGTCCCCTCTGTCCCTCTCTTCCTTCCCCTCGTTTTCTCTCCTGTTTCTCTCATTTCTCTCTCTCTCATTCTGGACAGGAAAGCAACCATGGCTACCCCTCCATGGAGATGAGCTGCGCCGCCCTGGTCACCTGCGACCTTGGGTCGCCTCTGCTTCGTCCTCGCCACCCGTTGGTGCTCCGGTGAGCCCTGCCACTGGTTACCTTCCCTTGTGTTCTGTCTTTCCTTCTGCGTCCTCTCTGAATTCTTCCCCACCATGGCCTTTGCAGCTCCCTCCACGGCCCTGCTCCATTCGCCCCATCACCGCTAGGTTCGGCGAGTCCCTGCCCCCCCCCCGGCCTCGTCCTTGGCTCCGGGTTGCCGCGCCGACCCACCGGAGTCCACCAGCGCCGGCGACCTCCACCTCACTGCATTCCTGCTATCGCCGCTGCTCTACTCCTTGTAGAGCAGAGGACGAGCGCCTCGATTGCTCCCTTGGGCCAGATCCGCGTGTGGCCCTCAGCGCCAGATCACAGCCAGATCTAGTCGGCCCGCTTGCCCCACCGGCCTGCTGCTTCCACCGCCTTGGGCCAAAGCCCATGGGTGAGCAGCCCCTAGCGCCTCCTATTTTTTTCCCCCGCTGTTGGGCCATCAGATTTGGCCCATGTATGTTTTTTTAGCATCTGTGATTTTGCTAAATTATCCAGAGACTCCAGTTTTACAAAATAGCCCCTAAACTTCATGAATAATAACTCATTAACCGTGCATCGGATTAAAATACTACATATGAAAAATGTTTAGAATTTTGTCTAGTTTAATAATATGCTACTTTCAACCATGTTTGAAATGTTAAACTTGCAGTTTGTTTAATTTTGCATAAATGCCATGTTAAAATGAGTTAGTTCATAACTAATTAATCGTAGCTCCATTCTAAATAAACTTTATATGTAAATGGGGTATAAAAATGCCTAGTTTAACAGGGTGCACTCCTCTTGCATGTTTAACAACTCTAAAATGTGGTTTAGGGCAGAACAGTACCAAATTCATAATATGCATATGAGGATTTTTTCCGGACTTGTTGCTTGTTGTTCGGGCCTCATTTAAACTTGCCTAGATAGGTAGTTTTATTATGCTTCACCTCATGCCATGTTTAACAACATTTAATATTGTTGGGTACATAACCGAGAGAGAACTAAATAATGGAATGCGGTGTTTCATCAATATGCAACTCGTTGCATATTGAGCTGCACTTAACTTGTAGTTTTGTTTGTGTACTTTTCCATGCCATGTTTCATTAAATCGGACATGCATCATACTTGGTTTCTGCATCATGCCATGTTTATGTGATGCTTGTTTACTATGTTGCTTGCTTCTTTCAGGGTTGCTTCTCTCGTTAGCTTTAGTTTCGTTCCGGAGTTGTGAGGATCCGTTCGACTACGTCCATTTGTCTTCTTCATGGACTCGTTCTTCTTCCTTGTGGGATCTCAGGCAAGATGACCATACCCTCGAAATCACTTCTATCTTTGCTTGCTAGATGTTCGCTCTATCGCTATGTCGCACTACCTACAACTTGTTATATCCTGCCTCCCATATGGCCATATCAAGCCTCTAACCCACCTTCACAGCAAACCATTGTTTGGCTATGTCATCGCTTTACCCCGCCCCTCTTATAGCATTGCTAGTTGCAGGTGAAGTTGAAGTTTGTTCCATGTTGGAACATGGATATGTTGGGATATCACAATATCTCTTATTTAATTAATGCATCTTGGTAAAGGGTGGAAGGCTTGGCCTTATGCCTAGTGTTTTGTTCCACTCGTGCCGCCCTAGTTTCCGTCATACCGGTGTTATGTTCCTTGATTTTGCGTCCCCACGATGAGGGGTATGGGACCCTCTTGACAATTCGCTTTGAATAAAACTCCTTCAGCAAGGCCCAACTTTAGTTTTACATTTTCCTAACAACCTTTTACCCTTCCCATGGGTCGGCCAACCCGAGGGTCATCTTTATTTTAACACCCCCGGGCCAGTGCTTCTCTAAGTGTTGGTCCGTACCGAGCAGCCTGCGGGGCCACCTCGGGGAAACTTGAGGGATGGTTTTACTCGTAGCTTGTCTCATCCAGTGTGCCCTGAGAATGAGATATGTGTGACTCCTGTCAGGATTGTTGGCACATTGGGTGGTCTTGCTGGTTTAGATGCCATTGTCGACATGTCTTGTGCACCGGGATTCCGAGTCTAATCGAGTGTCCCGCGATGGAGGATTGTCTCCACGGAGCATGAGCCTGTGATGGGCTAATTTGGCACACCCTGCAGGGTTTAAACTGTCGAAAGCCGTGCCCACGGTTATGTGGTAGATGGGAATTAGTTAATGTCTGGTTGTAGAGAACTTGACACTTGACTTAACTAAAATGCATCAACCGCGTGTGTAGCCGTGATGGTCTCTTTTCGGCGGAGTCCGGGAAGTGAACATAGTCTTGTGTTATGCTTGAACGTAAGTAGTTTCAGGATCACTTCCTGATCACTTCTAGCTTCACGACCGTTGCATTGCTTCTCTTCTTGCTCTTATTTGCATATGTTAGCCACCATTTTTGCTTATCGCTTACTGCAGCTCCACCTCACTACCTTATCCTACCCATAAGCTTAAATAGTCTTGATCTCGCGAGTGTGAGATTGTTGAGTCCTCGTGACTCATAGATACTTCCAAAAAGTTGCAGGTGCCGATGATACCAGTGCAGGTGATGCTACGGAGCTCAAGTGGGAGCTCGATGAAGATCTTGGTTGTTGTTTTGTTTCGTTTCTTGTTGATCAGTAGTGGAACCCAGTTGGGACTATCGGGGATCTAGCATTTGGGGTTGTCCTCTTTCATTTTTGTTCCGTAGTCAGACCTTGATTGTACTCTGGATGATGTATGTTTAACTTGTTATTTGTGTGAAGTGGCGATTGTAAGCCAACTCTTTATCCCTTTCTTATTCAGTACATGGGATTGTGTGAAGATTACGCCACTTGCGACTAAACCACCATGCGGTTATGCCTCTAAGTCATGCCTCGACACGTGGGAGATATAGCCACATCGTGGGTGTTACAAGTTGGTAATCAGAGTCATCCCCGACTTAGGAGCCCCCTGCATGATCGAATCACTGACGTTGTTGAGTCTAGAACAAAAGGTTTTGAGTCTTAGGATTATATATCGGAGAGTAGGATTGTTTTTACTTCTCAGTCCCTTCATCGCTCCAGTGAGGCCACCTGACATAGATGTTTTGTCTTTCCTCCTCAAATTTCACTAACAATTTTTCTTAGGATCACGCAGGTATCTTGGGATTGTTCCGATATTCTTGTGACAAGAACATTGTTCTTGGTGCCTCCTAACATTTAGGGGTAGTGGCAGTGTCCCGGGGAGTTGAGTTCCGAGGTGTTGTCATCACAATTTTATCGTTGCAGTTCTAGAATACCTGAGTTCACCGACATCGAAAATCTCTTTTATGCAGTTGTTGGTGAGATAACCTTGACGCCACCTAGTACTGGGGTGGTAGTTTGGGAGTATTGCCATAGCTTGTATAACGGGTGCTTTTCGAAGGTTGAGGTACATGATTTCCGAAGGTTTCTTGGTTATGTGTTGACGGATGGATACAACTGGATGTAGGAATTGTTAGTTTGGGTGAGATATTATGATTCCCCTGTATCCCCAACACCAGCTTGCATAACTAGAAATTTTAGGGAGTTTATAAGTGGGAATTCAAGTAGCTCCTAGGATATCTTTCCGACAGATGCATGATATGAGAATTGGGTTCAACGTCTAGTGCTCCACCTATCCACGGTTGGTTTTACAGTGTTCTCGTTGTGTCTTAAAGAGTCCTTGGCTATGCTGACTCGGGGACGCTTCGTATGTCATGTGCACTGCTTTGTACATGATGGTGATGTACGATCGAGCCCGTGTGAGCCCCATCGCAAAAACTTCGAACGAAATCTCTATCATATGTTTGTTCTGGCTTATTCTGCAAGCCAAATCCTTTGTTTTGTTTTGAGTTGTGGTATTCGTATTGCCCCAATGTCAAGTGTTGATTCCATACCTTTCCTAAGTGGTGTTCTCATATTCCTATGTGAACATTAATCCTTCTTATTTATCGAGATTGTCATCCCAATTCTATTTCCAACCGGCGTGCTTTTCTTCAAGAAGATCCCATCATTCTCCCCATCCATAAGATCAATTATCAGTTCTTCTCAACGGTGTTTGTTTCATCTATCTCAAGTTGTCTTTGTTTTTCCCGCCCTCCCACCCTTTTCTTCAAGCACTCAGATTTCTTAACCAAGTATCATTTTATTGATGGGAAGTCTCTCCATTCTTTTCCGTCAATTCTCTTATCCGGTGATTCTCAGGATGATACTAACGAAGCTTCAAGTTATCATTCTGCGTTCTTTTTTCTTCGCGGTGGATTCAAGTCAAGCTTTGACGATCATATAATTTCCTTGTTTCAAATGTTTTCTCATGTCGGTGCCCCTCTTAACCATCCATTTCCCGCTATTCAATTGTTCCGGAGTGCCGAAGATATCTCAGAAGATTCATGTTTCCATTCTCGATCCGTTCAAGTTATTTCGAGGTTGTTATCTCATTCAAGCCATTTAATTCAACCGGCGCATTATATCTTTTAGATCATCAACGGTGTTTCTCTTGAGTGGGACCTAACCCATAGGTCTTTTCCCAGGATCTTAACTGACGTTTCTAATTTTTCCGGTGTTATTTTCAAATTCATTTCAAAGTTTGACATAAGAATGAATTATCGTAAGTCAAATGTCTTTCTCCAATATCTTTCAAATTCTTCTAATCGTTGTTTCAACCTTTCTAATTTTCATTCCTGAGTGCCTCAACAATTCATGGTGGTATTTCTCGCCGTCATTCTCGGATTTTTGAAGACCGAAGAAGAGTCCCTCTTAAATTCTTACCCATTCTTTCAAATATGCAAAGTTCAAGCTTGATGTCATCCTCTCATAATTGTTTTCGATTGTGAGAATTCTTTTCACCCTTCCGGAGCAATATAGGAGTATTTTCAGTTTGATTCTCCGAAGGCCATCATTTCGGGTTTATTCATTCTCAGCTTTCAGCTCTCGTTCTCCAAATCTTACCGGTGCACCATTCAAGTATTCTCTAATCAGTTCGTGATCTCTTCGTTCACTTGTATCTAAAATATCTCAAGTATCTTCGTTCGTTTTCTATTTCTTCCTGGTGTTTCTTTATCTTTTCTTCGTTCATTTTCAATTCTTGCGGTGGTTTGTTCAAGATTCTTTTTCCTTCGTTTTCATATCAATTCATTCGTTGTTTCCAAATTCCACCGGTGGTTCCATCAAGACCTCCTCAAGTTTGCGCTATATCTATCTTAATCCTTTTCTACGTGAATAAGTAGTATGCCAAATCCGTTGCTTGTCATCAATTCATATTGGTGAAGGATACGGATAACATAATTCTTGTTCTTGTTTCATCCAAGTGATTAATTACTTCTTACGGAGTTTATTCGTGATATCAATTTCTCAATTATATGTTGTTCATCTATCTTTCCTAAGTTCCAAGTTTTTCTCAATTATATCATTTCAAAGCTCCATCTAAATCATTGCAAGGCTTCACCTTGTGTTTTCAACTTCTCTTCCTTTTATCATCCTTTTATTACTGGAGTTCTTCATGGACGCTCTACATGGTGGTTCGTCAAGGATTCCTTTCATTCTTCAATTGTTCGTCAAGTTTTCTCTCGAAGCTATGATCCTCCAAGCTATACTTCAAGTATTATTCATCTTTCATTCCGAAGTGCGGTTCTTCATAACTTATCTTTTGACGTGGTGTTATGTCACTCTTGACAATTTCCCTTCATGTGTCATGATTCAATAGTTGTCAAGAATGAGATAGTTAAACCCATCAATTTCTTCGAGCATGAGCTCTTCTCAATCCACCAACCTCTTCATTGGAGTTATCTTGGGTTATATTTCACCTAAAGATTTACCTAAGGATTGTTGCTATTTATGGTGCTTATAAATGAACCAAGTTCTTCATTTATCCTCCCGGTGAAATAAGTTTCTCGTCTCCTTGTTGATATCAATCCAATCTATTGTTTCTGTTAGTGGCAGAATTTCACCTCAGTTTTGAGATGTTTTCCATAAGCCCACTACAAGATTATTAGTTTCGTTGTTGGTCTTTCTAACAACTTAGTTTTATCCTTCTTGGAAGGGTGCTTTCCTAGTTCATTGGTGGCAGAAGTTGACTTTTCTTCTCCATTCTGTTATTCCAATGATCTATCTTCTATTCTTTCTTCCGGAGGCTTTGTGATGTTGCTCTCTTCACTCATCATCTCAAATTGTGAGGACTGTGTTCTTTTCATAGTTACCCATTTAACCGAAGTGTTGTGTCCTCCATTCAAGTTCTTCCCATTCTGTCAAGTTTCTCCTCCTTCTCAACCGGAGTGTTGTCCGAAATCTTTCTTACGCCTTGCGCCATTCTTTCAATAGTTCCGGAGGCAGTGTATTGTTGATTTCATCAAGTATCCTCTCATCTTGTCAAGTTCATGTTCAATTCCTTCCATTTATAGTCGGAGTGCTGTCCAAATTATATCATTCTTATTCCTTCTCTATCTTGTTTTAACCGGAGTGTTGTCATAATTGATCCTTATCGTTCCTTGTACATCTCGTTTCAACTGGAGTGCTTGAATGTACTTCTTGTCCATTGTAACCCTTTTCTTATGTCTTTTAACCTACAAGGCTCTAGTAAGGTTCCTTAATCCTCTTTTCTAACGGAGTGTTTTCAACTTCGTTCATCTCTATTGTATTCTTTCTTTCAATTTGTTCAACCTCGCAAGGTTCTTTGGTGTCACTCATTTGTCAAAGAAGCAACTTAGTTTTACCTCTTCTCTTCCTCTTCAGTCTCTCTCCGGTGCCATGCTTAGATCTCGGGACGAGATCCTCTTGTAGTGATGGAGTGTTGTGATGCTGCAAGACCGTTGGGCCAGGTGTCTTCAAGTTATTCGTTGTTGTTGCCTTGTCATTCGCTTGTGTGTTGCATCTTGCCATGTCATCATGTGCATTGCATCATCATGTTCACAAAACTTGCATCCGTCCGGGTCCCCCAGTTCTCTCCGTTGTCCGTTCAGAGCCCAGGCACACTCGCACGCGCCCGCGACACATCCGAAATAGTATTTTATAAGTGGCCGGAAAATGTTCTCGGAATGGGATGAGAATTGGCATGCGGTCTTGTTATAGTGTAGGTAGACCGCCTGCCAAGTTTCATCGCGTTCGGGTCCGTTTGATGCGCCAACAGATAACTATAGCGACAATATTGTCGGTCTATCATCGGATGTTTCTGGTCTCCGGAAACAGTTGCCGAGTTGCATTACTCCTCCCTCTTCTCAGTCCAACGACACACTTGACATCGTCCACCTAACCCTCTTTGCACATTGCATCGACCCCTCGCCCGAGTCCGGAACTTCTCCGAACCCGAATCGGACTAACGTTACCGTTGGGCCCGGATCATCCCCAAACATCCCTAAAACATCTGCGATTCTTTGTTTGGGCTCCCAAAGCCTTTTATTGCCGACCGTCTGATTTCGATTGGATGATCCAAATCCCCTCTTTTCCATATATATACTCCACCCCTAGTCCATTTTGGACAAACCCTAAAAATTAGGTCGTTTGTCCCCCCTAGCCGCCGCCACTCTTTCCCTTGGGATCCTCCCAGATCCCCTCCTCACCAACCCACACACAGCCAACCATCTCCCTCCTCGCCTTCGGCCACCCACCAACCAAGGCAGCGCCCGACCTTCACTGTCCCATCAATCCATCGATCCAACCACCAATCCCACCACAGCCGCCACCTTCTCCCTCAGGATCCCTCCCGATCCCCTCGATTTAGCCAGCCAGCGGCGCCCCCACCTTATTCTCAATTTCATCGCCACCCAGTCGCCGCCACCTCCCTGCCTCGCTCCTCCAGCCAAAGCATCTTGTCACTGCCGGCGACCGAACCAACAGGCCCCTGCGTCCCCTGTGTCCCTCTCTTCCTTCGCCTTGTTTTCTCTCCCGTCTCTCTCTCTCTCTCTCGTTCTGGACAGGAAGGCAACCATGGCTGCCCCTCCATGGAGATGAGCAATGCCGCCCTGGTCACCTGCGACCTCGGGTCGCCTCTGCTTCGTCCTCGCCGCCCGTTTGAGCTATGGTGAGCCCTGCTGCTGCTTACCTTCCCTTGTGTTCTGTCTTTCCTTCTATGTCCTCTCTAAATTCTTCCCCGCCATGGCCTTTGCCGCTCCCGCCGCGGCCCTGCTCCATTCGCCACCGTCTCTAAGGGTGTCCCAGACTAAGGGGTCCTCGGGTGTCTGGCCTATTATCCTTTGGGCCGGACTGATGGGCTGTGTGAAGACATGAAGGCCAAGGACTGCACCGTGTTCGGATTGGACTCTACTTAGCGTGGAAGGCAAGCTTGGCGATCGAAGATTCCTTCTTATGTAACTGACTCCATGTAAACCCTGGATCCCCTCGGTGTCTATATAAACCGAAGGGGATAGTCCGAAAAGGTTACCACATATACTCATTACCATACCCACATAGGCTAGACTTCTAGGGTTTAGCCATTACGATCTCGTGGTAGATCCACTCTTGTAACACTCATATTCATCAATATCAATCAAGCAAGACATAGGGTTTTACCTCCGTAGAGAGGGCCCGAACCTGGGTAAACATTGTGTCCCCCGTCTCCTGTTACCATCGATCCTAGACGCACAGTTCGGGACCCCCTACCCGAGATCCGCCGGTTTTGACACAGACATTGGTGCTTTCATTGAGAGTTCCACTTTGTCATCGACAAAAGGTTCGATGGCCCCCTCAATCGTCAATAATGACGCTGCCCGAGGAGGAACCTTCCTCCCCGGACAGATCCTCATATTCGGCGGCTTCGTACTGCGGGCCAACTCGCTTGGCCATCTTGAGCAGATCGATAGCTACGCCCCTGGCCATCAGGTCGGATTCGGAAGCTTGAACTACGCCGTGGATGTTCGTGGATTTAAGCCCGCGGTGATCGCTCCCCCTCATCCCGATGAACGTGATTATATCTGTCATCGGATCACACCCAGGAGATGGTTCCTATGACTGCAACGACCTTAGAGCCGAAGCAGATCGAGCCATCCGAGGCCTCAGAGTCCGCGGCGTTGGAGCCGCACATGGACTCGATGCCCTGCAATATTCCCTTTAACGGAACTTCGAACTCGTTTCTGGCTATAAGTTCCAGACTGTGTACACCCGCAGACACCGAGCTAGATCGGTTATCGATCTTCGAGTTCAGCGCCATTGACGTTTTCCAGCACTCGCCTTTGGGTGACGTGCTAAAATCTTTAAAGAAATTGTCCATGGAAAAGGACTCACAGCCGAACTATGTCCGGTTCGAGCTAGAGACTGATGATGAGGAATTTCGCTTCCCACCCGCCACCCACTTCATAGCCACCGTCGATGACTTAACCGATGTGCTCGACTGTGGCTCCAAAGACATCAACGGTATGGACGACGATGCCGACAAGGAGCTAGGACAATACCCACCATTTATTGGACGTTGGATTGCCACCTCTTCATACGCCATCTACATGGTTGATACACCTAAAGGATCTGGCAACGACAAAGAAGAGCCGGATGCGAACAAAACCTCCGAGACACAGTCCAAGCGCCGGCGGCCCAAACGCCGCCCCAAGCCCCGCTGCTCAAAGGACGGCAACAGTGGCACTGGAGAAAATAGTACTCCGGGCGACGCCGAAAACAGTGAAGACCCCGCTGGGGCCACATCCGAACAGGAATATGACAATAAGCAAGGCAATCCTGACGAACAGGCCATAGAAGATGACCCGGAGTATGATAGTTACCGTCCACCCTCCGAGGAGGAGACAAGCCTCGACAAGGAAGACTTCATCATCCCTGAGGATCCGCTCGAGCAAGAGCGCTCAAGCTTCAGCTCATAGCCACTGCAACGAGCCTGAAAAAGTAACAACAGCAGCCTCAAGCTGAACAAGACCTGCTCGTCGACAGAAGGACTGATGTCCTGACAGCCGGGGAATACGGCCTCAACCGCTGAGCCAAGAGCTACCCTAAACACAGACTGGTACCTCAATTCGATGCAGAGGCGCCGGACCATATATCTCCCTCGCGTAATGCGGATCGACCACCACATGGTCGGGACAGGGCGGCAGAACGGCCACCCCGCGGTCGAGATAAAGCGGCAACTCAGGCCGAACAGCATACCGCCCCACCACCCCATCAAAATAGGGATGGAAGAGTACGGAGTCATACGTACGACCTCTAACAGACCCTGGATAGTAGAGCAGGACACACAAGATCGATCTACAGATCACGAGGACGTGCCTCGAGGCGCAACGACGGCTACTTGTTCGGACGTGACAAACCTAACCACGCTCGAGCCGAATGCCGCAGACGGACTCCTTCGGAGCTCCGCCACGATGCGACCCGATATAGAGGCGCCACACACCCGCTCCGCTTCACAGATGAAGTACTGGATCATGAATTCCCTGAGGTGTTCAGGTCCGTCAATATCGAATCATACGAGGGTACAACCGATCCTACAGTATGGATCGAGGATTTCATTCTCCACATCCATATGGCCCAAGGAGATGACCTCCACGCCATCAAATACCTCCCATTAAAACTCAAAGGACCAGCTCGGCACTGGTTCAATAGCCTGCCTGAGAACTCAATCGGCAGCTGGGAGAACTTGGAAGAGGCTTTCCTCGACAACTTCCAAGGAACTTATGTCCGGCCACCAGATGCCGATGACCTAAGCCACACAGTTCAATGACCCGGAGAACCGGCCAGAAAATTCTGGACTAGGTTCCTAACCAAAAAAGAACTAGATCGTTGACTGTCCGGACGCTAAGGCCCTCGCAGGCTTCAAACACAGCATCCGGGACAAATGGCTAGCACGGAATCTCGGACAAGAAAAGCCGAAGTCAATGGCAGCCCTTACGGCACTCATGACCCGCTTTTGCGCAGGCGAGGACAGCTGGCTGGCTCGTAGGAAAAACACAGCCAGCGAGGCAGGCCCTACAGAGGCCAAGAATAGCACTGACAAGCTCCGGCGCAATAGACACAAACGCAGAAGCAATGGCAACAACACCGAAGACACCACAGTCAACGCCGGATTCAGTCGCTCCAAGTCCAGCCAACGGAAGAAACCCTACAAAAGAAACAACGAAGGACCTTCCAGCCTAGACTACATACTCGACCGTCCGTGCCAAATTCACGGCACTCCGAATAAGCAAGCCAATCATACCAACAGGGATTGTTGGGTCTTCAAGCAAGCTGGCAAGTTATATGCCGAAAACAAAGAAAAGGGATCACAAAGCAAGGACAAGGATGAAGAGCCCCGGCAAACGAACACCGGGGGATAGAAGAAATCCACGCCACACACATCCCCATAAAGGAGCGCAAAGGAGCACTCAGGGACGTCTACGCGGTAGAGCCAGTTGCCCCAAAGTTCAATCCATGGTCATCATTTCCGATCACCTTCGATCGACGAGATCGTCCGACTAGTATCTGCCACGGTGGTTCGACCGCACTAGCCCTGGACCCAATCATTGGCGGATTCCACCTAAAACGAGTCCTGATGGATGGCGGAAGCAGCCTCAACCTGCTGTATCAGGATACAGTACGGAAGATGGGCATTAATCCCTCATGAATAAAACCAACAAAGACTACCTTTAAAGGAGTCATACCAGGTGTAGAGGCCCACTGTACGGGCTCAATCTCGCTGGAGGTGGTCTTTGGTTCTCCGGACAACTTCCGAAGCGAAGAGTTAATCTTCGATATCGTCCCCTTCCGCAGCGGCTACCACGCACTGCTCAGACGAACCGCGTTTGCTAGATTTAATGCAGTGCCACACTATGCTTATCTCAAGCTCAAGATGCCCGGTCCATGCAGCATCATAACAGTCAATGGCAATACGGAACGCTCCCTGCGAACAGAGGAGCAGACTGCCGCCGTAGCAGCTGAAGCACAGAGCGGCCTTCTCAAGCAGCATTATAACCCAGCTGTCGAGCCCCTGGACACCATCAAGCAGGTCCGAACTACACTACAACAGGACAACGCGGCTCGTCAAGAGCTTGACTAGCAATTCGGCCTCCGTCCCAGTCCCAATAAGGTAGTGGCATTCGTACCACGCGTACACAATTGCGCACTCAAAATTCAACGGACATCGACGGAGGCACGAGATAACTCGGGGTCTACAATCCGGCCAGACTGATCCCGGACACACATACTTTTACTTCTCTTTCTTGTTTCAGGCACCTTTCTCCGCGGGCCTGATGTCAAGTCCTTTAGAAGGACTGAAATAGAACGGAGGCAAGCAACACAGGTGTGTAGGGTAACCTTTATACGTTCTTCTTGACGGTATTCGTACTTATTTCTCAGGACCCGCACGTTGCGCCCTATTGATGCCGGCATGTTAAATGGCCGGATACTTCTCGCACCATCTGTACAAAATACGCCTTGATGTATCCATCCAGTTACAATAAAATGGTGTGTGGCCCAGTTCCTGTGGTTTTTGCTTCTTACTTTGTTTTTGTTTTCCATCTGCTTATTTGCTGCATTGATACTCTTTTACGTTTAATATTCGCCAGGGGCTACCTGTCACCCCACAATACGCAGCACAGTCCGAACACTTATTATATATGTTCAGCACCCCGAATTTAGCATTATATGCATTGACTCTGAATCATGCCTTTGGTCAATAGTTGGGTTGCCTGGCTCCTGTGCTTGCTACCCTACGTTCCGCTCCATCGGCTAGGGTAGTAAAGGGAGAACTACTACAATTGTGCCCTGGCTTTGACTAGACGAGCACCTCAGTAGAGAAAGCCAAAAACTGACTGTCATGATGTGGCGAGAGCCGGTCAGCTACTCGAGGGTTACAAATCATTGGACATTTTTTCTGAGTTACGAGAGAGATCGGCACTTCCCAGTCATATGCTGACAGTACTCTAGATTAAACCAGGGGCTGCACCCATGCTTTATTATAAAACTCCTATCGCTAAGTGAGGGTGTTAAAGCCATAAAGTCTCATTGCCTTGTTCGTTGCTCTAAACAACTCCTTCAAGGACCATGTAATTGGATCAAGATTGTTTAGATTCCATCCCGAACATCTTCGTACTATCTACATGAGGGCAGAAGCCGACACTGGCCAACCCTCAGATTACACACAACACGGCCGCACAGAAGGAGACAATTCAAAGCAGAATAAAATTACTTTACAAAAACTGGCTTTGTTCCAATAATACAAGACAAAGGCAACATGAATACATTTATTCAAATACAATGTCCTGCGGACATTGCTCCACCAATTGTTTCAGCTGATCGGTGAAGGACACGGGATGCTCTGGTGCCGCATACTGCGACCAGAAGAGCCTCTCCGAAGAACCCCCTCCTTCGACTCGATAGAACTCCATGGCGTCTGATACACTGCGTGGCAAATCCGCAAAAGCCCCTGGGGAACTCCGAACCCGGGTTAGTAAAAGGTACTGATTCTCCGCATACTTGCTTTGCATCTTAAATGCCTTACCCGCTGTGATCTTCTTGGCCTCCTGGATCTCCTGGAGGGCGGCCTGGGCCTCATTCCGTGCGGTCTCTGCGCTCTGACGCTCCTGGTGGACTTCTTTGACTCGGGCATTTAGCTTCTTATGGGCGGCTTGCTGCTGGACAGCCTGCTCCTCGGCCTCGCCCAAGGCCTTCCTCAAGGCCTCGACTTCGGTCGCGGCTTCTGCACATATCAGAATACCGCTATCAATATACAGCATTTATCAATTCCCGAACATATAGCAAGTCGTTCCTCACCTTGCTTCTCCTGGAGCCGAACCTTAACCTCACCGAGCTCGTTCTCGGTCCACTCCAGCCTCCGCTTTAGCTCGGAGACCTCGGCAGCATGCGAGGTCATGGCCAACAGGGACGCCTGCTTATCAATACATATTTAGTCAGCCTCTTATAATTAAGGATTGATCTGATCTCCGGTCCTACTCGCCGAACACCGGACAGCGTCTCAGGGGCTACGGACTATACGAGTTTTTCCTCTTTTCTTACCTCGAAATCTGTTAACAGGTTGCTGCAGGTTTCATTCAGTCCGCTCTTGGCGGACTGAACCTTCTCGACCACCGCACCCATAAGGATACGGTGCTCGTCCATGATGGAGGCACTTTGTAGCGCCCCCATCAGGTCATCTGGCACTCCTGGAAGGCAGGAGCCACCGGTGGAAGAGAAGCACCCCCTCCTTCAAAGGGGGCTGCTCGCCCGATTCCGGAGCCACATGGGTCTCCGGAATCGTATTCGGCTGAGGGCCGAACTGGATACAGCCCTCTTCGCCAGTCTCCATGGGGATTGACTCCCCCATGTGTCCGGCAGTGGAGGTCTCGCCTTGTGGCGCCTCCCGGACAACATCCTGGCCTCCTCCCTTCGGAACGGTCCTTCGGGATAACACTTCAGTGTCATTCCTTGGCCACGGGGGAGTAAGCGGGTGGTTGCGACATGCTCGCCATCTCGGACGGAGCCAACGAACCTCCAGATGAGGATCGCTAGATAAGGTCACGGGCCGGACTGCAATAGTGTGGATTAACCATGTTAGAATAATAAAAAGAAAGGGCTGGATGTGCGCATAAATAAGCTATGTCACTTACGACGCAGCCTGGGGCCTGGTACAAGGGCGACACTCCAGACTACTGTCGCCGTCCCACGCGGTGTCAACCGTTGGTGAACCCTTACCCTTTTTGGGTGCTTGCACCTCCTGATGTGTCGAGGCCACCCTTTTCTTCTTCTTCTCCTCGGGAGGAGGGTTGTTTTCCTCCTCCTCCTCCTCTTCCTCGTCATTGTCCTCATGGACAGAGGAATGGGCCTCATCGTCTTCAGACGCCGTGTCCGAAGTGCCCTTGCGACGGGGGACGCTCTTGGCCCCCTTGGCTTTCTTCCTAGCCTTCTTCTCTTGCGCCATATATGGCGCCGGCACCAGCATCTTCGCTACGCGTGGGATGACTGGTTCTTCAGGCAACGGAGCCGGACACTAGATCCGCTTCGCCCTCTCCACCCAGTCCTGAGGAAGCAATACT
Source organism: Triticum aestivum (assembly GCF_018294505.1). Lineage (NCBI taxonomy): Eukaryota > Viridiplantae > Streptophyta > Magnoliopsida > Poales > Poaceae > Triticum > Triticum aestivum. Next base: position 212,164,193 of record NC_057794.1, on the reverse strand, counting down.
AAAGTCTCAGACATCATCCTCGAAACATTTAAGCTGGGAGTACATCAAAAGTAACATACCTCGCTGGCGGGGCGGATACAATTGTGACCACAGTCTGAGTCCGTGGCCGGTGGCCTCTCATTGCCCTTAAAGAGCAACTTGTAGGCCCCTTCGTGAGAAGCATCGAAGAGCCTTTTCAAGGTCGGGTGCTTCTTCGAATTGAATTCCCATAAAGGGCGGCTACGGCGCTAGCACAGAAGAATCCGGCGGATTAGCATCACCTAGATAACATCGACGAGCTTGATGTCCTTGGTCACCATGCTTTGAACGCGCGTCTGCAGTGCTATCAGCTCGTCAGGTGCACTCCAGTCCGGACTCTTCTCGACCCAGGAGGTGAGTCGCATGGGAGCGCTGGAGCGGAATTCAGCAGCGGCGGCCCATGTGGTGCCACGAGGTTCTGTAATATAGAACCGCTGCTTCTGCCATTCCTTTACTATCTCAACAAAGGTGCCTTCGGGCCATGAGACATTGGATAGCTTGCTCACCATGGCCCCTTCGCACTCTGCATGCTGTCCCTCCACCACCTTCGGCTTCACGTTGAAGACTTTGAGCCACAACCCGAAGTGGGGATGGACGCGGAGGAAGGCCTTGCACAGGACGATGAACGCCGAGATGTTGAGGAAGGAATTCGGGAACAGATCATAGAAATCTATCCAGTAGTAGTACATCAGCCCACGGACGAAAGGGTGGACTGGAAACCCTAGCCCGTGGAAGAAATGGTGGATGAATACCACCCTCTCTATGGGCTCCGGCGTGGGGACAACTTGTCCCTCGGCTGGCAGACGATGGGCGATCTCCTTCGCCAAATATCCGGCTGCTCGAAGCTTAGTAATGTCATCCTCCTTGACGGAGGAGACCATCCACTTTCCCTGACCACCAGATCTGGACATGGTTGCTTGAGTGGAAAGGAGATGAGAGCTTGGGTGTTGGATCTTGAGATCGAAAAGGCGGAGATAGAGAGAGCGTGAGGAGGGGAACAGGGAATCCTTATCCCCTTATAAAGGCAGCAAATATTAAACGCCTCCTCGCTCGTCTTAGGATTCGCCTGTTCCCTGGGCCTGTATAAGCTGCATGATTGAGTTACTCGTGCCCGCATTAATGAGAATCCCGCAATAAGGGGGCATGATCTCTGTTTTGACAAGACGTGCCTATAGCAACCGCGTCTCTAAGCATGGGATGGCAGAAGAAAAATGGTTCGAAATTATAACCGGACAGACATGATGTCGTGTTGAAAAAAAGCTGTTAATAGATTAGATTTGTGCAAATATTGTATTCTCTCTGCGGTTGTGTATGGTGTATGTAACAGGTCAGGATACTATCATTGCATCCGAAGACTATCTTGGAGTTTGGAGAAAAGGGAAACCCGCCTTGCAATTCCGAAGACAATCTGCATGTCGGACACCTCGTCATTGAAAGTCAGGTTCAGGGGCTACTGAGGGAGTCCCGGACTAAGGGGTCCTTGGGCGTCCGGCCTATTATCCTTTGGGCCGGACTGGTGGGATGTGAAGACATGAAGGCCGAAGACTGCACCGTGTCCGGATAGGACTCTACTTGGCGTGGAAGGCAAGCCTGGCGATCGAAGATTCCTTCTTATGTAACCGACTCCATGTAAACCAAAGATCCCCTCGGTATCTATATAAACCGAAGGGGATAGTCCGAAAAGGATACCACATATACTCATTACCATACCCACATAGGCTAGACTTCTAGGGTTTGGCCATTACGATCTCGTGGTAGATCCACTCTTGTAACACTCATATTCATCAATATCAATCAAGCAGGACGTAGGGTTTTACCTCCGTAGAGAGGGCCTGAACCTGGGTAAACATTGTGTCCCCCGTCTCCTGTTACCATCGATCCTAGACGCACAGTTCAGGACCCCCTACCTAAGATCCGCCGGTTTTGACACCAACAGTCTCCACCATATCCGGTGAGTCCCTGCCCCCCCCCCCGGCCTCGTCCTTGGCTCCAGTCGCCGCACCGACCCACCAGAGTCCACCAGCGCCGGTGACCTCCACCTCACTGCATCCCTGCTGTCGCCGCTGTTTTGCTCCCTGCCGAGCAGAGGACGAGCGCCTTGATCGCTCAGTTGGGCCAGATCCACGCATGGCCTTCAGCGCCAGATCACAGCCAGATCTAGCCGGCCCGCTTGCCCCACCGGCCTGCTGCCTCCACCACCTTGGGCCAAAGCCCATGGGTGAGCATCCCCCGGCGCCTCTTGTTTTTTTTCTTTTCCCCGCTGTTGGGCCAGCAGATTCGGCCCATGTATGTTTTTTTAGCATCTGCGATTTTAAAAAATTATTCAAAGACTCTAGTTTTATAGAATAGTCCCTAAACTTCATGCATATAATAACTCATTAACCGTGCATCGGATTAAAATAGGGATTTTTGTATTCGTGCCCCTAGTTGGGTCACGCTCGACTGATTTGCCCCTATTTTTTCAACAATTGCGGTTTTGCCCAGCTCACTTCACTCGCCTTGTGTTTTTGCCCTTCCGGGGCGGTTCCGACCAGTGAGCAGTCGCCACGTGGCAAACCGTGATTGGTCGGAACCGCCCCGGAAGGGCGAAAACACAAGGCAAGTGAAGTGACCTGGGCAAAACCGCAATTGTTGAAAAAATAGGGGCAAATCAGTCGAGTGTGACCCAACTAGGGGCACGAATACAATTGTTCCATTAAAATACTTCATATATGAAAAATCTTTAGAATTTTGTCTAGTTTCATAATATGCTACTTTCAACCATGTTTGAAATGTTAAACTTGTTGTTTGTTTAATTTTGCATAAATGCCATGTTAAAATGATTTAGTTCATAACTAATTAACCGTAGCTCCATTTTAAATAAACTTTATAGTAAATGGGGTAGAAAAATGCCTAGTTTAACAAGGTGCACTCATCTTTCATGTTTAACAACTCTAAAATATGGTTTAGGGCAGAACAGTACCAAATTCATAATATGCATATGAGGATTTTTCTGTACTTGTTGCTTGTTGTTCCGGCCTCATTTAGACTTGCCTAGATAGGTAGTTTTATTATGCTTCACCTCGTGCCATGTTTAACAACATTTAATATTGTTGGGTACATGACCGAGAGAGAACTAAATAATCGAATGTGGTGTTTCGTCAATATGCAACTCATTGCATATTGAGCTCCACTTAACTTATAGTTTTGTTTGTGCACTTCGCCAGGCCATGTTTCATTAAATCGAACATGCATCATACTTGGTTGTGCATCATGCCATGTTTATGTGATGGTTGTTTACTATGTTGCTTGGTTCTTTCCGGGTTGCTTCTCTGATTAGCTTCAGTTTCATTCTGGAGTTGTGAGGATCTGTTCGACTACGTCCCTTTGTCTTCTTCATGGACTCGCTCTTCTTCCTTGCGGTATCTCAGGCAAGATGACCATGCCTCGAAATCACTTCTATCTTTTCATGCTAGATGTTCGCTCTATCGCTATGTCGTGCTACCTACCACTTGTTATATCATGCCTCCCATATTGCCATGTCAAGCCTCTAACCCACCTTCCTAGCAAACCGTTGTTTGGATATGTTACCGCTTTGCTCAACCCCTCTTATAGCGTTGCTAGTTGCAGGTGAAGTTGAAGTTTGTTCCATGTTGGTACATGTATATGTTGGGATATCACAATATCTCTTATTTAATTAATGCATATATATACTTGGTAAAGGGTGGAAGGCTCGGCCTTATGCCTGGTGTTTTGTTCCAAACTTGCCGCCCTAGTTTCCGTCATACCGGTGTTATGTTCCTTGATTTTGCGTCCCTAACACGATGAGGGGTATGGGACCAACCTTGGTTTTACATTTGCCTAACAACCTATTACCCTTCCCTTGGGTCGACCAACCCGAGGGTCATCTTTATTTACCCCCCCCCCCCCCCCCCCCCCGGGCAGTGCTTCTCTAAGTGTTGGTTCGTACTGAGCAGCCTACGGGGCCACCTCGAGGAAACTTGAGGGCTGGTTTTAATCGTAGCTTGTCTCATCCGGTGTGCCCTGAGAATGAGATACGTGCGACTCCTATCTTGATTGTCGGCACATCGGGCGGTCTTGCTGGTTTAGTTTTACAATTGTCAAAATGTCTTGTGCACCGGGATTCCGAGTCTAATCGAGTGTCCCCTGATGGAGGATTGTCTCCGGGGATCGTGAGCTTGTGATGGGCTTAGTTGGTACACCCCTGTAGGGTTTAAACTTTCGAAAGCCGTGCGCACGGTTATGTGGCAGAAGGGAATTTGTTCATGGTCTCTTTTTGGCGGAGTCCAGGAAGTGAACACGGTCTTGTGTTATGCTTGAATGTAAGTAGTTTCAAGATCACTTCTAGCTCCACGACTGTTGCGTTGCTTCTCTTCTCGCTCTTATTTTTGTATGTTAGCCACCATTTTTCCTTATTTCTTGTTGTAGCTCCACCTCACTACCTTATCCTACCCATAAGCTTAAATAGTCTTGATCTCGCGGGTGTGAGATTGCTGAGTCCTCGTGAATCACATATACTTCCAAATAGTTGCATGTGCCAATGATACCAGTGCAGGTGATGCCACCGAGCTCAAGTGGGAGCTCGATGAAGATCTTGGTTGTTATTTTGTTTTGTTTCCTGTTGATCAGTAGTGGAGCCTAGTTGGGACAATCGGGGATCTAGCATTTGGGGTTGTCTTCTTTCATTTTGGTTCCGTAGTCGAACCTTGATTGTACTCTGGATGATGTATGTTTAAGTTGTTATTTGTGTGAAGTGGCGATTGTAAGCCAACTCTTCATCCCTTCCTTATTCAGTACATGGCATTGTGTGAAGATTACCCCACTTGCGACAAAACCACCATGCGGCTATGCCTCGAAGTCGTGCCTCAACATGTGGGACATATAGCCACATCGTGGGTGTTATAGCCTCACGGAAGCCGGCGTAATCCTTCGCCTCGGTGCCGACGGGGCGGGGCATTGGCGGAGCCGGCGGTGTCCTCTGCCTCATTGTTGGTGCCGCAGGACCTCAATGGAACAGGGCCTCGTGGACGCCAGCGGAGCAGGGACTCGTCGGAGCCGGCATTGTCCCCTGCCTCGTCCTCGGTCTCTCCAAACAGCGCATCACCCGCTCCATCGCCCTCTTTCTAGGCGGCCACAACCTCCGCCACCCGCATGCGGTACCGCCAGCGCTTGAGGCGGCTCTCGCGGGCGGAGTAGTATGAGTCGAGCAGCGCCTCCTGCTCCGCCCGCTCCGCGGCGATCTGCTCCTCCGCCTATAGGTGCTCCTGGAGGAGATGGTGGTTGTAGGTGGCGTCGTCCTGCGCCTCCCAGAACTGCTCCTGACGCTTCTGCCACACCGTGTCCATGTATTGGGCATGGGCCTCACCGATGGTCATGGTGCAATGCACCTGCGAAGATGGCGCGGAGGAGGGGGTTGGCCCCGGATCGTCGACTACCATGTTCTCCATTGGGACCTCGTCGTCCTCCGGCTGCCTGCCGGCCAGCCTTCTCCTTGTGGTCCGTCGTTCGACCGTCCCAAAGAGCACTTGAGGGTGAGGAAGCCATGGTGGGCAGTAGTGGTGTGGTAATGAGAAAGGGAACGAAGGTGGATAACTACAGCTATGGCCGACATAGTAGTTTACGTAGCAATGGTGGGCGGCGGAGGGACAGATGGGTGGCGCCGGAATAGCTGCCTCAGCAACCAAGTATCATTAATGTGGGCGGCAAATGGACAGACGGATGGCACTTGTGTCATTTGAACGCGGAGTAATCGCCTGTACCGAGAAGCAGCGCGGGCGGCGCTGACCGTTTTGGGCGAAAAGTGTGCACGGGCAAGGGAGGCATTCTGGGTGGGCCAGGGTGGTCCGGCTCGTGCTTGGCTACGGGTCGGTCCAGCAGCCGGACATGCTGTCTCGCCAGCGAGCTTGCGGAGCTGAGCGACGACAATCAGTCGATGGACGTAGCTTCCGACTAGGAGCCGGCGCCACAGTCTAGGCTAGTTCATGCCGTGTTCATCATAGAGCAGGTGCGGCCACACTTCGACGCCCTAATGGCGGAAGAGCTACTAGCACAGGAGGACCTATGTTGCAACCTCCGTCTCCTCAACGAGCATTGGTGAACAAGCGAATGACAATGCTATTGTGGACATGTGGCCCTATGATCCTGGCTTCATGAATTAGGAGCGGGCGCTGTATCTCACCATCCGTAGGGCCCTCGAGGCCCTCTCCATCGTACTTCGAGTTGTTGCGCTCACCGTGGCGTCGTCGTCTCGCGTTGTCAACATGGTCAACGGACATGAGGAATGAGGAGATGACTTTACTTGGAGAGGATGATAGTGGGGACCCACCAGGGCCATAGCCTCACATACGCAAGTGCCTTATTATATACAACTATATTTTTTTTGCTTCCTCCTGGTTTCCTAACATCACGGTCCCACACCATTGTCAACCTATGTAGTCAACAAACGAGAGAATTGCACAAGGAGCGGCTGACAGCTGGGACCAAGCAGCTCGAGCAGTATTTGTGTTTTTGAGTTTTTCTTGAGTGATGTTTTTGTTGTGGTTCAGAGGAGAGTAGGGTATTAACTGGGTGGGTTGTGGCCCGTCTAGCCCAGGACAGATATCCAGCCCGGATATTATTTTTTTTCAAGCTGAAAATGGCTAGCCCAGCTATACTTTTTTTGACGAATACCCAGGCAAGGTCAACTTGTTATTCTCCGCCCCACCGGGCTGCAAATCTTTCCTAGAAGGGATGCATTAGGCTTAACAAGAAAATGGGCTTTAAGAAATAATAAATGGGATGTAATTATAAAAACTGGGTAGTAAATATAAAAAATGCACCAAACATGTAATTAGTTTTAAAAAACATTATTTTTGGATTTTGAAAATTTTAATTTCATTAATTGTTGCGCGCATAATATTTCTTTGGATTTTTGCTTAACACAAATTTATTTAGAAATTATTTTTAATCTGACTAGAAATTTCGGGATAAAAATATTTCAGATCCCATCAAAATGTGGGAAATTTTATTGAATTCTATTTTGAGCAGTTGGTTGAAATTATTAATTGTTGTCCTAGCTAGAAAATGGGTTGTACTTTTAACAGACTGTAAATGGGTTGTAGTAAATTCCATTAGAATTCAAAAATGGGTTGTACATTCTTACAAATCGCAAATGGGCTATATGTTCTCTGCCACACACTTGTGGGCCTACAAAGTTGACGCGTCCCTCAAAAAACAAAGTTGACGCGTATGCAAGGCTTTGTCAACTTATAGTCAACACGCGGTTCTAGCAGCAATGGCCATTGGATGTCCATCCAATGGATGTCGTGCTTCTTCTTCAATCTCGGATATTCTTGCTTCAGCCGCCCAAAAAATAATTCCTCCCCCTGACATCTGGGGCGCACCATTTCGGAGGCTGACCTATGGGCCTACTAAGTTGACGCGTACCATGGGCTTTGTCAGCTTAGTCAATATAAACGATTCTAGTTGTAGTGACCGTACAATGTCCATTCAACGGCCGTCGTGCTTCTTCAACCTCCGGTCTTCTTGCTCCAGCCGCCCAAACTAGCACTGGTCATGCTGCCTACTCCTGCCTCCCATGTCCGGCTGTGCTGCCACCGCTGGCCATGCCATCCCTCTGTACTCACCCACACCTCCTGTTATTGTCCGACGACGGCAGCCTCACACCGTAGCCGAAACAGTCAACCCATGTACTCCCATCTGCGTGGGCAATCCACTACCACGTCTTCCCCGTCTCCGTGTTGTTCCCTTCCTAGGCCTTGCCGTCGTCCACCGCATTGGTGCTCTCGGCGCAGCATGGTCAATGGAGGATAGCCATTGGAAGAGGACTTTAGGCATTGAGGCTGGTAGCTGGACCCACCAGCTACATCTTCGAACACAAGGAAGTGTATCCTTATTACTCGCAAAATAAAAACGATTCCTCCCCTGACAGCTGGGATCGAGCAGCTATATCTTCGCACGCAAGGAAGTGCGTCCTTATCCTGCCTGACCGCTGGGACCCACCCGGTCAAACCGTACGTAGCTTTGTCTGTCTGGTCACGGACGTGTATGTACATACTGGTCGATCGGTCTCTCTGCAAGTATGAACCGTGGCCGAGTAAGTAGCGGCACATGTCATTATAGAGCACCCGACATAGCAATTAATGTAGTCCTGTCTAAGTCCTGTACACGTACGTACAGCCACAGGGCAAAAAATACGTCCACGTACATACATACGGGCGGGGTCTCGAGCGTGTACTCGCGCATATATATACACACGTCCAGGGATTGTGTACATGGAGAGGCAACGGACGGCAGCAATGGCATCTTGTTCATCGGGCAGTGAACCAGCTGGGTCGGAATGGAGAAACAACATCCTGTTCATCGGGAGGCAACCGACTGGGTCGGAATGCATCATGTTCATCGGGAGCCAACCGGCTTGGGCAGAACAGCCGATCGAAACAAGGACTGGCGTACTGCAGAACAGAGGAAACAGCCATGTGTTCGACCGACCACGGTCGAAATGGGATCTTGTTCACCGAGAGGGGTCTAGCGTACCGCAAAATGGAGGAAATGGACTTCTCTTGGACCTCCTACGGTTGAAACGAGGTCCTGTTGATCGAGTGGGGTGTGGCGTACCACAAAACAGAGGAAATGAACTTGTGTTGGAGCGCTACGGTCGAAACAGGGGTGCTTTTCATCGGGAGGGGTGTGCGTACCGCAAAATGGGACTCCACAGGATATTGTTCATCTCCACCGTCGACCTCCTCCAGCCTCCATGGGCTACTTTTCATCCACCGTCGACCTCCTCCAGCCTCAACCTGCGACTGTTCATCCATGGGTTCCTGTTCATCTAGCCTCCACCGCTCCTCCACCGGCTAATGTTCAACCAGCCCTCTCCATGGGTTCCTATTCAACCACCCCTCCATGGGCTACTGTTCATCCAGCCCTCCACCGGCTACTCTTCAACCATCCCTCCATGGGGTCCTATTCATCAAGCCCTCCACGGGGTCCTGTTCATCCACCCCCAACCGGCTCGATCGATCGAGGTCCTATTCATCCAGCGGCAACACCACGGGGTCCTGTTCATCCAACCTGTCGGATTCAAGGCTCCGCAGACCCTTGAGAGGTTCGAACACTAGGGTGCGTGCGAAGGACTCTCCCTTCCCAGTCTGCTTGCTTAACGATTCCACGGCCTAGCTCGACGAACCCAAGGGACAAGAGACACAGGAGTTTATCCTGGTTCATCCCACCTTGCGGTGTAATACCCTACTCCAGCTTTGTGGTGGATTGCCTCGAGGGGCTAAGGATGAACTAGTATAGTGCTTGAACAGCCTCAAGAGGTGAGGTGTTCTTGAGCTCGATAAGCTGGCGGGTGAGAGGATGATCTGAATGATCCCCCTTCTATGGTGGTGGCTAAGTCCTATATATAGTGGCCTTGGTCCTCTTCCCAAATGTAGGCGGGAAGGGGTCCCACAACAATCAAATTCAAAGGGGGACAACTAGTAAAACCTATCCTGACAAAAGTAGTCTTCACCTGCAAAAGGCTCTGGTGGTCTTGGTCTTGTTGCACCGATAAGGAAACCTTTGCTTGATTCCTCGGGACTCCGCGCCTGCGCTTGCCTCCTGAGCACCAAAGAGAAAACTGGTACACTACACCCGCTGGTGCACGCCTGGCCTTGGTCGTCATGGCTCATGTCATGTGAACCTCACGACGTGCACCTTGCCTTGATATCGCCGCTCCTCGGGAGCCAGCCTGGTGAGGCCGCCCCTTAGGGAGGTCTCGGTGTCATCCGCCTCGCGAGGCTTGGCCCCTCGCGAGGGTCTTGGATTGTTGTTGCTGAAGCTGGGCCGTACCAGTGCGTTGATGGAGCCACGTCATCGGCTGCAGGCAGGCAAGTCTGGGTACCCCCGTTCGCAAGACGCCGACAGTAGCCCCCGAGCCCAAGGCACGCTCGAAATTGGCTTCAAGGCGAAGCCAAAGGGAAATGGCGGAGAGCCGCGGGCCCCAACTGCCCGTGGCCTCGGTTGACGCATGGTGATTAATGGGACGTGCGCGCATCCGCTTCCCCATGCTGCCTCGACAACCGCTCGACATGACGAGACTCTGCTGCATGCAGAGAAAAACCATCATTACGTGTGATCGTGGAGGCCGGTGGTTGGCCTCCTTCCAGCTATAAATGAGGGGAGGGACGGAGCCCCCTTGCTCGTCTTTGTCTTCTCGTATTCCGCTTCTTCCTATTGTTCCATGTATGTCCATCTTGTTGTAGCTCCCATGGCGCTAATCAGGGGGTTCTCCATGGCGGAAAAGGGGAAGGCCCCTCGGGAGGAGCCTGAACCACTTTCGCCGAAGAAAAGGTTCAGGCGCCCTTGCGACACCGGGGAGAGACTTTTGGATCCGGGTCTCCGCAGACCCTTGAGAGGTTCAAACACTGGGGTGCGTACGAAGAACTCCCTATTCCCAACCTGCTGGCCCGACGCTTCCACAGCCTAGCTCGAGGAACCTGAGGGACAAGAGACACATCAGTTTATCCTGGTTCGGGCCACCTTGCGGTGTAATACCCTACCCCACCTATGTGGTGGATTGCCTCAAGGGGCTAAGGATGAACTAGTACAGTGGATGAACAGGCTCAGGAGGTGAGGTGTTCTTGAGCTCGATGAGCTAGTGGGTGTGAGGATGGTATGAATGATCTGCCCCTCTCTGGTGGTGGCTAAGTCCTATTTATAGTGGCATTGGTCCTCTTCCCAAATGTAGGCGGGATGGGATCCCATAATGGCCAAATTCAAAGGGGGACAACTAGTACAAGTTATCCTGACAAAAGTAGTCATCGCCTGCAAAGGATCTGGTGGTGACGCTGTAGTGGGCTCCGTGATGACCTCCATCATGTCGTCCTGGCGGTCTTGGTCTCGTTGCACCAATATGGAAACCTTTGCTTGATTCCTTGGGACTCCGCGCATGCGCTTGCCTCCTTGGCACCAAAGGGGAAACTGGTACACTGTGCCCGCTGGCGCCCGCCTGGCCTTGGTCGTCATGGCTCACATCATGTGAACCTCGCGAGGTGCACCTTGCATTGATATCTCCACTCCTAGGGAGCCAACCTAGTGAGGCCGCCCCCCAGGAAGGTCTTGGTGTCGTCCACCTCGCGAGGCTTGGCCCCTCGCGAGGGTCTTGGGTTGTTACTGCTGAAGCTAGGTCGTACCGGGTAGCCGATGTAGCCACGCAGTGGGCCGTAGGCAGGCAAGTCTGGGTACCCTCGTCCCAAGACGTCGACAGTAGCCCCCGGGCCCAAGGCACGTTCGACCTTGGCTTCGAGGCGAAGCCAAAGGGCAAGTGCGGAGTGCCGTGGGCCCCAACTGCCTGCAGCCTTGGTCGACGCGTGGCGATTGATGGGACGTGGGCGCCTTCGCTTCCCCATGCTGCCTCTGCAACTGTTCGAATTAACGAGACTCTGCTGCGTGCAAAGGAAAACAATCATTATGTGTGATCATGGAGGCCGGTAGTTGGCCTCCTCCTGGCTATAAATGAGGGGAGGGGCGGAGCCCCCCTTGCTCATCTCTGTCTTCTAGAAGCCCGCTTCTTGTTCTTCCTGGTCCCTCCATCTTGCTGGCTTGTCGTAGTGCCCACGGCACCGATTAGGAGGTTTTCCACAGGGGAAAAAGGAAAGACCCCCCTTGGGGAGCCTGAACGGATCCCACCGAAGAAGAGGTCCAGGTGTCCTCACGACGTCGGGGAGAGGCAGGAAGTGATGCGGCCCCGGTATGAGCGGCCACCACCTGGCTTCCCACTCCCTTTGTATGCTCGGGTGCAAGGCTCGAGAGAAGGCGGCGGCACTCCTCAGCATGCGAGCTGCGGCCGCGGGGATCAGGCTGGGGCTGCACGGCCGACCGGCCCGCGAACCCATGCCGAAGGCTCCATGCGTGAGTTCATGATGTGGGCGGCGATGCCACCGCGCATGTGGATCTAGTTCCCAAAGTTCTTCGCCGAAGCGATGCCGTCGAGGGAGCCGCTTGAGCTGTGGCTGCAGCACGCCGGGTGCTGCAGTCTGGCCACGGGGCAGAGGTTAAGGTCGTCTCCCCCGGCAAGGTCTTCATGACTCGTGGATGGGGCGAGGTCGCCCGCTCCTGCCGCACGGAGGGGGTCCTCGCCATCCATTTCGAGTATGACAGCTCCTCCACTCTGTTCTTCAAGGTCTTTGATGAGGAAGGCTACCCCCTGGAGTGCAGCCCCGGAGGAGACCGTTGGCATGGCGAGACGACGCGTGCAGGGCCTGCCATTGGTCCTGTCGATAGCTCTTCCAGCAGCGGCGACGACTCCTGGGAGTCCAGCGACTCTACCGAGCCTAGCGAGTCTCTGAAGTCGAGCGACGACTCCTATGTTCCCCCGAGCTCTTGCCATGCCTGGAATGCGGTAGCTACCTCCGTCCGGCACCGACGGTGATCTAGATGGTGTTGGCGCCGACCTCACGTGGCCCACTGTTGATGATGGCATCAGCAGTGGTGCCCGTAGTCAAGGCTTCTTGAAGTTGTTCTCCTTTTGTTCACCGCAAGGAATTGAAACGAACCCCATGGGTATGTAAAAAACCTATAACGCTTTTGCTCTAATGTTTACTGTCTTTAACATGAGAATGCAGATGCCTGTCTCGCTCTGGCATCATTCTGCCTTTTCGTTCTTGCGGTAGCTTTAGCGCTCTACATCGTTAGGTCCGAGTCCCTAGGCAAGCATCAGCCGTCGCTGGTATGCCAGGTCACGTTGCCATGGTCAAGGCCAGGAGGTGAGCGGCCTGAGGTACAGTAAGAGCTCTCGAGGCGTGATCCTCAAGAGGTCCCCTTTGGCATGCAAGCAGCTCCCTGGAGGCCGAAAAGGGAGGCAGCACTACCGGAGCGAGTTTATGAGAGTGGAGGACTTCGGACGGAGAGGTTCACCTCATTATGCATGGGTGACTTATCTTTTGGCAAGCATGTGATGATTCCTTGCTCAATGCCCGATTCATGCTTCAGCGGCGATGCTACTATGTAGGGCCACGCCGGTCTCCCCTTTCCTCGCTCATCTGAATGCTCTGCGTCCTCGGGTCCTGACCCTCGACCGAGGCTCAGGGCCGCTGGTATGCCAGGTCGCGATGCCGTGGTCAAGGCCAGGGGGTGAGGGCTGGAGAGTAAGCAAGAGCTCCCGAGGCACGATGCTCGAGAGCCCCCCCTTTAACGCGCAAGCGAATCGTGTGGAAATGAGACAGCTGGCGGGGGCCACCCATAGTTAAGCTCTGTAGATTCATGTGAGTTAGTCCGGGGGGAGAATATCACCCCTAATTGCGTTTGCTATCCCGCCGTTGATCCTTCTGCATGAAGATGAGGGCACTGAGGACCTAGTGAGGTGACGTGCGCAGGGCAGCCGCGAGCCAGAGCTCAATCTCTCAGATTTGCCAGCGTTGCAAGGACAGACCCGAGCACAAGCGCCGTGCCAACATGTGTAGTCCCTGTTGCGGGATGAGCAGGAGGCCGGTCAGCAATGCGGGAGGCCGCGAGGGGTAATGAACAATCAAGTGAGTAGGCGATAATCATAAGTCAGCCTATGGGGGGAGGTAAAGCTAGTCCAGATAGATGCAAGAACGATACATGCCGCAGGGACTGACCCGCGCGGCCTGGGGATGGTGCAGCCCTAGGGGCGCCCCCAACAGAATAAACCGGAAGATATCACCTTGCACCATTGCTGAAGAGATGTCAAAGTAGTTGGAGATGCATGCTGAAGAGGTTGCTCCTCATGTGTTGCCTGGGTCATGAACCTCGGGAGGCTCCGTAGGCTCGTGAAGAACCGTCACCATCTCCGGCAGGACCGCGTGGTGCCTGGCCTCCTGAGCCGCCATGATGCTTCGCAGGTGACGCTGGAAGGTGACAGCCGCGTTCGAAAAAGCCAAAAGGCATGCGAATGCAGCTGTGAGGTGGGCCCTCACACCGACCAGTGCACGAAGGCCAGAAGTGCTCCTGGGATGCGGCTCTGTTGAGCCCTAGGATGTTGACGCAGACACGCAGCTCGTTCTCCTTGCAAGGACAAGGAGCCGCGCCAGGTGGTAGGCGGCGGTTGCCGTGCATGGATCTTGCTTCCTGAAGCTCCTCAGTCGCCTTGATGATGAACTCCTGAGCACCTGGCACCCCGTGCCTCGTGCCCTCATGTGGGAAGCGCGCAACGAAGCACGCCTCCATGTGGTGCTCGAGCGCCTTCCTTGTGACATTGGATAAATCAAAGGCCCTATAGAAGAGAGCCCCCAAGCCCAGCCTGAGGAGGGCGCTGGGCGCACCTTCCTATGCACGAGAGGGAGGCGCCCCATATGTGGGCGCCGATCCTAAGGTGGTGCCGTCGGAGACTCTTCTCTTTTGAGGCTCTTGGCAGAGAAGCTGCTTCTTTTTCTTGGGGATAGTCTCAAGAGGGTAGACGGCGCCTTCATTGTCCGGGTCTTCGATCACCGCAGCCTGGTAGGCACACTCGAGAGAGTACACCGCGTCCTTCTCCTCGCAGGTGATCGTGATGTTGTCGCGATTCCCTGGCATCTTGTGGACGTTGCAGCCGTGGTGGGTCATCACCATGAACTTGGCCAGGGCCGGATATCCAAGGATGGCGTTGTACGGAAGGCAGATGTGGGCTGCGTCAAAGTTGATGAGCTCGGTGCGGTAGTTGTCGTGTTGGCCGAAGGTAACAGGGAGGCGGATCTACCCTATCGGGGTGGTGGAGCGGTCAGTCACTCCTGAGAAGGGCTAGATGGGATGCAGCTGATCATATGGCACTTGGAGGCAGTCGAATGTCTCGATGGAAAGAACATTGAGCCCCACTCCGCCATCGATGAGGATCTTGGTGACGAGGACATTGCTGATGACGGGCGAGCAAAGCATCGGGAGGGCACCGGTAGTTGTGGCGCACTTCAGCTGGTCGGACGAGCTGAAGGTGATGGTGCACTTGGACCACCTGAGTGGATGTGTGGCCTTGAGCCTGGGGAGGGCCCCGTTCACCTCACGAGCGAACTGCTTAAAGATGCGCTGAGAGGCTGGGCCCTGAGCACCACCCAAGATGCGGGCAATGGCGCGAGGCTCCTGGAAGCCCTCAGCCCCCTAGTCCTGGTGGTGGTCGTCATTCCTTCTTGGTGGTGGTGGCAGTGGAGCGAGGCCTGCGTTGCCTTGAGGACGGTCCTCACGAGGCTGATCTCTCGAGGCACCCTCGCGAGGCTGGCCCTGCCAGCGGTCCTCATGAGGCTGGTCGTGCCACTCCTGGCGGGGGCCGTGCTCGTCCCAGCGTCCTCCACTTCTGCCTCTTCCATGGTCGTAGCCCCGATCGTTGCACTCGGGGTGTCAACCGAGGCGCCTGTCGCGTATGGCCCTGAGCTCCTGATGGTCGTTGGTGTTGTGGATGTGTACGTTGTGGAAGACGCAAAATAGACGGCTGCCCTTGGATGACTCTGGGTGGTCATAGCCGTGCTTCATCTCTGGTTCAACCGCAAGCACGACCGCCCCCTTCGCTTCACGTCCTTGGCCTTGGCCTTCTTGTCTTGATGAGGACATCAATACCATTGTTACACCCACAGCCCCTGCTGCTATACATACTGGACCGATTACTAGAGCTCGCGCATGCCAATTGAATTATCAGGTACTTTCGTTTCTTGGTAACGATTCTAATGTTCATGAGAATATGATGCTGCCTAAATTGGATACATTTGTTTTGCTTACAAATAAAGGGCCTAGCTTGGACAAGAAAGATGAACCTTGGAGCAAGTTCAAGCATGGAGATGATGGCATGCACAAGGGGAACAAGAACGGAGTTACAAGTGATGATTCCAGGACTCTGAAGCCACCATAATGAGTGCATGAAGCATGGGACGAAATATACAAGATGCCACTTCATAAATTTCGTCCAGAGGCTATTTTAGGTGCTGCGTCACCTTATTATTGGGCCAGGCCCATGTATTTTCGAAGTACTTAAGTATAGGCTGTTTTTAGAGTCCGTATGTGTGGGGAAACAAGAGTTAGGGTTGGTTTCGGACCCCTCCACCAAGGGCCACGAAATTCCCCCTCTTTCCTCCATATATACATCCCTTAGGGCATCGTTTAGGCTTTGGGTTTTGTTTAGATTAAAAGTTCACCATAGCTGCAACTTCGCATACTTCGTTTGTGTTCAACGACCAGACCAAGGCGTCACAGAACCCCACCTTGATCAATAAAGCTTTCATCTTATATTCGCAATATCCATATTGCAATCTCAGTTTCTTGCTTGTTCTTCGTTTGCTTGCAGGAAACAGACCCTCGTGGTCAGGTTGGTCGTGCTCTGGCATTGTCAATAACCCTCGGGAGTTGGTTTAGCAATTGCTAAGGCGCGACGTCTAGCATGTTCGTAGTCGGATCATCAAGGTCGACTCCCATAGAAAACGATAGCCATCATCTCATCGAAACATCGGGACACCTTTGCCTCTATCAAGTGGTATCAGTTTTTCAGGTTGCTCGGTGAGATTTTACAGTTTTTCGTAGTTTAGATTAAGTCTATTCTTCATACCTATAGTCCACGAAAAAGCCAAAAAAATTAGGGTTAGTTCATCCTATCTGAACCAATCTGAGCCTTTGCATAATCTTTTTTGTATTTGCTTTGTTGAATTTGTGGTTGCATCGTTGTGTCAAGTTGCTTGTCTTAGCGTCTAGTCCTTTAGAGTTTCGAGTTTTGTTCACAGGTTGTCACGTCGCCGCTGCCATATATCACCACCGCATCATCATCATCGTCGCTGCCATATTCACCACTAATCCGAGTCCATATACGCCACCACATATCCGCCGCCATCACGCCAATCCGAGTTCACCTGCAACATATATCCGCCACCAGTCTGATTTCCACCAGATTCATCGCCGCCACCAGTCCGAGATTCCACCAGATTCATCTCCGCCACCAGTCCTAGTCCGAGTCTAGTAATTGTTGCATTGTTTTCGAGTTCCAGATCACGCCATACTCCGAGTCGTGACAGAGTAGGACTCCCGAGATTTCATGCTACCCGCAGAAGAAAAATAGTTCCAAACTCAAAAAAAAACTAAGTTTGGAAAATTCTGGCTAGGCAGTTTTTAGACCATTTGTAGACTTTTTCGAAAAAATTTGTTGCGGAGCAAAAAAAAGTGAAAAAAGGAAAAAAAAATTCAGAGTTTGCTCCTCCATTGTTTACGTGCAGCGCCGTGATTTTGTTAGTGTTCTAGGCTCGCGTCTCTAGCACGGTCTAGCCTAGGACCAGCACAGTACCGTCGTTGAGCGTTTATTCAACTTTGCATCTCTGAATTGATTATTGCTGCCATATTATAAGCCTTCCTAGCTCCACATACATCTACGTCGTGCGTTTGACTCTCCCTGGTAATCGCTCTATCCAAGCTTTGAGAGTTTTGACTACGATGGTTGCCGATCACCGCCTGC
The DNA here is from genome assembly GCF_018294505.1 of Triticum aestivum. Lineage (NCBI taxonomy): Eukaryota > Viridiplantae > Streptophyta > Magnoliopsida > Poales > Poaceae > Triticum > Triticum aestivum. The sequence continues at coordinate 212,146,777 of NC_057794.1, read as the reverse complement.
AGCTGGGTAAGAACTGGTAAGAATTTCAGATTTTCTTGACGGATTTTTGACACCACCACCACCTCTTGTTAGTAGTCTGTAGGATCATATTCTTATGTGTTTCTATTGTTGCTAACCATGGCAGGATCACAAGCCGACGAGACTGGCTGGGAGAACATGACAAATAAGGAGTTGCATGATAAATTTCAGCAAATGATGATTGGACAGGTGCAAGATGTGCTAAACAGATTTGAAGAGGCCATGGAGAAGATAGATGGCATGGAGAAGACGTTCGAAACAAAGATCGATAACAGGTTTAATGAATTGCTCGCGTGTCTTCCACCACCACCACCGGCTGCACCTAACGCACCTCTACAACAACAACAACAACGACTACCTACTCATCGTGAAAAAGCCCTCCGCCGAGCGAGGCGTCTCCCTCTTGCACCTGGCCAAACTGTTGGTGCTGCTGTTGATACTTCTGTGGCTCCTGCTACTGATGCGGAGGAGGATGATTTTGCCGGAGATTACTAGGATGAGGTTGATCAAAATCAGAACTACGTGCCACCACCAGCACAGCAACCACCAGGTCGTCCACATGCAAATAATGGCAATGGTAGGGCTCACCCTCAGGTACAAGATCATGACCATCTCCCTAAACTAAAATTGAATATTCCACCATTTGAGGGTAGATATGTTCCTGATATATATCTTACTTGGGAGTTAGAAACTGAACAACGATTTACATGTTTACAATATCCCGAGGAGAGACGTGTTCCTGCTGCTGTTTGTGCATTCACTAGTTTTGCATGTATTTGGTGGTCTGAGCATTGTAGATTATATCCTATTCCAGCTACTTGGGCTGCTTTGAAAACTGCTATGCATACTCGTTGGGTTCCACCATATTATCAGCGTGAATTACTTCAAAAATTGCAGCGTTTAAGACAAGGAAAAAATTCTGTAGAAGAATATTATCAGGAATTACAAACTGGCATGTTTAGATGTGGTACTGTTGAGGAGAATGAAGCTATGCTTGCACGTTTTATGGGTGGCTTAAATAGAGAGATTCAGACCATCCTAGAGTATAAGGAGTATAATAATATCACTCATTTATTCCATCTTGCTTGTAAAGCTGAACGAGAAGTGCAGGATCGATAGGCATTGGCGCGAACTAACTTTTCTGTAGGTCGATCTTCATCATGGACACCACGTGCATCCTCTACTTCCACTCCACCAGCACCTCCATCAGGTGCCACCTCCAGCCGTGATACAAGAAAGCAGGCACAACCACCACTATCTGCCAAGAGCACACCTGCTGGACCTGCAGAGAGATCTTCTTCTTCCATGGCATCAACAGGGCACACAAGTGATATTATTTGTCATCGTTGTAAGGGAAGAGGACATTTTGCGAGGGAATGCCAATCTCAACATGTGATGATTGCTACTGAGGATGGTGGGTATGAGTCCGCTAGTGACTATGATGAGGAGACTTTGGCTCTTATTACAAGTGAAGAACATGGTGGAGATGATTCTGATCATGAGACGCAATACATGGCTGCTGAAGATGCTGACATGTATGAATGTTTTGTTGCTCAACGTGTTTTGAGTGTGCAGGTTACACAAGCTGAGCATAATCAGAGGCATAATTTGTTCCATACAAAGGGAGTTGTGAAGGAACGTTCTGTTCGCGCCATCATAGATGGAGGGAGCTGCAATAACTTGGCTAGCATGGAGATGGTGGAGAAGCTATCTCTCACCACAAGACCACATCCACATCCTTAATACATCCAATGGTTCAACAACAGCGGCAAGGTTAAGGTAACACGTAATATTCGTGTGCATTTTAGTATGTCTACATATGATGATTATGTTGATTGTGATGTGGTACCTATGCAAGCATTTTCCTTATTACTTGGTAGACCATGGCAATTTGATAAAAATTATGTACACCATGGTAGAAACAATCAGTATACTCTTGTTCATAAGGATAAAAATATTACTTTGCTTCCTATGACTCCTGATTCCATTTTGAAAGATGATATTAATAGAGTTAATAAAGTAAAACAGGAGAAAAATAAGAGTAAAAATCAGATTGTGGCAAAAGAATTTGAGCAACAAATGCAGCCTAATAATAAACAATCTAGTGTTGCTTCTGAAATTAAATTGAAAGTGCATGTGTACTTGCCACCAAATCTGGTATTGATGATCTAGATTTTAGCAAATCTGTTTGCTATGCTTTTCATTCGAGGACGTGCCTTCCTCTTTGCCTCCTGCTATCACTAACATTTTGTAGGAGTTCGCTGACGTCTTTCCACAAGACGTGCCACCAGGATTACCACATATTCGAGGGATTGAGCATCAAATTGACATAATTCCCGGTGCATCATTACCCAACCGTGCACCATACCATACCAATCCAGAGGAGACGACGGAGATTATGCGTCAAGTACAAGAACTGCTCGACAAAGGTTATATACGCGAATCCCTTAGTCCTTGTGTTGTTCCTATCATTTTAGTGCCGAAAAAGGATGGTACGCCGCGTATGTGCGTTGATTGTAGAGGCATTAATAATATTACTATTCATTATCATCATCCTATTCCTAGGCTAGATGATATGCTTGATGAATTGAGTGGCTCTACAATATTCTGCAAAGTTGATTTGCATAGTGGATACCATCAAATTCATATGAAATTGGGAGATGAATGGAAAACAGCATTTAAAACTAAGTTTGGATTATATGAGTGGTTAGTCATGCCTTTTGGGTTAACTAATGCACCTAGTACTTTCATGAGGTTAATGAACAAAGTTTTACGTGCTTTCATTGGACGATTTGTGGTAGTTTACTTTGATGACATATTGATTTATAGCAAATCTTTGGAGGAACATTTGGAACATTTGCGTGCTATTTTTATTGCTCTACGTGATGCACGTTTGTTTGGTAACCTTGGAAAGTGCACCTTTTGCACCGACCGAGTATCTTTTCTTGGCTATGTTGTTACTCCACAGGGAATTGAAGTTGATAAAGCCAAGATTGAAGCTATTGAGAGTTGGCCCAGCCCAAAACGGTCACACAAGTGAGGAGTTTCCTTGGCCTCGCTGGTTTCTATAGGCGTTTTGTGAGAGATTTCAGCACCATTGCTGCACCTCTCAACGAGCTTACAAAGAAGGATGTGCCTTTTGTTTGGGGTACCGCACAGGAAGAAGCCTTCACGGTATTGAAAGATAAGTTGACACATGCTCCTTTACTCCAACTTCCTAATTTCAATAAGACTTTTGAGCTTGAATGTGATGCTAGTGGAATTGGATTAGGAGGTGTGTTATTACAAGATGGCAAACCTGTTGCATACTTTTATGAAAAATTGAGTGGGCCTAGTCTGAACTATTCTACTTATGATAAAGAATTATATGCTCTTGTTTGGACCTTAGAAACATGGCAACATTATTTATGGCCCAAGGAATTTGTTATACATTCTGATCATGAATCTTTGAAACACATTAAAAGTCAAGCAAAACTGAACCGTAGACATGCTAAATGGGTTGAATTCATTGAGACTTTCCCTTATGCATTGTCTCGTCGTTATACTATGCTTTCACAACTTGACTTTAAAATATTTGGGTTGGAGACCATCAAAGATCAATATGTTCATGATGCTAAATTTAAAGATGTATTGCAGAATTGTAAGGAAGGGAGAACTTGGAACAAGTTTGTTCTTAACGATGGATTTGTGTTTCGTGCTAACAAGCTATGCATTCCAGCTAGCTTCGTTCATCTTTTGTTGTTGCAGGAGGCGCATGGAGGAGGATTAATGGGACACTTTGGCAACAAGAAGACGGAGGATATACTTGCTACACATTTCTTTTGGCCAAAGATGAGACGGGATGTTGAGCGTTTTGTTGCTCGCTGCACTACATGTCAAAAAGCTAAGTCACGACTCAATCATCATGGTTTATATATGCCTTTGCCTGTACCTAGTGTTCCTTGGGAGGATATATCTATGGACTTTGTTTTAGGTTTACCTCGAACAAAGAAGGGGAGGGATAGCATATTTGTTGTCGTGGATAGGTTCTCGAAAATGGCACACTTTATACCATGTCATTAAAGCGATGATGTTGTTAATGTTGCTGATTTCTTCTTTCGTGAAATTATTCGCTTGCATGGTGTGCCAAATACTATTGTTTCAGATCATGATACTAAATTTCTTAGCCACTTTTGGAGATGTTTATGGGATAAGTTGGGGACTAAGCTGCTTTTTAGTACTACTTGTCACCCCCAAACTGATGGACAAACTGAAGTAGTGAAAAGAACACTGTCTACTATGCTTAGGGCTATTTTGAAGAATAACAAGAAAATGTGGGAAGAATGCTTGCCTCATATTGAATTTGCTTATAATCGTTCATTGCATTCTACTACTAAGATGTGCCCTTTTGAAATTGTGTATGGTTTCCTACCTCGTGCACCTATTGATTTGTTGCCTCTTCCATCTTCGGAGAAAGTTAATTTTGATGCTAAAGAACGTGCTGAATTGATTTTAAAAATGCATGAGTTAACTAAGGAAAACATTGAGCGTATGAATGCTAAATATAAACTTGCTGGAGATAAGGGTAGAAAACATGTTGTGTCTGCACCTGGAGATCTTGTTTGGTTACATTTGCGTAAGGATAGATTTCCAAATTTGCGCAAATCAAAGATAATGCCACGTGCTGATGGTCCTTTTAAGGTGTTAGAGAAAATAAATGATAATGCATATAAACTTGAGCTGCCTGCAGATTTTAGGGTTAGTCCCACTTTTAACATTGCAGATTTGAAGCCTTATTTGGGTGAGGACGATGAACTTTCGTCGAGGACGACTTCATTTCAAGAAGGGGAGGATGATGAGGACATCAATACCATTGTTACACCCACAGCCCCTGCTGCTATACATACTTTTGTTTCTTGGTAACGATTCTAATGTTCATGAGATTATGATGCTGCCTAAATTGGATACATTTGTTTTGCTTACAAATGAAGGGCCTAGCTTGGACAAGAAAGATGTACCTTGGAGCAAGTTCAAGCATGGAGATGATGGAATGCGCAAGGGGAACAAGAACGGAGTTACAAGTGATGATTCCAGGACTCTGAAGCCACCATAATGAGTGTATGAAGCATGGGACGAAATATACAAGATGCCACTTCATAAATTTCGTCCAGAGGCTATTTTAGGTGTTGCGTCACCTTATTATTGGGCCAGGCCCGTGTATTTTCGAAGTACTTAAGTATAGATTGTTTTTAGAGTCTGTATGTGTGGGGAAACAAGAGTTAGGGTTGGTTTCGGACCCCTCCACCAAGCGCCACGAAATTCCCCCTCTCTCCTCCGTATATACAGCCCTTAGCGCATCGTTTAGGCTTTGGGTTTGTTTAGATTAAAAGTTCGCCATAGCTGTAACTTCGCTTACTTCGTTTGTGTTCAATGACCAGACCAAGGCGTCACAGAACCCCACCTTGATCAATAAAGCTTTCATCTTATATTCGCAATATCCAGATTGCAATCTCAGTTTCTTGCTTGTTCTTCGTTTGCTTGTAGGAAACAGACCCTCGTGGTCAGGTTGATCATGCTCCGGCATGGTCAATAACCCACGGAAGTTGGTTTAGCGATTGCTAAGGCGCGACGTCTCGCATGTTCGTAGTAGGATCGTCAAGGTCGACTCCCACAGAAAATGATAGCCACCATCTCATTGAAACATCAGGACACCTTTGCCTCTATCATGTCTTCGGGGTCCGCTGCTAGGAGTTCGAGGAGGGAGAGGCGCCCTTCCTCAGCTCTCGCACAATTGGTTGATATGTTGAACATCTCCAGAGCTGTGCACAGGTCCTCATGGATGGCGAGCTCCTCCTTGATCTTGACATCACGGACGCCATCGGAGAACGCCGAGATGATGGCATCGTCTGAAACCTTGGGGATCTTGAGGCGAACAATGTTGAAGCACTGGATGTACTTCTGCAGGGTTTCCCCAGGCTGCTGCTTGATGCGCCGCAGGTCACCCATGGCAGGCGGGTGGTCGCAAGTGCCCTGGAAGTTGGCGACGAAGTGCTCGTACATTTCTCCCCAAGAGGAGATTGATCCCGAGGGCAAGTTCAGGAGCCACTAGCGCGCGCCATCCTTAAGTGCCATGGGAAGCCAGTTCGCCATGACCTTCTCATCGCCGCTGGCTGCCACGATGCTTAGCACGTAGAGCTGCAGGAACTCCGCATGGTCGGGGGTGCCTTGTAGCATGGGGCAGGTCAGGCTTGAACTTGCCCGGCCTGACGATGCTACGTAGCTTGGGAGTGAAGTCTCGGCAGCCCGTGGTGGTCATGGGAGCCCGTCATGGAGGCGGGGCCTAGTCTTGGCACTCACGTGCCGCCACCGCAGGCGGCGTGCACTCTTGTCGCGGTGGTGCAGGGAGCGCCTTCTTGCGGCCGCTGGACCTCTTGGCAGCTTTCTTCTTCGCACGCGGGCGCCCTACACGGCGGGTCATGCCATGGGGCCGCGCATCTTGGACCGAGAGCGACGTCCTGACGGGGAGGTGGCGGAGGTGCTCCATGGGCTACGTCGCTTGCAGTGGGCGTCGGGCAAGGCAGCGAGAGGGATGGCGCAGGCAAGCCCCCAGCTGCGCTGACAAGCTCAGTGATGCGGTCCAACCAGTCCTCATAGAAGTCATCGACGGGGTGGTACCACAGGATCTCGCGCGCCATGAGTAGCGCAGCCTGGGCATCCGTCGGCCCGCGACGAGCGTGAGATGACGAGCCATCTGGAGTAAGTGACGGGGTGGCGGTGCGTCCATCTCGCTGCGCGGAGGGGTGCTGTCACGAAGCCTGTTGCTCGTGCCCCGCCGGGTCGGTGGCGGCATTGGCGGAAGGTGATGGAGAAAGACGGGGAGGCCCGCCGACGGGCGCTGTCTGGGCGACGCATGCGGCGAGAGTGGCTCGTCGCTCGGCATGGGCTCGACGAGCATCAACCATGCATGCGGTGGAGCGGCGGCGGGTCGACTATCGAAAGAGAGGCGCTAAAGCACCCCTACCTGGCATGCCAAATGTGGGATTCAGGGTTCCGTGGACCCTTGAGAGGTTTGAACACTGGGGTGCGTGCAAAGGACTCTCCCTTCCTAGTCTACCTTCTCAATGATTCCACGGCCTAGCTCGACGAACCCAAGGGACAAGAGACACATCAGTTTATCCTGGTTCGGGCCACCTTGCGGTGTAATCCCCTACCACCTTGGGGAACACAGTATTTAAAAAAATTTACCTACGATCACGCAAGATCTATCTAGGAGATGCATAGCAATGAGAGGGGAGAGTGTGTCTATGTACCCTTGTAAACCAAAAACGGAAGCGTTTAGTAACGCGGTTGATGTAGTCGAACGTCTTCGTGATCCAACCGATCCAAGTATCGAACGTACGGCACCTCCACATTCAGCACACGTTCAGCTCGATGACATCCCTTGGGCTCTTGATCCAGTTGAGACCGAAGGAGAGTTCCGTCAGCACGACAACGTGGCGACGGTGATGATGAAGTTACCAGCGCAGGGCTTCGCCTAAGCACTACGACGATATGACTGAGGTGTGTAACTGTGGAGGGGGGCACCGCACACGGCTAAGACAAATCTTGGAGTGCCTTTGGGGTGTCCCCTGGCCACATATATAAAGGTGGGAGGAGGAGGAGGCCGGCCTAGGAGGGGCGCGCCCATCGGGGGAGTCCAACTAGGATTCCCAATCCTAGTTGGAGTCCCCTTCCTTTTCCAGGAGGGGAGAGAGGGTAGGAGTAGGAGAGGGAGAAGGAAAGAGAGGGGGGTGCCGCCCCCTCTCTAGTCCAATTCAGACTTGCCATGGTTGGGCACGTGGCCGACCCTTGAGGCCCTTCTCTTCTTTCCCGTATGGCCCATTAAGGCCCATTACTTCCCCCGGTGAATTCCCGTAACTCTCCGGTACTCCGAAAAATACCCGAATCACTCGGAACCTTTTCGATGTCCGAATATAGCGTTCCAATATATCGATATTTACGTCTCAACCATTTTGAGACTCCTCGTCATGTCCGTGATCTCATCCGGGACTCCGAAAATCTTCGGTACATCAAATCACATAACTCATAATATAAATCGTCATCGAACGTTAAGCGTGCGGACCCTACGGGTTTGAGAACTATGTAGACATGACCGATACACATCTCCGGGCAATAACCAATAGCGGAACATGAATGCTCATATTGGCTCCTACATATTCTACGAAGATCTTTATCGGTCAAACCGCATAACAACATAAGTTGTTCCCTTTGTCATCGGTATGTTACTGGCCCGAGATTCGATCGTCGGTATCATCATACCTACTTCAATCTCGTTACCGGCAAGTCTCTTTACTCGTTCTGCAATGCAACATCCCGCAACTAACTCATTAGTCACATTGCTTGCATGGCTTATAGTGATGTGCATTACCGAGAGGGCCTAGAGATACCTCTCCGACAATCGGAGTGACAAATCCTAATCTCGATCTATGCCAACTCAACAAACACCATCGGAGACACCTGTAGAGCATCTTTATAATCACCCAATTATGTTGTGATGTTTGATAGCACACAAGGTGTTCCTTCGGTATTTGGGAGTTGGATAATCTCATAGTCATAGGAACATGTATAAGTCATGATGAAAACTAGGAGAATGGCCTTTGACAACTTAAAGTTAGTTTATGGGCGTGGGTATGGAGAGCTCCACCCCACCCACCCCACAGTAACCCTAGGTGCCATCCTCCGGTGATCTCCACCTCCCACCGTGGAAATCAACATCCAACCCACCCATTCTCTCCGGCGTGCTGGTTTACCACCTTGGGGTTCAATCTCGATGGCAGTCCAGGCTTCCATTGCTCTTGGTTTTGATTTTTCTCATGGGATGGGTCTCGCATAAGAGATCTGGCGATCCATGAGGTGCACGGTTCACCCCAATGATGGCTCTGGTCACTTCATCATGGTGGTCTCTTTTGCAAGGCATAATTTCTGCCTGACTGAGGAGAATGTTGCCCTAGCTCTAGTGATAGAGGCAAAGGTGTCCCGTCTTTCGATGAGATGATGGATATCACTTTGGTGGCAGTCGACTTTGACGATCCGACTACGAACGTGCGAGGACGTCACGCCTTAGCAATCGCTAAACCAAATCCGAGAGGTTATTGACCACGCCGGAGCACGATCAACCTGACCACGAGGGTCTGTTTCCTGCGAGCAAACGAAGAACCAGCAAGAAACTGAGATTGCAATCTGGATATTGCGAATATAAGATGAAAGCTTTATTGATCAAGGTGGGGTTCTGTGACGCCTTTGTCTGGTCATTGAACACAAACGAAGTACGCGAAGTTGCAGCTACGGCGAACTTTTAATCTAAACAAAACCCAAAGTCTAAACGATGCCCTAAGGGCTGTATATATGGAGGAAGAGGGGGGAATTTCGTGGCCCTTGGTGGAGGGGTCCGAAATCAACCCTATCTCTTGTTTCCCCACACATACGGACTCTAAAAATAGCCTATACTTATGTATTTCGAAATTACATGGGCCTGGCCCAATAATAAGGTGACGCAGCACCTGAAATAGCCTCGGGACGAAATTTATGAAGTGGCATCTTGTATATTTCGTCCAAGGCTTCATGCACCCATTATGGTGGCTTCAAAGTCCTGAAATCATCACTTGTAACTCCGTTCTTGTTCCCCTTGCGCATGCCATCATCTCCATGCTTGTTCTTGCTCCAATGTTCATCCTTCTCCAAGCTAGGCCCTTCATTTGTAAGCAAAACAAATGTATCCAATTTAGGCAGCATCATATTCTCATGAACATTAGAATCATTACCAAGAAACGAAAGTACCTGGTAATTTAGTTGGCGTGCACGAGCTCTAGTAATTGGTCCAGTATGTATAGCAGCAGGGGCTGTGGGTGTAACAATTGTATTGATGTCCTCATCATCCTCCCCTTCTTGAAATGAAGTCGTCCTCGACGGAAGTTCATCTTCCTCACCCAAATAAGGCTTCAAATCTGCAATGTTAAAAGTGGGACTAACCCCAAAATCTGCAGGCAGCTCAAGTTTATATGCATTATCATTTATTTTCTCTAACACCTTAAAGGCACCATCATCACGTGGCATTAACTTTGATTTGCGCAAATCAGGAAATCTATCCTTACGCAAATGTAACCAAACAAGATCTCCAGGTGCAAACACAACATGTTTTCTACCCTTATCTCCAGCAAGTTTATATTTAGCATTCATACGCTCAATGTTTTCCTTAGTTAACTCATGCATTTTTAAAATCAATTCAGCACGTTGTTTAGCATCAAAATTAACCTTCTCCGAAGATGGAAGAGGCAACATATCAATAGGTGCACGAGGTAGGAAACCATACACAACTTCAAAAGGGCACATCTTAGTAGTAGAATGCAATGAACGATTATTAGCAAATTCAATATGAGGCAAGCATTCCTCCCACATTTTCTTATTAGTCTTCAAAACAGCCCTAAGCATAGTAGACAACGTTCTATTGACTACTTCAGTTTGTCCATCAGTTTGGGGGTGACAAGTAGTACTAAAAAGCAGTTTAGTCCCCAACTTAGCCCATAAACATCTCCAAAAGTGGCTAAGAAATTTAGTATCACGATCTGAAACAATAGTATTTGGCACACCATGCAAGCGAATAATTTCACGAAAGAACAAATCAGCAACATTAACAGCATCATCGCTTTTATGACATGGTATAAAGTGTGCCATTTTCGAGAATCTATCCACGACAACAAATATGCTATCCCTCCCCTTCTTTGTTTGAGGTAAACCTAAAACAAAGTCCATAGATATATCCTCCCAAGGAACACTAGGTACAGGCAAAGGCATATATAAACCATGAGGATTGAGTCGTGACTTAGCTTTTTGACATGTAGTGCAGCGAGCAATAAAACGCTCAACATCCCGTCTCATCTTTGGCCAAAAAAAATGTGTAGCAAGTACGTCCTCCGTCTTCTTCACGCCAAAGTGTCCCATTAATCCTCCTCCATGCGCCTCCTGCAAAAACAAAAGACGAACGGAGCTAGCTGGAATGCATAGCTTGTTAGCACGAAACACAAATCCATCGTTAACAACAAACTTGTTCCACATTCTTCCTTCTTTACAATTCTGCATTACATCTTTAAAATCAGCATCATGCACATATTGATCTTTGATGGTCTCCAAACCAAATATTTTGAAGTCAAGTTGTGAAAGCATAGTATAGCGACGAGACAATGCATCAGCAATAACATTTTCTTTTCCCTTCTTGTGTTTAATGACATAAGGGAAAGTCTCAATGAATTCAACCCATTTAGCATGTCTACGATTCAGTTTAGCTTGACTTTTAATATGTTTCAAAGATTCATGATCAGAATGTATAACAAATTCTTTGGGCCATAAATAATGTTGCCATGTTTCTAAAGTCCGAACAAGAGCATATAAGTAGAATAATTCAGACTAGGCCCACTCAATTTTTCAGAAAAGTATGCAATAGGTTTGCCATCTTGTAATAACACACCTCCTAATCCAATTCCACTAGCATCACATTCAAGCTCAAAAGTCTTATTAAAATCAGGAAGTTGGAGTAAAGGAGCATGTGTCAACTTATCTTTCAATACCGTGAAGGCTTCTTCCTGTGCGGTACCCCAAAGAAAAGGCACATCTTTCTTTGTAAGCTCATTGAGAGGTGCAGCAATGGTGCTGAAATCTCTCACAAAACGCCTATAGAATCCAGCGAGGCCAAGAAAACTCCTCACTTGTGTGATCGTTTTGGGCTGCGGCCAACTCTCAATAGCTTCAATCTTGGCTTTATCAACTTCAATTCCCTGTGGAGTAACAACATAGCCAAGAAAAGATACTCGGTCGGTGCAAAAGGTGCACTTCCCAAGGTTACCAAACAAACGTGCATCACATAGAGCAATAAAAACAGCACGTAAATGTTCCAAATGTTCTTCCAAAGATCTGCTATAAATCAATATGTCATCAAAGTAAACTACCACAAATCGTCCAATGAAAGCACGTAAAACTTCGTTCATTAATCTCATGAAAGTACTAGGTGCATTAGTTAACCCAAAAGGCATGACTAACCACTCATATAATCCAAACTTAGTTTTAAATGCTGTTTTCCATTCATCTCCCAGTTTCATATGAATTTGATGGTAGCCACTACGCAAATCAACTTTGGAGAATATTGTAGAGCCACTCAATTCATCAAGCATATCATCTAGCCTAGGAATAGGATGACAATAACGAATAGTAATATTATTAATGCCTCTACAATCAACACACATACGTGATGTACCATCCTATTTCGGCACTAGAATAATAGGAACAGCACAAGGACTAAGGGATTCGCGTATATAACCTTTGTTGAGAAGCTCTTGTACTTGACGCATAATCTCCTTCGTCTCCTCTGGATTGGTACGGTATGGTGCACGATTTGGCAGTGAAGCACCGGGAATTAAGTCAATCTGATGCTCAATCCCTTGAATAGGCGGTAATCCCGGTGGCACGTCTTGTGGAAAAACGTCAGCGAACTCCTGCAAAATGTTAGTGACAGCAGGAGGCAAAGAGGAAGGCACGTCCTCGAATGAAAATAATGCCTCTTTGCACACAAAAGCATAGCAAACAGATTTGCTGAAATCTAGCTCATCAATATCAGATTTGGTGGCAAATAAACATGCACTTTTCAATTTAATTTCAGAAGCAACACTAGATGGTTTATTATTAGGCTTCATTTGTTGCTCAAATTCTTTTGCCACAATCTGATTTTCACTCTTATTCTTCTCCTGTTTTGCTTTATTAGCTCTATTAATATCATCTTTCAAAATGGAATCAAGAGTCATAGGAAGCAAAGTAATATTTTTATCCTTATGAACAAGAGTATAGTGATTGTTTCTACCATGATGTACAGAATTTTTATCAAATTGCCATGGTCTACCAAGTAATAAGGAACATGCTTGCATAGGTACCACATCACAATCAACATAATCAGCATATGTAGAGATACTAAAATGCACACGAACAGTACGTGTTACCTTAACCTTGCCGCTGTTGTTGAACCATTGGATGTAGTAAGGATGTGGATGTGGTCTTGTGGTGAGAGAAAGCTTCTCCACCATCTCCATGCTAGCCAAGTTGTTGCAGCTCCCTCCATCTATTATGACGCGCACAGAACGTTCCTTCACAACTCCCTTGGTATGGAACAAATTGTGCCTCTGATTTTGCTCAGCTTGTGTGACCTGCACACTCAAAACACGTTGAGCAACTAAACATTCATACCTGTCAGCGTCTTCAGGAGCCATGTATTGCGTCTCATGATCAGAATCATCTCCACCATGTTCTTCACGTGTAATAAGAGCCAATGTCTCCTCATCATAGTCACTAGCGGACTCATATCCACCACCCTCGGTAGCAATCATCACACGCGGAGATTTGCATTCTCTCGCATAATGACCTCCTCCCTTACAACGACGACAAATAATATCACTTGTGTGCCTTGTTGATGCCCTGGAAGAAAAAGAACTCTTTGCAGGCCCGGCAGGTGCGCTCTTGCCAGATAATGGTGGTTGTTCCTGTTTTCTTGTATCACGGCTGTAGGAGGCACCTGATTGAGGTGCTGGTGCAGTTGAAGTAGAAGATGCACGCGGTGTCCATGATGAAGGTCGGCCTGCAGAAAAGTTAGTTCGCGCCAATGCTTGTCGATCCTGCACTTCACGTTCAGCTTTACAAGCAAGATGGAATAAACGAGTGATATTAGTATACTCCTTATAGTCTAGAATGGTCTGAATCTCTCTATTTAATCCACCCAGAAAACATGCAAGCATAGCTTCATTCTCCTCAACAATACCACATCGAATCATGCCAGTTTGTAATTCCTGATAATATTCTTCTACAGAATTTTTCCCTTGTCTTAAACGCTGCAATTTTTGAAGCAATTCATGTTGATAATATGGTGGAACCCGACGCGTACGCATAGCAGTTTTCAAAGCAACCCAAGTAGTTGGAATAGGATATAATCTACAATGTTCAGACCACCAGACACATGCAAAACTAGTGAAAGCACAAACAGCAGCAGCAACCCGTCTCTCCTCGGGATATTGTAAACATGTAAAACGTTGTTCAGTTTCTAACTCCCAAGTAAGATATATATCAGGAACATATCTACCCTCAAATGGTGGAATATTCAATTTCAGTTTAGGAATATGGACATCGTCTCGTACCTGAGGTGGTGGTGCAGGCCTACCATTACGAATATATACCTGAGGTCGACCTGCTGGTGGTGGTGCTGGTGGTTACACGTAGTTCTGATTTTGAGCAACCTCATCCTCGTAATCTCCCACATAATCATCCTCCTCCGCATCAGCAGCAGGAGCCACAGAAGTATCAACAGCAGCACCAACAGTTTGGCCAAACGCAAGAGGAACACGACTCGCTCGGCGAAGGTCTATTTCGTGACGTGGAGGTAGTCGTTGTTGTTGTTGTTGGAGAGGTGCGTTAGGTGCAGCGGGTGGTGGTGGTGGAAGACGCGCGAGCAATTCATTAAACTTGTTATCGAGCTTTGTTTCGAACGTCTTCTCCATGCCATCTATCTTTTCCATGGCCTCTTCAAATCTGTTTAGCACGTCTTGTACCTGTCCACTCATCATTTGTTGAAATTTATCATGCAAATCCTTATTCGTCATGTTCTCCCAGTCAGTCTCGTCGGCTTGTGATCCTGGCATGGTTAGCAGCAATAGAAACACACAAGAATATGATCCTACAGACTACTAACAAGAGGTGGTGGTGGGTGTCACAAATCCGTCAAGCAAATCTCAAATTCTTACCAGTTCTTACCCAGCAGCAGGCGGTGATCGGCAACCGTTGTAGTCAAAAACTCTCAAAGCTTGGATAGAGCGATTACCAGGGAGAGTCAAACGCACGACATAGATGTATGTGGAGCTGGGAAGGCTTATAATATGGTAGCAAAAAGGGTCAGCAATAATCAATTCAGAGATGCAACATTGAATAAACGCTCAACGACGGTACTGTGCTGTTCCTAGGCTAGACTGTGCTAGAGACGCGAGCCTAGAACACCAACAAAATCACGGCGCGGCACGTAAACAAGGGAAAAGCACACTCTGGAATTTTTTTTCGTTCTTTTTTTTGCGCTGCTTTTTTTTGCGAAAAATCACTATAATGGCGAGTGTCTCAAAACTCTTCCTAGCTCAAACTGACAGGATGGGCACGAAATTTTTTCGACCAATTTTTTTTTCGACTGCCCGGACCCAAAAACTGGAAACGGGTCAAAAAAACTTCCTATAATGGCACCTGTCTCAAAACACTCAGAAACACCTAAAAATAGGATAGCCAGAATTTTTTTCGAAAAATGTGTTTTCGAAAAAAATTGGGCCTAAACGGAGCGTGGTTTCCGGACTTTTTTTCCGAAACCTACTCCGGCAAGGAAACACGAATCGGAATCTAGATGGATCTCGAAAACAAACCTAATATGACAAGAACTCGGATTGGTGGTGGATATATGGTGGTAGATGGCAGCGGTGGTGGTATATGACAGCTGTGGTGGTATATGGATACGGATTCGAAGCGGTGGCGGATAAGCGGTGGTGGTAGATGGCAGGGGTGATGATGATGGTGCAGCGGCGGCGTGACAACTTATGACCAAAACTCGAAACTCTAAAAGACTAGACTCTAAGACCAGCAACTAGACACGATGATGCAACCGCAAATTCAACAAAGCAAAACCCTAAAAAGATTATGCAAAGGCTCAGATTGGTTCGGATATGATGAACTAACCCTAAATTTTTTTTGTGGCTTTTTCGTGGACTATAGGTATGAAGAACAGACTCGATCTAAACTACGAAAAACTGTAAAATCTCACCGAGCAACCTGGAAATCTGATACCACTTGATAGAGGCAAAGGTGTCCCGTCTTTCGATGAGATGATGGATATCGCTTTGGTGGCAGTCGACTTTGACGATCCGACTACGATCGTGCGAGGACGTCGTGCCTTAGCAATCGCTAAACCAACTCCGAGAGGTTATTGACCACACCGGAGCACGATCAACCCGACCACGAGGGTCTGTTTCCTGCGAGCAAACGAAGAACAAGCAAGAAACTGAGATTGCAATCTGGATATTGCGAATATAAGATGAAAGCTTTATTGATCAAGGTGGAGTTCTGTGACGCCTTTGTCTGGTCGTTGAACACAAACGAAGTACGCGAAGTTGCAGCTATGGCGAACTTTTAATCTAAACAAAACCCAAAGTCTAAACGATGCCCTAAGGGCTGTATATATGGAGGAAGAGGGGGGAATTTCGTGGCCCTTGGTGGAGGGGTCCGAAATCAACCCTATCTCTTGTTTCCCCACACATACGGACTCTAAAGATAGCCTATACTTATGTATTTCGAAATTACATGGGCCTGGCCCAATAATAAGGTGACGCAGCACCTAAAATAGCCTCGGGACGAAATTTATGAAGTGGCATCTTGTATATTTCGTCCAAGGCTTCATGCACCCATTATGGTGGCTTCAAAGTCCTGAAATCATCACTTGTAACTCCGTTCTTGTTCCCCTTGCGCATGCCATCATCTCCATGCTTGTTCTTGCTCCAATGTTCATCCTTCTCCAAGCAAGGCCCTTCATTTGTAAGCAAAACAAATGTATCCAATTTAGGCAGCATCATATTCTCATGAACATTAGAATCATTACCAAGAAACGAAAGTACCTGGTAATTTAGTTGGCGTGCACGAGCTCTAGTAATTGGTCCAGTATGTATAGCAGCAGGGGCTGTGGGTGTAACAATTGTATTGATGTCCTCATCATCTAGAGGCGGCGATCGGGGGTTATTGTTCTTCACTAATGGTATCATGTTTATGTGATCGTGTTTTCTCCTTTCATGTCTCATGCAAAGAGCTTGGTTTTTTCATCTTGCACCAACACAATCATGTTTGCCCACAATTCAAGTGTCATTTTGATCTTTGGGGTCATGGAGGTCCAGATTGGACTAAGGAGTTTAGATATTGGCAGGTTGAATGTAATGATGAATGGATACTAGTCAGCCCCTCTAAGCGTAGAGAAAGTCTAGGCCTGGCTGCAATGTTGCATGCCCCAGCAAAATCTTATTTGCATTCTAAGGATGGACATCATCCTCGCAAGAGTTTGCGCTTAGAAACTTTTATTAATTATTATGCATGCAAAGGATATCATTACAATGCTTCTGCCGAGGACATTCTTACAGTCCAGCAAGATGTTGGTTATACACTTGATCACCAGGAGTTGATAGTTTCAAATGGCAGTTCTTTGTCAAATGATCAAATCTCACAAGCTATTAGCTCGCCGCCGGTGACTAGCCCACCGGCGCCAGAGTTGGAGTTACAGTTTGGATCCGTTTCGCCAGCTGACCGTCCTTCTCGGGATATGGTTCCAGATCATAATTGTAGGATAATCTTTTCGCCCGATATTGTTTCTGTCACGTTGCCTTCCTTGGGCTCTAGTCAAAACCCTCTAGTTCTATCGGATGATGACTCGGATGATGACGGGCCTTGTTCTATTGTTCCTTCTGATCCCTTGGGCCATACTTCATCAGCCAGCTCGGTCTAATCATCACCCAAGTCTCCTGTGGAAATTGTTCGTGACCTTCAGGGTTTGGATGAAGTGATTGAAGAAATGTTTGCACAAGTTTGGGATTGCCCACCTTGCTTGGGCATGGGGCACAAGTTAGATTGATGCATGAACGCGATACAGTGCCATCATTGTTTCCGTCTCGGTCATGTTAAAAAAGGTTGCATGAGATCACCCCCCAATTTAGAGATTTGGGTTCCCAAACATAACAACACAACTACCAATCTCGAGTCTCGCGCCTTCAGGCATAACCCGGAATCTTCGTGCTCCCAAACAGTGGAAAGATCCCCTGCCAAAAACCCTGCCTCTCTTGCTCTGCAGTCTGGTTATTCCACGCCACCTCCATCAAACCATACGCCTTCCAATAGCTCTGCTCCGCCTCCACCGTCCATGGCGAACTACGAGCTTGACCCACGGAGGTTCTTGCCGGCGGGCCATGATATCGTTGACGCTGGCCCACAGTGCATGCCGCGTACATTCTACAAGCCGGCCCGCTCGCCTCCCTACCGCCATGAATCCTACATGGTGGGGATTGTCGAGCCGATACCTCAGCCCGAGGATGTTCCTCTTCTTCATCAGCGGGTCAGGGATGTTATCATCGATGAGTTTCATCTACCAGTTCTTTCCTCTCAGACGTGGTTTCAGGGCGTCGGTCTGTACCAGATGCAAGACCCAGTTATCCGTAGCACCCTAATTAATCACGGTCCATGGCCACTCGGATTAGATCATGATAGAGGCTAAGGTGTCCCGATGTTTCGATGAGATGGTGGCTATCGTTTTCTGTGGGAGTCGACCTTAACGATCCGACTACGAACGTGCGAGACGTCGTGCCTTAGCAATCACGAAACCAACTTCCGAGGGTTATTGACCACGCCGGAGCACGATCAACCTGACCATGAGGGTCTGTTTACTGCGATCAAACGAAGAACAAGCAAGAAACTGAGATTGCAATCGGGATATTGCGAATATAAGATGAAAGCTTTATTGATCAAGGTGGGGTTCTGTGACGTCTTGGTCTGGTCGTTGGACACAAACGAAGTACGCGAAGTTGCAGCTATGGCGAACTTTTAATCTAAACAAAACCCAAAGTCTAAACGACGCCCTAAGGGCTGTATATATGGAGGAAGAGGGGGGAATTTCGTGGCCCTTGAGGGTGGGGTCCGAAACCAACCCTAACTCTTGTTTCCCCACACATACGGACTCTAAAAATAGCCTATACTTAAGTATTTCGAAACTACATGGGCCTGGCCCATTAATAAGGTGACACAGCACCTAGAATAGCCTATGGACGAATATTATGAAGTGGCATCTTGTATGTTTCGTCCAAGGCTTCATGCACTCCTTATGGCGGCTTCAAAGTCCTGAAATCATCACTTGTAACTCCGTTCTTCATCCCCTTGCGCATGCCATCAACTCCATGCGTGTTCTTGCTCCAATGTTCATCCTTCTCCAAGCTAGGCCCTTCATTTATAAGCAAAACAAATGTATCCAATTTAGGCAACATCATAATCTCATGAACATTAGAATCATTACCAAGAAACGAAAGTACCTGGTAATTTAATTGGCGTGCGCGAGCTCTAGTAATTGGTCCAGTATATGTAACAGTAGGGGCTGTGGGTGTAACAATGGTATTGATGTCCTCATCATCCTCCCCTTCCTCACCCAAATAAGGCTTCAAATCTGCAATGTTAAAAGTGGGACTAACCCCAAAATCTACAGGTAGCTCAAGTTTATATGCATTATCATTTATTTTCTCTAACACCTTAAAAGGACTATCAGCACGTGGCATTAGCTTTGATTTGCGCAGATTAGGAAATCTATCTTTACGCAAATGTAACCAAACAAGATCTCCAGGCGCAAACACAACATGTTTTCTACCCTTATCTCCAGCAAGTTTATATTTAGCATTCATACGCTCAATGTTTTCCTTAGTTAACTCATGCATTTTTAAAATTAATTCAGAACATTCTTTAGCATCAAAATTAACCTTCTCTGAAGATGGAAGAGGCAACAAATCAATAGGTGCACGAGGTAGGAAACCATACACAATTTCAAAAGGGCTCATCTTAGTAGTAGAATGCAATGAACGATTATAAGCAAATTCAATATGAGGCAAGCATTCTTCCCACATTTTCTTGTTATTCTTCAAAACAGCCCTAAGCATAGTAGACAATGTTCTATTGACTACTTCAGTTTGTCCATCAGTTTGGGGGTGACAAGTAGTACTAAAAAGCAGCTTAGTCCCCAACTTAGCCCATAAACATCTCCAAAAGTGGCTAAGAAATTTAGTATCACGATCTGAAACAATAGTATTTGGCACACCATGTAAGCGAATAATTTCATGAAAGAACAAATCAGCAACATTAACAGCATCATCGCTTTTATGACATGGTATAAAGTGTGCCATTTTCGAGAACCTATCCACGACAACAAATATGTTATCCCTCCCCTTCTTTGTTCGAGGTAAACCTAAAACAAAGTCCATAGATATATCGTCCCAAGGAACACTAGGTACAGGCAAAGGCATATATAAACCATGAGGATTGAGTCGTGACTTAGCTCTTTGACATGTAGTGCAGCGAGCAACAAAACGCTCAACATCCCGTCTCATCTTTGGCCAAAAGAAATGTGTAGCAAGTATATCCTCCGTCTTCTTGACGCCAAAGTGTCCCATTAATCCTCCTCCATGCGCCTCCTATAACAACAAAAGACGAACGGAGCTAGCTGGAATGCATAGCTTGTTAGCACGAAACACAAATCCATCGTTAAGAACGAACTTGTTCCAAGTTCTCCCTTCCTTACAATTCTGCAATACATCTTTAAATTCAGCATCATGAACATATTGATCTTTGATGGTCTCCAAACCAAATATTTTAAAGTCAAGTTGTGAAAGCATAGTATAACGACGAGACAAGGTATCAGCAATAACATTTTCTTTACCCTTCTTGTGTTTAATGACATAAGGGAAAGTCTCAATGAATTCAACCCATTTAGCATGTATATGGTTCAGTTTTGCTTGACTTTTAGTGCGTTTCAAAGATTCATGATCAAAATGTATAACAAATTCCTTGGGCCATAAATAATGTTGCCATGTTTCTAAGGTCCGAACAAGAGCATATAATTCTTTATCATAAGTAGAATAGTTCAGACTAGGCCCACTCAATTTTTCAGAAAAGTATGCAACAGGTTTTCCATCTTGTAATAACACACCTCCTAATCCAATTCCACTAGCATCACATTCAAGCTCAAAAGTCTTATTGAAATTAGGAAGTTGGAGTAAAGGAGCATGTGTCAACTTATCTTTCAATACCGTGAAGGCTTCTTCCTGTGCGGTACCCCAAACAAAAGGCACATCCTTCTTTGTAAGCTCGTTGAGAGGTGCAGCAATGGTGCTGAAATCTCTCACAAAACGCCTATAGAAACCAGCGAGGCCAAGGAAACTCCTCACTTGTGTGACCGTTTTGGGCTGCGGCCAACTCTCAATAGCTTCAATCTTGGCTTTATCAACTTCAATTCCCCGTGGAGTAACAACATAGCCAAGAAAAGATACTCGGTCGGTGCAAAAGGTGCACTTTCCAAGGTTTCCAAACAAACGTGCATCACGTAGAGCAATAAAAACAACACGTAAATGTTCCAAATGTTCCTCCAAAGATTTGCTATAAATCAATATGTCATCAAAGTAAACTACCACAAATCGTCCAATGAAAGCACGTAAAACTTCGTTCATTAACCTCATGAAAGTACTAGGTGCATTAGTTAACCCAAAAGGCATGACTAACCACTCATATAATCCAAACTTAGTTTTAAATGCTGTTTTCCATTCATCACCCAATTTCATACGAATTTGATGGTATCCACTACGCAAATCAACTTTGGAGAATATTGTAGAGCCACTCAATTCATCAAGCATATCATCTAGCCTAGGAATAGGATGACGATAACGAATAGTAATATTATTAATGCCTCTACAATCAACGCACATACGCGACGTACCATCCTTTTTCGGCACTAAAATGATAGGAACAGCACAAGGACTAAGGGATTCGCGTATATAACCTTTGTCGAGCAGTTCTTGTACTTGACGCATAATCTCCTTCGTCTCCTCTGGATTGGTACGGTATGGTGCACGGTTGGGTAGCGAAGCACCGGGAATTAAGTCAATTTGATGCTCAATCCCTCGAATAGGTGGTAATCCCGGTGGCACGTCTTGTGGAAAGACGTCAGCTGATAGAGGCAAAGGTGTCCCGTCTTTCGATGAGATGGTGGATTTCGCTTTGGTGGAAGTCGACTTTGACGATCCGACTACGAACGTGCGAGGACGTCGCGCCTTAGCAATCGCTAAACCAACTCCGAGAGGTTATTGACCACGCCGGAGCACGATCAACCTGACCACGAAGGTCTGTTTCCTGCGAGCAAACAAAGAACAAGCAAGAAACTAAGATTGCAATCTGGATATTGCGAATATAAGATGAAAGCTTTATTGATCAAGGTGGGGTTCTGTGACGCCTTTGTCTGGTCGTTGAACACAAACGAAGTACGCGAAGTTGCAGCTATGGCGAACTTTTAATCTAAACAAAACCCAAAGTCTAAACGATGCCCTAAGGGCTGTATATATGGAGGAAGAGGGGGGGAATTTCGTGGCCCTTGGTGGAGGGGTCCGAAATCAACCCTAACTCTTGTTTCCCCACACATACGGACTCTAAAAATAGCCTATACTTATGTATTTCGAAATTACATGGGCCTGGCCCAATAATAAGGTGACGCAGCACCTAAAATAGCCTCGGGACGAAATTTATGAAGTGGCATCTTGTATATTTCGTCCAAGGCTTCATGCACCCATTATGGTGGCTTCAAAGTCCTGAAATCATCACTTGTAACTCAGTTCTTGTTCCCCTTGCGCATGCCATCATCTCCATGCTTGTTCTTGCTCCAATGTTCATCCTTCTCCAAGCTAGGCCCTTCATTTGTAAGCAAAACAAATGTATCCAATTTAGGCAGCATCATATTCTCATGAACATTAGAATCATTACCAAGAAACGAAAGTACCTGGTAATTTAGTTGGCGTGCACGAGCTCTAGTAATTGGTCCAGTATGTATAGCAGCAGGGGCTGTGGGTGTAACAATTGTATTGATGTCCTCATCAGAAGAGGCAACAAATCAATAGGTGCACGAGGTAGGAAACCATACACAATTTCAAAAGGGCACATCTTAGTAGTAGAATGCAATGAATGATTATAAGCAAATTCAATATGAGGCAAGCATTCTTCCCACATTTTCTTGTTATTCTTCAAAACATCC
Organism: Triticum aestivum; assembly: GCF_018294505.1. Taxonomy (NCBI): domain Eukaryota; kingdom Viridiplantae; phylum Streptophyta; class Magnoliopsida; order Poales; family Poaceae; genus Triticum; species Triticum aestivum. The sequence continues at coordinate 212,123,859 of NC_057794.1, read as the reverse complement.
CTAAGCATAGTAGACAATGTTCTATTGACTACTTCAGTTTGTCCATCAGTTTGGGGGTGACAAGTAGTACTAAAAAGCAGCTTAGTCCCCAACTTAGCCCATAAACATCTCCAAAAGTGGCTAAGAAATTTAGTATCACGATCTGAAACAATAGTATTTGGCACACCATGTAAGCGAATAATTTCACGAAAGAACAAATCAGCAACATTAACAGCATCATCGCTTTTATGACATGGTATAAAGTGTGGCATTTTCGAGAACCTATCCACGACAACAAATATGCTATCCCTCCCCTTCTTTGTTCGAGATAAACCTAAAACAAAGTCCATAGATATATCCTCCCAAGGAACACTAGGTACAGGCAAAGGCATATATAAAGCATGAGGATTGAGTCGTGACTTAGCTCTTTGACATGTAGTGCAGCGAGCAACAAAACGCTCAACATCCCGTCTCATCTTTGGCCAAAAGAAATGTGTAGCAAGTATATCCTCCGTCTTCTTGACGCCAAAGTGTCCCATTAATCCTCCTCCATGCGCCTCCTGCAACAACAAAAGACGAACGGAGCTAGCTGGAATGCATAGCTTGTTAGCACGAAACACAAATCCATCGTTAAGAACGAACTTGTTCCAAGTTCTCCCTTCCTTACAATTCTGCAATACATCTTTAAATTCAGCATCATGACATATTGATCTTTGATGGTCTCCAAACCAAATATTTTAAAGTCAAGTTGTGAAAGCATAGTATAACGACGAGACAAGGCATCAGCAATAACATTTTCTTTACCCTTCTTGTGTTTAATGACATAAGGGAAAGTCTCAATGAATTCAACCCATTTAGCATGTCTACGGTTCAGTTTTGCTTGACTTTTAATGTGTTTCAAAGATTCATGATCAGAATGTATAACAAATTCCTTGGGCCATAAATAATGTTGCCATGTTTCTAAGGTCCGAACAAGAGCATATAATTCTTTATCATAAGTAGAATAGTTCAGACTAGGCCCACTCAATTTTTCAGAAAAGTATGCAACAGGTTTTCCATCTTGTAATAACACACCTCCTAATCCAATTCCACTAGCATCACATTCAAGCTCAAAAGTCTTATTGAAATTAGGAAGTTGGAGTAAAGGAGCATGTGTCAACTTATCTTTCAATACCGTGAAGGCTTCTTCCTGTGCGATACCCCAAACAAAAGGCACATCCTTCTTTGTAAGCTCGTTGAGAGGTGCAGCAATGGTGCTAAAATCTCTCACAAAACGCCTATAGAAACCAGCGAGGCCAAGGAAACTCCTCACTTGTGTGACCGTTTTGGGCTGCGGCCAACTCTCAATAGCTTCAATCTTGGCTTTATCAACTTCAATTCCCTGTGGAGTAACAACATAGCCAAGAAAAGATACTCGGTCGGTGCAAAAGGTGCACTTTCCAAGGTTTCCAAACAAACGTGCATCACGTAGAGCAATAAAAACAGCACGTAAATGTTCCAAATGTTCCTCCAAAGATTTGCTATAAATCAATATGTCATCAAAGTAAACTACCACAAATCGTCCAATGAAAGCACGTAAAACTTCGTTCATTAACCTCATGAAAGTACTAGGTGCATTAGTTAACCCAAAAGGCATGACTAACCACTCATATAATCCAAACTTAGTTTTAAATGTTGTTTTCCATTCATCACCCAATTTCATACGAATTTGATGGTATCCACTACGCAAATCAACTTTGGAGAATATTGTAGAGCCACTCAATTTATCAAGCATATCATGTAGCCTAGGAATAGGATGACGATAACGAATAGTAATATTATTAATGCCTCTACAATCAACGCACATACGCGACGTACCATCCTTTTTCGGCACTAAAATGATAGGAACAACACAAGGACTAAGGGATTCGCGTATATAACCTTTGTCGAGCAGTTCTTGTACTTGACGCATAATCTCCTTCGTCTCCTCTGGATTGGTACGGTATGGTGCACGGTTGGGTAGCGAAACACTGGGAATTAAGTCAATTTGATGCTCAATCCCTCGAATAGGTGGTAATCCCGGTGGCACGTCTTGTAGAAAAACGTCAGGGAACTCCTGCAAAATGTTAGTGACAGCAGGGGGCAAAGAGGAAGGCACGTCCTCGAATGAAAATAATGCCTCTTTGCACACAAAAGCTTAGCAAACAGATTTGCTAAAATCTAGCTCATCAATATCGGATTTGGTGGCAAGTAAACATGCACTTTTCAATTAAATTTCAGAAACAACAGTAGATGGTTTATTATTAGGCTTCATTTGGTGCTCAAATTCTTTTGCCACAATCTAATTTTCACTCTTATTTGTCTCCTGTTTTGCTTTATTAGCTCTATTAATATCATCTTTCAAAATGGAATCAGGAGTCATAGGAAGCAAAGTAATATTTTTATCGTTATGAACAAGAGTATACTGATTGTTTCTACCATGGTGTACAGAATTTTTATCAAATTGCCATGGTCTACCAAGTAATAAGGAACATGCTTACATAGGTACCACATCACAATCAACATAATCAGCATATGTAGAGATACTAAAATGCACATGAACAGTACGTGTTACCTTAACCTTGCCGCTATTGTTGAACCATTGGATGTAGTAAGGATGTGGATGTGGTCTTGTGGTGAGAGATAGCTTCTCCACCATCTCCATGCGAGCCAAGTTATTGCAGCTCCCTCCATCTATGATCACGCGAACAGAACGTTCCTTCACAACTCCCTTTGTATGGAACAAATTATGCCTCTGATTTTGCTCAGCTTGTGTAACCTGCACACTCAAAACACGTTGAGCAACTAAACATTCATACCTGTCAGCATCTTCAGGAGCCATGTATTGCGTCTCATGATCAGAATCGTCTCCACCGTGTTCTTCACGTGTAATAAGAGCCAAAGTCTCCTCAACATAGTCACTAGCGGACTCATACCCACCATCCTCAGTAACAATCATCACACCCTTAGATGGGAATTCTCTTGCATAATGACCTCCACCCTTGCAACGTCGAAAAATAATATCATGTGTTTGCCCTGTTGATGCCATGGATGAAGAAGAGCTCTTTGCAGGCCCAGAAGGTGTGCTCTTGGCAGATAGTGGTGATTGTGCCTGCTTTATTGTATCACGGTTGGAGGTGGCAGCCGACGGAGGCGCCGGTGTAGCAGAACGTGTGGAAGCAGATGATGCACGTGGTGTCCATGATGAAGGTCGATCTGCAGAAAAGTTAGTCCGCGCCAATGCATGTCGATCCTGCACTTCACGTTCAGCTTTACAAGCAAGATGGAATAAACGAGTGATATTAGTATACTCCTTATACTCTAGAATCGTCTGAATCTCTCTATTTAATCCACCCATAAAACGTGCAAGCATAGCTTCATTCTCCTCAACAATACCACATCTAATCATGCCAGTTTGTAATTCCTGATAATATTCTTCTACAGAATTTTTTCCCTGTCTTAAGCGCTGCAATTTTTGAAGTAATTCACGTTGATAATATGGTGGAACCCAACGAGTACGCATAGCAGTTTTCAAAGCAGCCCAAGTAGCCGGAATAGGATATAATCTACAATGCTCAGACCACCAAACACATGCAAAACTAGTGAATGCACAAACAGCAGCAGGAACACGTCTCTCCTCGGGATATTGTAAACATGTAAATCGTTGTTCAGTTTCTAACTCCCAAGTAAGATATATATCAGGAACATATCTACCCTCAAATGGTGGAATATTCAATTTTAGTTTAGGGAGATGGTCATGATCTCGTACCTGAGGGTGAGCCCTACCATTGCCATTATTTGCATGTGGATGACCTGGTGGTTGCTGTGCTGGTGGTGGCACATAGTTCTGATTTTGATCAACCTCATCCTCGTAATCTCCCACATAATCATCCTCCTCCACATCAGCAGTAGGAGCCACAGAAGTATCAACAGTAGCACCAGCAGTTTGGCCCGACTGAAGAGGGACATGGCTCGCTCGGCGGAGGGCTGTTTCCCGACGTGGAGGTAGTCGATGTTGTTGCTGTTGTTGCAGAGGTGCGGCAGGAGCAGCCGGTGGTGGTGGTGGAAAACGCGAAAGCAATTCAGCAAACTTGTTATCGAGCTTTGTTTCAAACGTCTTCTCCATGCCATCTATCTTCTCCATGGCCTCTTCAAATCTGTTTATCACATCTTGCACCTGTCCACTCATAATTTGCTGAAACGTATCATGAAGCTCCTTGTTCGTCAAGTTCTCCCAGTCAGTCTCGTCGGCTTGTGATCCTGGCATGGTTAGCAGCAATAGAAACACACAAGAATAAGATCCTACAAACTACTAAAAAGTGGTGGTGGTGGCGGGTGTCACAAATCCGTCAAGCAAATCTCAAATTCTTACCAGTTCTTACCCAGCAGCAGGCGGTGATCGACAACCGTTGTAGTCAAAACTTCTCAAAAGCTTGGATAGAGCGATTGCCAGGGAGAGTCAAACGCACGACGTAGATGTATGTGGAGCTGGGAAGGCTTATAGTATGGTAGCAAAAAGGGTCAGCAATAATCAATTCAGAGATGCAAAGTTGAATAAACGCTCAACGACGGTACTGTGCTGGTCCTTGGCTAGACCGTGCTAGAGACGCGAGCCTAGAACACTAACAAAATCATGGCGCTGCACGTAAATAAGGGAAAAGCACACTCTGGAACTCTTTTTTTTTTGCTCTTTTTTTGCGCTCCTTTTTTTTGCGCTCCTCTTTTTTTTGCGAAAAATCACTATAATGGCGAGTGTCTCAAAACTCTTCCCTCGTCAAACTGATAGGATGGGCACGAAATTTTTTTTTCACTTTTTTTTCGGAAATCAGGGCAGCGACGATGAAAAAGTGCGACAAAAAATCACTATGATGGCACGTGGCTCAAAAGACTCAGAAAAGCCTAAAAATAGGATAGGGAAAAAACTTTTGCCCATGAAAATTTTGGCCTAAAAACTGCGCGGGGGTCTCCAGACTCTTTTTTTTCTCCGAGACCTATGCAGGCAAGGAAACACGAATCAGAATTTAGATTGATCTCAAGAACAAACCTAATATGAGAAGAACTCGGATTGGTGGTGGATATATGGTTGTGGTATATGGCAGCGGTGGTGGTATATGGTAGCGGTGGTGGTATATGGATACAGATTGGTAGTGGTATATGGCTACGGATTGGTGGTGGTATATGGATATGGATTCAGAGCAGTGGCGGTGAAGCAATGGTGGTAGATGGCAAGGCGATGATGATGGTGCGGCGGCGGCGTGACAACTTATGACCAGAACTCGAAACTCTAAAAGACTAGACTCTAAGACCAGCAACTTGACACGACGATGCAACCACAAATTCAACAAAGCAAAAACCCTAAAAAGATTATGCAAAGGCTTAGATTGGTTCGGATATGATGACCTAACCCTAATTTTTTTTCTGGCTTTTTCATGGACTGTAGGTATGAAGAACAGACTCAATCTAATCTACGAAAAACTGTAAAATCTCACCGAGCAACCTGGAAATCTGATACCACTTGATAGAGGCTAAGGTGTCCCGATGTTTCGATGAGATGGTGGCTATCGTTTTCTGTGGGAGACGACCTTGACGATCCGACTACGAACGTGCGAGACGTCGCGCCTTAGCAATCGCTAAACCAACTTCCGAGGGTTATTGACCACGCCGGAGCACGATCAACCTGACCACGAGGGTCTGTTTCCTGCGAGAAAATGAAGAACAAGCAAGAAAGTGAGATTGCAATCGGGATATTGCGAATATAAGATGAAAGCTTTATTGATCAAGGTGGGGTTCTGTGACGTCTTGGTCTGGTCGTTGGACACAAACGAAGTACGCGAAGTTGCAGCTATGGCGAACTTTTAATCTAAACAAAACCCAAAGTCTAAACGACGCCCTAAGGGTTGTATATATGGAGGAAGAGGGGGGAATTTCATGGACCTTGAGGGTGGGGTCCGAAACCAACCCTAACTCTTGTTTCCCCACACATACGGACTCTAAACATAGCCTATACTTAAGTATTTCGAAACTACATGGGCCTGGCCCATTAATAAGGTGACGCAGCACCTAGAATAGCCTATGGACGAATATTATGAAGTGGCATCTTGTATATTTCGTCCAAGGCTTCATGCACTCCTTATGGCGGCTTCAGAGTCCTGAAATCATCACTTGTAACTCCGTTCTTGATCCCCTTGCGCATGCCATCAACTCCATGCGTGTTCTTGCTCCAATGTTCATCCTTCTCCAAGCTAGGCCCTTCATTTGTAAGCAAAACAAATGTATCCAATTTAGGCAGCATCATAATCCCATGAACATTAGAATCATTACCAAGAAACGAAAGTACCTGGTAATTTAATTGGCGTGCGCGAGCTCTAGTAATTGGTCCACTATATGTAACAGTAGGGGCTGTGGGTGTAACAATGGTATTGATGTCCTCATCAGATCGGCATGGCCAGGACACAGAACCGGCTGGCTCATGTTTATTGGTGTACCTTTAGATTATCGTAATGAAGAGATCATGTCTGAGGTTGTTGGAAATTTTGGCCAATTTCCTTACTGGAATCATCAGGATGATCGTTTGGTTAGATCATTGGTCTATGCATCTTTTTCTGATTGTTTGCTGGTTCCAAGAGATGTTGTCTTCCACAAGTTTGCTAATGTTGGAGGTGCTGTTGTTTCTTGGACTGCCTCCTATAGCATTTTAACTGCTGCTTTTGCTGAACAACTCCCTCAAGATGATGATGTAATGCCCATTGATGGGAATCCTCATCCAATGCCTGGTCAGCTTCAGCCTGTGGAAAGTTTTTGGGCAGTGCCACCTTATCTAGCTCTTGGCTGGAATGATATCCCCCAACCATGGCAGCAGGACCAACCATGGCAGCAGGACCAACCATAGCAGCAACAACCTGAGCAGCAAGAGGGTTGGGGTGCCTGGAATGGACCAGTTGAGGAATAGGCTGGGGAGCAACCACAGGTGCAACAGGATCAAGCTTCCATGGTTTTAGAACCCCCCCCCCCCAATGGGCTCCAATGATTCTTCTCAGTAGAACATTGTGGTTGATGGGCCCCCATTGAATCAAGTTCAGGTTGATGAGCGAGTGCTAGAGGGTGATGGGCCTGTTGGCCCAATAATCCAACAGGAGGTTGATGATGTGCAAGTGGCTGCTGGCCCACTGCAGCCCCTGAATGTGCCTGCTGCTAATATTTTGGTCCATGAGGTTCAGAATGAGAATGAGGTTGATGTCCAGATGAATGAAAATCAGATCTTAGAGGCTCCAGCTGTGATTGAGGACAATAACAATCTTGCCATTGTTCCATATCAACCTCCTCTTCAACCACCACTTTTTGTTGGTGCTGCCACAGTTGTGTATGGGCCAGTTCTTCCACCTGAAATGATATGGCAGAGGACTTCTGAATCTTTGTTGCCCTTTTTTCTAACTACATCAGTGCCCAAGCAGTTGCCAATGGTGCTAGACAGTGTTTCCCTCAAGAGATGTTGGTTGCAAGCTTTCCCTCATGAGTTGCCCTTTGTTTGGCCACCTGTACTGTTGTATAAGGAGATTCAGCCCCTACCTCGTTTGCCCTCTCCTCCCAGACTAGTTGCTCGGAAGTTGACTTTTGATGTTGATCCATCCAACATTCTTGTACCAGAAGTTTCTTTTGATAGTGTGCATGCTCCTCTTGCTTTTGTTAGTGTCTCTACTGCTACTAAGAAGAAAGGAAGAAAGCCCAAGTCTCTGGTGGTTCCAAAGGCTGATTTTTCTGACAGAAGAATGACTAGAAGCGCTGCCAAGCTGCAGGGTTTTAAGCCCAAGTCTACAATTCCAGTCAAGCCCAGACCACTACGACAACCACGTGCGAAGAAGCCCAAACTCCAAGAGGTGAATGCTCATCAAACCAGTCCCATGGCGTCAGAGTCAAGCCCTGCACCTATTCTTATCTAGGTTATGTAGTCTTTGGGTGTCTCTTTGGGCATCCCTCTGGAGAAGCTATCTGTGGAGCAGCTTATGGCTGAGCCCAAGCAATCTCAAGAGAAAGATATGCCTAATGATGAGTGAACTATGTTGTCATATTATAGGGAGGCGGGCCCTTTGTCCTGCCATTTATTCTCTTTTGGGTCTATTACTTAGTATTTCAGACTGTTTTTTGGCTGTGAAGATTTCTCTGAACTATCTTATGAAGTCTTCTAGTTATGATGTGTGCCAGTATTATTATGTGATGTTGTGCTTGTTCTCTTCCTACACATTTGTTTTATCATGAGTACTTACCTTAATAAGAACTGGAAAGTACTCTGTTGGAATGTCAGAGGGCTTAATTCGGAAGTTAGGCAGAGGGCTGTGAGAGCTAAAATTGAGGAAAGCTAGTGCTCTGTTGTTTGCTTATAGGAAACTAAATGTGATTTCTTTGATCAAAGGTCTATTTGGAAATTTTGTCCTAAAAGGTTTGGAAATTTTGTGTACTCCCCTTTCATGGGTGCCTCTGGTGGGTTCATTGTTTTATGGTGCTCATCTACTCTAGTTGGTGCTCGGATCGATTTACAAAGTTATGGTATCATCATTGAGGGAGTTGATACGTCTCCAACGTATATATAATTTTTGATTGCTCCATGCTATATTATCTACTGTTTTGAACTATATTGGGCTTTATTTTCCACTTTTATATTATTTTTGGGACAAACCTATTAACCGCAGGCCCAGCCCAGAATTCCTGTTTTTTTTGCCTATTTCAGTGTTTCGGATAAACGGAATATCAAACGGAGTCCAAACGGAATAAATTCTTCGGGAACGTGATTTTCTCACCGAACATGATCCATGACACTTGGACCCTGCTCCAAGGAACAAAAGAGGCGGTCACGAGGGTGGGGGGCGCCCCCCCTAGGGCGCGCCCCCTGCCTCGTGGGCCCCTCGTTGCTCCTCCGGCGTACTTCTTCCTCCTATATATACACACGTACCCCCCAAACGATCAGAACAGGAGCCAAAAACCTAATTCCGCCGCCGCAACTTTCTATATCCATGAGATCCCATCTTGGGGCCTGTTCCAGAGCTCCGCCGGAAGAGGGCCGTCATCACGGAGGGCTTCTACATCATCCTAGCCCCTCCGATGAAGTGTGAGTAGTTTACCTCAGACCTTCAGGTCCATAGTTAGTAGCTAGATGGCTTCTTCTCTCTCTTTGAATCTCAATACAAAGTTCTCCCCCTCTCTTGTGGAGATCTATTCGATGTAATCTTCTTTTTGCGGTGTGTTTGTTGAGACCGATGAATTGTGGGTTTATGATCAAGTCTATCTATGAATAATATTTGAATCTTCTCTGAATTCTTTTATGTATGATTGGTTATCTTTGCAAGTCTCTTCGAATTATCCGTTTGGTTTGGCCAACTAGATTGGTAGTTCTTGCCATGGGAGAAGTGCTTAGCTTTGGGTTCGATCTTGCGGTGTCCTTACCCAGTGACAGAAGGGGCAGCAAGGCACGTATTGCATCGTTGCCATCGAGGATAACAAGATGGGGTTTATTTCATATTGCATGAATTTATCTCTCTACATCATGTCATCTTGCTTAAGGCGTTACTCTGTTTTTAACTTAATACTCTAGATGCATGCTGGATAGCGGTCGATGAGTGGAGTAATAGTAGTAGATGCAGAATCATTTCGATCTACTTGTCACGGACGTGATGCCTGTATACATGATCATGCCTAGATATTCTCATAACTATGCTCAATTCTGTCAATTGCTCAACAGTAATTTGTTCACCCACCGTAGAATACTTATTCTCTTGAGAGAAGCCACTAGTGAAACCTATGGCCCCCGGGTCTATTCTCATCATATCAATCTCTATCACTTTAATCTTGCTTTGCTTTTTACTTTGCCTTTACTTTTTACTTTGCATCTTTATACCAAAAATACCAAAAATATTATATCTATTAGATCTCACTCTCATAAGTGACCGTGAAGGGCTTGACAACCCCTAATCGCATTGGTTGCGAGTAGCTATCGCTTTGTGCAGGTACGAGGGACTTGAGCGTGGGCTCCTACTGGATTGATACCTTGGTTCTCAAAAACTGAGGGAAATACTTACGCTACTCTGCTGCATCATCCCTTCCTCTTTGGGGAAAACCAACGCAAGCTCAAGACGTAGCAAGAAGGATTTCTGGCGCCGTTGCTGGGGAGTCTATGCAAAAAGTCAACATACCAAGTACCCATCACAATCCCTATCTCTCGCATTACATGATTTGCCATTTTCCTCTCGCTTTCCTCTCCCCCCAGTTCACCCTTGCTGTTTTATTCGCCCTCTCTCTCCCTATCCTCCCTCTCTATTTGCCTGTTTTTGCCCGTTTGCTTTTGTTTGCTCGTGTGTTAGATTGCTTGCTTGTCGCGATGGCTCAAGATGCTACCAAATTGTGTGACTTCACCAATACCAATAATAATGATTTCCTTAGCACTCTGATTGCTCCTCTTACCGATGTTGAATCTTGTGAAATTAATACTGCTTTGTTGAATGTTGTTATGAAAGATCAATTCGCCGGCCTTCCTAGTGAAGATGCCGCTACTCATGTGAATAGCTTCGTTGATTTATGTGATATGCAAAAGAAAAAGATGTCAATAATGATGTCGTTAAATTGAAGTTATTTCCTTTTTCTCTTAGAGATCGTGCTAAAGCTTGGTTTTCGTCTTTGCCTAAGAATAGTATTGATTCATGGAACAAGTGCAAAGATTCTTTTATCTCTAAGTATTTTCCTCCCGCTAAGATCATCTCTCTTAGAAACGATATTATGAACTTTAAACAACTTGATCATGAACATGTTGCACAAGCTTGGGAAAGAATGAAATTAATGATATGTAATTGCCCTACTCATGGTTTGAATTTGTGGATGATTATACAAAAAAATTATGCCGGATTGAATTTTGCTTCTAGAAATCTTTTAGATTCGGCCGCGGGAGGCACTTTTATGGAAATCACCTTAGGAGATGCTACTAAACTCCTAGATAATATTATGGTTAATTATTCTCAATGGCATACTGAAAGATCTTCTAATAAAAAGGTGCATGCGATAGAAGAAATTAATGTGTTGAGTGGAAAGATGGATGAACTTATGAAATTATTTGCTACTAAGAGTGTTTCTTCTGATCCTAATGGTATGCCTTTGTCTACTTTGATGTAGAATAGCAATGAATCTATGGATGTGAATTTTGTTGGTAGGAATAATTTTGGTAACAATGCTTATAGAGGGAATTTTAATCCTAGGCCATATCCTAGTAATCCTTCTAATAATTATGGTAATTCCTACAACAACTCTTATGGAAATTATAATAAGATGCCCTCTGAATTTGAGAATAGTGTTAAAGAGTTTATGAATTCACAAAAGAATTTTAATGCTTTGCTTGAGGAGAAATTGCTTAAAGTTGATGATTTGGCTATAAACGTTGATAGAATTTCTCTTTAAAGCTTAGATCTATTCCTCCTAAGCATGATATCAATGAGTCTCTCAAAGCCATGAGAATTTCCATTGATGAGTGCAAGGAAAGAACCGCTAGGATGCGTGCTTCCAAAGATGCCATTATTAAAGCGTGTTCTTCCAATACCTATGAAAATCAAGATGAAGATCTAAAAGTTATTGGTGTCTCCTATTAAATCTTTATTTTGCAATATGAATCCTGATGAAACTGAATATGATCTTCCTTTACCTAGAAGGCGTTCTAAAAATTCGGAGTATTTAGATCTTAATGATGAAATTGATGAAAGTGGGATTGAAAGAAGTAAAAATCTAGATGTTGCTAAAACCACTATATTGGATTTCAAGGAATTTAATTATTAAAGTTGCTCTTTAATTGATTGTATTTCCTTTTTGCAATCCGTGCTAAATTCTCCACATGCTTATAGTCAAAATAAAGCCTTCACCGAACATATTGTTGATGCCTTGATGCAATCTTATGAAGAAAAACTTGAGTTGAAAGTTTTTATCCCTAGAAAACTCTATGATGAGTGGGAACCAACTATTAAAATTAAAATTAAATATCATGAGTTTTATGCTTTGTGTGATTTGGGTGCTAGTGTCGCTACTATTCCCAAGACTTTGTGTGATTTACAAGATTTCCGTAATTTTGATGATTGCTCTCTAAACTTGCATCTTGCGGATTCCACTATTAAGAAACCTATGGGAAGGATTAATGATGTTTTTATTGTTGAAAATAGGAATTATGTGCCCGTAGATTTCATTGTTCTTGATATAGATTGCAATCCTTCTTGCCCTATTATTCTTGGTAAACCTTTCCTTAGAACGGTTGGTGCGATTATTGATATGAAGGAAGGGAATATTACATTTAAATTTCCATTCAAAAAGGGAATGGAACACTTTCCAAGAAAGAAAATAAAATTACCATATGAAACTATCATGAGAGCCACTTATGGATTGCCTACCAAAGATGGCAATACCTAGATCTATCCTCACTTTTATGCCTAGCTAGGGGCGTTAAACGATAGCGCTTGTTGGAAGGCAACCCAATTTTATTTTTATTCCTTTCCTTTTGCTCTTGTTTAGTAATAAATAAATTATTTAGCCTCTGTTTTTGTTGTGTTTTTTGTGTTTAATTAGTGTTTGCGCCATGTAGAACCGTTGGGAAGACTTGGGGGGAAAGTCTTGTTGAACTTGCTGTAAAAAACAGAAACTTTAGCGCTCACGAGCTGATGTCATTTTTATTTTAAGAGTGCTATTTAGTTAATTCTTTTTTCAGATGGTTAATAGATAAATTCCTCACGTCCATAAATGTATTTTAGAATTTTGGGGTTCCAGATCTTGCGCTAGCTACAGATTACTACAGACTGTTCTGTTATTGACAGATTCTGTTTTTCGTGTGTTGTTTGCTTATTTTGATGAATCTATGGCTAGTAAAATAGTTTGTAATCCATAGAGAAGTTGGAATAAAGTAGGTTTAACACCAATATAAATAAATAATGAGTTCATTACAGTACCTTGAAGTGGTCTTTTGTTTTCTTTCGCTAACGGAGCTCACGAGTTTTCTACTTTAAGTTTTGTGTTGTGAAGTTTTCAAGTTTTGGGTGAATTCTTTTGATGGATCATGGAACAAAGAGTGGCAAGAGCCTAAGCTTGGGGATGCCCATGGCACACCCAAGATAATCGAAGAACACCAAGAAGTCAAAGCTTGGGGATGCCCCGTAAGGCATCCCCTCTTTCGTCCACTTCCATCGGTAATTTACTTGGAGCTATATTTTTATTCACCAACATGATATGTGTTTTGCTTGGAGCGTCTTGTATTATTTGTGTCTTTGTGTCTTAGTATGCCACAATCATCCTTGCTGCACACACCTTTTGAGAGAGCCATACATGAATTAAAATTTTATAGAATACTCTATGTGCTTCACTTATATCTTTTGAGCTAGATAATTTTTCTCTATGTGCTTCACTTATATCTTTTGAGCGTTATAATTTTGCTCTATGTGCTTCACTTAGATATTTTAGAGCACGGTGGTGGATTTGTTTTAAAGAAACTATTGATCTCTCATGCTTCACTTAAACTATTTTGAGAGTCTCTTAATAGCATGGTAATTTGCTTAATAATAATATGCTTGGTATTCAAGATTTGTGAAACTTTCTTTTGAGTGTGTTGAATACTAAGAAAAGATTGAAGAATGATAATTGTTTTGAGATAAGGAGGTGATAATATTAAAGTCATGCTAGTTGAGTAGTTATGAATTTAAAGAATACTTGTGTTAAGGTTTGTGATTCCCGTAGCATGCACGTATGGTGAACCGTTATGTGATGAAGTCGGAGCATGATTTATTTATTGATTGTCTTCCTTATGAGTGGCAGTCGGGGACGAGCGGTGGTCTTTTCCTACCAATCTATCCCCTAGGAGCATGCGCGTAATACTTTGCTTTGATAACTTCTAGATTTTTGCAATAAGTATATGAGTTCTTTATGACTAATGTTGAGTCCATGGATTATACGCACTCTCACCCTTCCACCTTTGCTAGCCTCTCTAATACCGCGCACCTTTCGCCGGTATCATACACCTACCATATACCTTCCTCAAAATATCCACCATACCTACCTATTATGGCATTTCCATAGCCATTCCGAGATATATTGCCATGCAACTTTCCACCGTTCCGTCTATCATGACACACTCCATCTTTGTCATATTGCATATCCCGGTACACTGCCGGATGCATTCACATAGAGTCATATTTTGTTCTAAGTATCGAGTTGTAATTGTTGAGTTATAAGAAAAATAAAAGTGTGATGATCATCATTATTAGAGCATTGTCCCAGTGAGGAAAGAATGATGGAGACTATGATTCCCCCATAAGTCGGGATGAGACTCCGGACAAAAAATAAAATAAAAAAAGAGGCCAAAGAAACCCAAATAAAAAGAGGCCATAAAAAAAGAGAAAAGGCCCAAACAAAAAAAAGAGAGAAAAAGAGAGAAGGGACAATGTTACTATCCTTTTACCACACTTGTGCTTCAAAGTAACACCATGATCTTCATAGTAGAGAGTCTCTCATGTTATCACTTTCATATACTAGTGGGAATTTTACATTATAGAACTTGGCTTGTATATTCCAATGATGGGATTCCTCAAAAATTGCCCTAGGTCTTCGTGAGCAAGCAAGTTGGATGCACACCCACTTAGTTTCTTATTGAGCTTCCATATACTTATAGCTCTAGTGCATCCGTTGCATGGCAATCACTACTCACTCACATTGATATCTATTGATGGGCATCTCCATAGCACGTTGATACGCCTAGTTGATGTGAGACCATCTCCTCCTTTTTGTCTTCTCCACAACCACCATTCTATTCCACCTATAGTGCTATATCCATGGCTCACGCTCATGTATTGCGTGAAGATTGAAAAAGTTTTGAAAAAGTTAGAGTATGAAACAATTGCTTGGCTTGTCATCGGGTTGTGCATGATTTAAATACTTTTTGTGGTGAAGATGGAGCATAGCCAGACTATATGATTTTGTAGGGATAACTTTCTTTGGCCATGTTATTTTGAGAAGACATAATTGCTTTATTAGTATGCTTGAAGTATTATTATTTTTTATGTCAATATAAACTTTTGTCTTGAATCTTTCTAATCTGAATATTCATACCACAATTAAGAAGATTTGCATCGAAATTATGCCAAGTAGCACTCCGCATCAAAAATTCTCTTTTTATCATTTACCTACTCGAGGACGAGAAGGAATTAAGCTTGGGGATGCCTGATACGTCTCCAACGTATCTATAATTTTTGATTGCTCCATGTTAGATTATCTACCGTTTTGGACTATATTGGGCTTTATTTTCCACATTTATATTATTTTCGGGACTAAACTATTAACCGGAGGCCCAGCCCAGAATTGCTGTTTTTTGCCTATTTCAGTGTTTCGGATAAACGGAATATCAAATGGAGTCCAAACAGAATAAAATCTTCGGGAACGTGATTTTCTCACCGAACGTGATCCAGGAGACATGGACCCTGCTCCAAGGAACAAAAGAGGCGGTCACGAGGGTGGGGGGCGGCCCCCCTAGGGCGCGCCCCCTGCCTCGTGGTCCCCTCGTTGCTCCTCCGGCGTACTTCTTCCTCCTATATATACACACGTACCCCCAAACGATCAGAACAGGAGCCAAAAACCTAATTCCGCCGCCGCAACTTTCTATATCCACGAGATCCCATCTTGGGGCCTGTTCCGGAGCTCCGCCGGAAGAGGGCCGTCATCACGGAGGGCTTCTACATCATCCTAGCCCCTCCGATGAAGTGTGAGTAGTTTACCTCAGACCTTCAGGTCCATAGTTAGTAGCTAGATGGCTTCTTCTCTCTCTTTGAATCTCAATACAAAGTTCTCCCCCTCTCTTGTGGAGATCTATTCGATGTAATCTTCTTTTTGCGTTGTGTTTGTTGAGACCGATGAATTGTGGGTTTATGATCAAGTCTATCTATGAATAATATTTGAATCTTCCCTGAATTCTTTTATGTATGATTGGTTATCTTTGCAAGTCTCTTCGAATTATCCGTTTGGTTTGGCCAACTAGATTGGTAGTTCTTGCCATGGGAGAAGTGCTTAGCTTTGGGTTCGATCTTGCGGTGTCCTTACCCAGTGACAGAAGGGGCAGCAAGGCACGTATTGCATCGTTGCCATCGAGGATAACAAGATGGGGTTTATTTCATATTGCATGAATTTATCTCTCTACATCATGTCATCTTGCTTAAGGCGTTACTCTGTTTTTAACTTAATACTCTAGATGCATGCTAGATAGCGGTCGATGAGTGGAGTAATAGTAGTAGATGCAGAATCGTTTCGATCTACTTGTCACGGACGTGTTGCCTGTATACATGATCATGCCTAGATATTCTCATAACTATGCTCAATTCTGTCAATTGCTCAACAGTAATTTGTTCACCCACCGTAGAATACTTATTCTCTTGAGAGAAGCCACTAGTGAAACCTATGGCCCCGGGGTCTATTCTCATCATATCAATCTCTATCACTTTAATCTTGCTTTGCTTTTTACTTTGCCTTTACTTTTTACTTTGCATCTTTATACCAAAAATACCAAAAATATTATATCAATCAGATCTCACTCTCGTAAGTGACCGTGAAGGGCTTGACAACCCCTAATCGCATTGGTTGCGAGTAGCTATCGCTTTGTGCAGGTACGAGGGACTTGAGCGTGGGCTCCTACTGGATTGATACCTTGGTTCTCAAAAACTGAGGGAAATACTTACGCTACTCTGCTGCATCATCCCTTCCTCTTTGGGGAAAACCAACGCAAGCTCAAGACGTAGCAGGAGTCCCGGACTAAGGGGTCCTCCGGCGTCTGGCCTATTATCCTTTGGGCCGGACTGATGTGCTGTGAAGACATGAAGGCCGAAGACTGCACCGTGTCCGGATAGGACTCCACTTGGTGTGGAAGGCAAGCTTGGCGATCAAAAGATTCCTCCTTATGTACCCGACTCCATGTAAACCCTAGATCCCTTTGATGTCTATAAAAACCGAAGGGGATAGTCCAGAAAGGACACCACATATACTCATTACCATACCCACATAGGCTAGACTTCTAGGGTTTAGCCACCACGATCTCGTGGTAGATCCACTCTTGTAACACTCATATTCATCAATATCAATCAGGCATGACGTAGGGTTTTACCTCCATTGAGAGGGCCTGAACCTGGGTAAACATTGTGTCCGCCGTCTCCTGTTACCATCGATCCTAGACGCACAGTTCGGGACCCCCTACCCGAGATCCGTCGGTTTTGACACTGACATTTGTGCTTTCATTGAGAATTCCACTGTGTCATCGACGAAAGGTTCGGTGGCCCCCTCAATCGTCAATAATTACGCTGCCCGAGGAGGAACCTTCCTTCCTGGACAGATCCTCGTATTCGGCGGCTTCGTACTGCGGGCCAACTCGCTTGGCCATCTGGAGCAGATCGATAGCTACGCCCCTGGCCATCAGGTCAGATTCAGAAGCTTGAACTACGCCATGGATGTCCATGGATTTGAGCCTGCGGCGATCACTCCCCCTCATCCCGATGAACGTGACTTAAATCTGTCATCGGATCACACCTAGCAGATGGTTCCTGCAACTGCAACGACCTTAGAGTCGAGGCGGATTGAGCCATCCGATGCCTCAGAGTCCGCGGCATTGGAGCCGCACATGGACTCGACGCCCTGCAATATTTTCTTTAAAGGAACTTCTGACTCGTTTCCGGCTATAAGTTCCGGACTGTGTACGCCCGCGGACACCGAGCTAGATCGGTTATCGATCTTCGAGTTCAGTGCCGCTGACGTTTTCCAGCACTCGCCTTTGGGTGACGTGCTAAAATCTTTAAATAAATTGTCCTTGGAAAAGGACTCATAGCCGAACTATGTCCGGTTCGAGCTAGAGATAGATGATGAGGAATTTCGCCTCCCACCCGAAACCCACTTCATAGCCACCATCGATGACTTAACCGACGTGCTCGACTATGGCTCCGAAGACATCGACGGTATGGACGACGATGCCAATAAGGAGCAAGGCCAAGACCCGCCATTTACTAGACGTTGGACAGCCACCTCTTCATACGACGTGTACATGGTTGATACACCTAAAGGATCTGGCAACGACAATGAAGAGGCGGATGCGAACAAAACCTCCGAGACACAGTCCAAGCACCGGCGGCCCAAACGCCGCCCCAAGCACCGCCGCTCAAAGGACGGCAACACTGGCACCAAAGAAAATAGTACTCCGGGCGACGCCGAAGACAGTGAAGACCCCGTCGGGGCCACATCCGAACAAGAACATGACAGCAGGCAAGACAACCCTGACGAACAGGCCATAGAAGATGACCTGGAGGATGATAGTTACCATCCGCCCTCCGAGGAGGAGACAAGCCTCGACAACAAAGACTTCATCGTGCTTGAGGATCCTCTCGAGCAAGAGCGCTTCAAGCTTCAGCTCATAGCCACATCAAGGAGCCTGAAAAACAAACAATGGCAGCTTCAAGCTGAACAAGACCTGCTCGTCGACAGATGGACTGATATCTTGACAGCCGAGGAATACGGCCTCAACCGCCCAGCCAAGAGCTACCCGAAACACAGACTGCTACCTCAATTCGATGAGGAGGCGCCGGAGCATATATCTCCCTCGCGTAATGCAGATCGACCACCACGTGGTCAGGACAGGGCGGCGAAACGGCC
Organism: Triticum aestivum; assembly: GCF_018294505.1. Classification (NCBI taxonomy): domain Eukaryota; kingdom Viridiplantae; phylum Streptophyta; class Magnoliopsida; order Poales; family Poaceae; genus Triticum; species Triticum aestivum. Next base: position 212,105,184 of record NC_057794.1, on the reverse strand, counting down.
ACCCTGCGGTCGAGGTAAAGCGGCAACTCAGGCCGAACAGCAGACCGCCCCACCACCCCATCAAAATAGGGACGGAGGAGTACGGAGTCATACGTACGACCTCTGACGGACCCTGGATAGTAGAGCTGGACACACAAGATCGATCTATGGATAACGAGGACGTGCCTCGAGGCGCGACGACGGCTACTTATTCGGATGTGACAAACCTAACCACGCTCTAGCTGAATGCCGCAGACAGACTCCTTCAGAGCTCCGCCACAATGCGGCCCGATATAGAGGTGCCGCACACCCACTCTGCTTCATAGATGAAGTACCGGATCATGAATTCCCTGAGGGGTTCAAGCCCGTCAATATCGAATCATACGACGACACAACCGATCCTGCAGTATGGGTCGAGGATTTCATTCTCCACATCCATATGGCCCGAGGAGACGACCTCCACGCCATCAAATACCTCCCAGTAAAACTCAAAGGACCAGCTCGGCACTGGTTAAATAGCCTGCCTGAGAACTCAATCGGCAGCTGGGAGAACTTGGAAGAGGCTTTCCTCGACAACTTCCAAGGAACTTATGTCCGGCCACCAGATGCCGATTACCTAAGCCACATAGTTCAACAACCCGGAGAATCGGCCAGAAAATTCTGGACTAGGTTCCTAACCAAAAAGAACCAGATCGTCAAATGTCTGGACGCCGAGGCCCTAGCAGCCTTCAAACACAGCATCCGGGATGAATGGCTAGCACGCCATCTCGGACAAGAAAAGCCAAAGTCAATGGCAGCCCTTACGGCACTCATGACCTGCTTTTGCGCACGCGAGGACAGCTGGCTAACTCGTAGCAAAAACACAGCCAGTGAGGCAGGCCCTACAGAGGCCAAGAACAACACCGGCATGCTCCGGCGCAATAGACACAAACGTAGAAGCAATGGCAAAAACACTGAAGACACCACAGTCAACGCCGGATTCAGTGGCTCCAAGTCCGGCCAACGAAAGAAACCCTACAAAAGAAACAACAAAGGACCTTCCATCCTAGACCACATACTCGACCATCTGTGCCAAATTCACGGCACCCCGGATAAGCAACAATCATACCAACAGGGATTGTTGGGTCTTCAAGCAGGCTGGCAAGTTAAATGCCGAAAACAAAGAAAAGGGATCACAAAACGAGGACGAGGATGAAGAGCCCTGGCAGCCGAACACCGGGGGACAGAAGAAATTTCCCCCCAAGTCAAAACGGTGAACATGATATACGCCACACACATCCCCAGAAAGGAGCGCAAACGAGCACTCAGGGACGTCTACGCGGTAGAGCCAGTCGCCCCAAACTTCTATCCATGGTCATCATTTCCAATCACCTTCGATCGACGAGATCATCCGACTAGTATCTGCCACGGCGGTTCGGCCGCACTAGTCCTGGACACAATCATCGACCGATTCCACCTAACACGAGTCCTGATGGATGGCGGAAGCGGCCTCAACCTACTGTATCAGGATACAGTACGGAAGATGGGCATTAATCCCTCGTGAATCAAACCAACAAAGACTACCTTTAAAGGAGTCATACCAGGTGTAGAGGCCCCCTGTATGGGCTCAATCACGCTGGAGGTGGTCTTCAGTTCTCGGGTCAACTTCCGTAGCGAAGAGTTAATCTTCGATATCGTCCCCTTCTGCAGCGGCTACCATGCACTGCTCGGACGAACCACGTTTGATAGATTTAACGCAGTGCCACACTATGCTTATCTCAAGCTCAAGATGCCCGGTCCACGTGGTGTCATAACAGTCAATGACAATACGGAACGCTCCCTCCAAACAGAGGAGCAGACCGCTGCCCTAGCAGCTGAAGCACAGAGCCGCCTTCTCAAGCAGCATTTTAACCCAGCCGTCGAGCCCTTCAACACCATCAAGCGGGTCCGGACTACACTGCAACCGGAGAGTGTGGCTCGTCAAGAGCTCAACTAGCAATTCGGCCTCCATCCCAGCCCCAACAAGGCACCTTTCTCCGCGGGCCTGATGTCAAGTCCTTTAGAAGGACTGAAATACAACGGAGGCAAGCAACACAGGTGTGCAGGGTAACCTTTATATGTTCTTCTTGACGTTATTCATACTTATTTCTCAGGACCCGCACGCTGCGCCCTATTGATGCTGGCATGTTAAATGGCCGGATACTTCTCGCACCATCTGTACAAGATACGCCTTGACGTATCCATCTAGTTATAATAAAATGGTTCTTGGCCCAGTTCCTGTGGTTTTCGCTTCTTACTTCGTTTTTATTTTCGATCTGCTTATTTGCTGCATCGACATTCTTTTACGTTTAATATTCGCCAGGGGCTACCTTTCACCCCACAATATGGCAGCACAGTCCGAACACTTCTTATATATGTTCGGCACCCCGAATTTAGCATTATATGCATCGGCTCCGAATCATGTCTTTGGTCAATAGTTGGGTTGCCTGGCTCCTGTGCTTGCTACCCTATGTTCTGCTCCATTGGCTAGGTAGTAAAGGGAGAGCTACTGTGATTGTGCCCTGTCTTTGACCAGACGAGCACCTCAGTAGAGAAAGCCGAAAACTGACTGTCATGATGTGGCGAGAGCTGGTCAGCTACTCGAGGGTTACAAATCGTTGGAGATTTTTTCCGTGTTACGCTAGAGGTCGGCACTTCCCGATCATATGCTGACAGTACTCTATATTAAACCAGCGGTTGCGCCCATGCTTTATTATAAAACTCCTATGGCTAAGTGCGGGCGTTAAAGCCATAAAGTCTGTTTGCCTTGTTCGTTGCGCTAAACAACTCCTTCAAGGACCATGTAATTGGATCAAGATTGTTTAGATTCCATCCCAAACACCTCTGTACTATCTACGTGATGGCAGAAGCGGAAGACTGGCCAACCCTCAGATTACACACAACACGGCCGCACGGGAGGAAACAATTCAAAGCATAATAAAATTACTTTACAAAAATTGGCTTTGTTCCCATAATACAAGACAAAGGCAACATGAATACATTTATTCAAATACAATGTACTGCGAACATTGCGCCGCTACAAGTCGAGACCCTTCTACAACATCCTCGAAATATCACTCGGGTGTGCGGTGCTCCTTGCCCTCCGGCGGCCCACTGGCGACTTCAACAGCGTTCATCTTCGCCCACCACATCTTGCAGCGAGCGAAGGCCATACGGGCACCTTCAATACAGACGGAGCGCTTGATAACATCCAGCCGAGGACATGCATTCACCATCCGCCTCACGAGTCCGAAGTAGCTACTCGGCATAGCTTCGGCTGGCCACAGCCGGATTATCACATCCTTAATGGCTAGTTCGGCCACCCTATGCAGCTCCACCACCTATTTCAGTTGATCTGTGAAGGACACAGGATGCTCTGGTGCCGCATACTGCGACCAGAAGAGCCTCTCTGAAGAACCCCCTCCTTCGGCTCGATAGAACTCCACGACGTCTGATACAATGCGTGGCAAATCCCCAAAAGCACCTGGGGAACTCCGAACCCAGGTTAGTAAAAGGTACTGCTTCTCCGCATACTTGCTTTGCATCTTAAATGCCTTACCCACTGTGATCTTCTTGGCCTCCTGGATCTCCTGGAGGGCGGCCTGGGCCTCATTTCGTGCGGTCTCTGCACTCTGACGAGCCTTGGTGAGTTCAGTCCCTCAAACCGACTCATCATGCTCCAAGGCCTCGCATTTTTTCACTGCATCTTGCAGTTCCTAGTGAACTTCTTTGACCCGGGCATTTAGCTTCTTACGGGCGGCTTGCTGCTGGACAGCCTACTCCTCGGCCTCGCCCAAGGCCTTCCTCAGGGCCTCGACTTCGGTCGCAGCTTCTGCACATATCACAATACCGCTGTCAATATACATCGTTTATCCCTTCCCGGACATATAGCAAGTCGTTCTTCACCTTGCTTCTCCTGGAGCCGAGCCTTAACCTCACCGAGCTCGTTCTCGCTCTGCTCCAGCCTCCGCTTCAGCTCGGAGACCTCGGCAGCATGTGAGGTCGCGACCAACAGGGAAGCCTGCTTATCAATACATATTCAGTCAGCCTCTTATAATTAAGGATTGACCCCCTGTTTGATCCTCCTCGCCGAACACCGGACAGCGTCTCAGGGGCTTTAGACTATACGGGGTTTTCTCTTTTCTTACCTCGAAACTTGTTAACAGGCTGCTGTAGGCTTCATTCAGTCCGTTCTTGGCAGACTGAACCTTCTCGGCCACCGCACCCATAAGGATACGATGCTCGTCCATGATGGAGGCACTTTGTAGTGCCCCCATCAGGTCATCTGGCGCTCCTGGATGGACAGGAGCCACCGGTGGAAGCGAAGCACCCCCCTTCTTATAAGGGGGTTGCTCGCCCGATTCCGGAGCCACATGGGTCTCTAGAATCGTATTCGGCTGAGGGCCGAACTGGATAAGGCCCTCTTCGCCAGTCTCCATGGGGATTGACTCCCCCATGTGTCTGGTAGTGGAGGTCCCGCCTTGTGGCGCCTCCCGGATAACGTCCTAGGCTCCTCCCTTCGGAGCGGTCCTCTGGGATAACACTTCGGTGTCATCCTTGGCCCGGGGGAGTAAGCGGGCGGTGGCGACATGGTCGCCATCTCTGACGGAGCTAACGAACCTCCAGATGAGGATCCCTGGATAAGGTCACGGGCCGGACTGCAATAGTGTGGATTAACCATGTTAGAATAATAAAAATAAAGGGTTGGATGTGCGCATAAATAAGCCATGTCCATTACGATGCGGCCTGGGGCCTGGTACGAGGGCGACACTCCGGACTATTGTCGACGTCCCACGCGGTGTCAACTGCTGGGGCACCCTTACCCTTTTTGGGCGCTTGCGCCTCCAGATGTGTCAAGGCCACCCTTTTCTTCTTCTTCTCCTCGGGAGTAGAGTTGTTTTCCTCCTCCTCCTCTTCCTCGTCGTTGTCCTTAGGGACAGAGGAATGGGCCTCGTCATCTTCGGACGCCACGTCCGAAGTGCCCTTGCAACGGGGGCCGCTTTTGGCCACCTTGGCTTTCTTCTTAGCCTTCTTCTCCGACGCCGTATATGGCGTCGGCAGCAGCATCTTCACCAGGCGCGGGATGACTGGTTCTTCGGGCAACAGAGCCGGACACTGGATCCGCTTCGCCCTCTCCACCCAGTCCTGAGGAAGCAATACTAAAGTCTCAGACATCATCCTCGAAACATTTAAGTTGAGAGTACATCAAAAGTAACAGACCTCGCTGGCGGGGCGGTTACAATTGTGACCACGGTCTGAGTCCATGGCTGGTGGCCTCTCGTTGCCCTTAAACAGCAACTTCCAGGCCCCTTTGTGAGAAGTATCGAAGAGCCTTTTCAAGGTCGTGTGCTTCTTCGAATTGAATTTCCTTAAAGGGCGGCTGCGGCACTGGCACGGAAGAATCTGGCGGATTAGCATCACCTGGATAACGTCGACGGGCTTGATGTCCTTGGTCATCATGCTTTGAACGCGCGTCTGCAGCGCTATCAGCTCATCATGTGCACACCAGTCCGGACTCTTCTCGACCCAAGAGTTGAGTCGCATGGGAGCGCTGGAGCGGAATTCAGCAGTGGCGGCCGAGGTGGTGCCGCGAGGTTCTATAATATAGAACCACCGCTTCTGCCATTCCTTTACTGTCTCAACAAAGGTGCCTTTGGGCCATGAGATGTTGGATAGCTTGCTCGGAAGGAAATATGCCCTAGGGGCAATAATAAAGTTAATATTTATTTCCTTATTTCATGATAAATGTTTATTATTCATGCTAGAATTGTATTAACCGGAAACATAATACATGTGTGAATACATAGACAAACATAGTGTCACTAGTATGCCTCTACTTGACTAGCTCATTAATCACAGATGGTCAAGTTTCCTAACCAGAGACATGAGTTGTCATTTGATTAATGGGACCACATCATTATGGGAATGATGTGATTGACTTGACCCATTCCGTTAGCTTAGCTCTTGATCGTTTAGTATTCTGCTATTGCTTTCTTCATGACTTATACATGTTCCTATGACTATGAGATTATGCAACTCCCGTTTATCGGAGGAACACTTTGTGTGGTACCAAACGTCACAATGTAACTGGGTGATTATAAAGGTGCTCTACAGGTGTCTCTAAAGGTACTTGTTTGGTTGGCGTATTTCGAGATTAGGATTTGTCACTCCGATTGTCGGAGAGGTATCTCTGGTCCCTCTTGGTAATGCACATCACTATAAGTCTTGCAAGCAATGTGACTAATGAGTTAGTTGTGAGATGATGTATTACAGAACGAGTAAAGAGACTTGCCGGTAACGATATTGAACTAGGTATTGAGATACCGACGATCGAATCTCAGGCAAGTAACATACAGATGACAAAGGGAACAACGTATGTTGTTATGCGGTTTGACCGATAAAGATCTTCATAGAATATGTGGGAGCCAATATGAACATCCAGGTTTCGCTATTGGTTATTGGCCGGAGATGTGTCTCGGTCATATCTACATAGTTCTCGAACCCGTAGGGTCCGCACGCTTAAAGTTTCAGTGACGATTGTATTATGAGTTTATGTGATTTGATGTACCGAAGGTAGTTTGGAGTCCCGGATGAGATTGGGGACATGAAGAGGAATCTCGAAATGGTCGAGACGTAAAGATTGATATATTGGACGACTATATTCGGACATCGGAAAGGTTCCGAGTGATTCGGGTATTCTCGGAGTACCGGGGAGTTACAGGAATTCGCCAGGAGAAGTATTGGGCCTTATTGGGCCATACGGGAATAGAGGAGAGAGGACAAAAGGAAGGAGGCACGCGCCCCCCCTCTGGTCCGAATTGGACAAGGGGTGCAGCCCCCTTTTCCTTCTCCCTCCCCCCCTCTTTCCTTCTCTCCTACTCCGGAAAGGAAAGGGGAATCCTACTAGGACTTCGGAGTCCTAGTAGGACTCCCCACACTTGGCGCGCCTCCTCTAGGGCCGGCCTCTCCCTCCCTTCTTTATATACAGGGGCAGGGGGCACCTCTAGACACAAGTTGATCTGTTGATCTCTCCCAACCGTGTGCGGTGCCCCCCTCCACCATAATCCACCTCGATCATATTGTAGTGGTGCTTAGGTGAAGCCCTGCGTCGGTAGCATCATCATCACCGTCATCACGCCGTCGTGCTGACGGAACTCTCCCTCGAAGCTCTACTGGATCGGAGTTCATGGGACGTCATCGAGCTGAACGTGTGCTCGGAGGTGCTGTGCTTTCGATACTTGGATAGGTCGGATCGTGAAGATGTACGACTACATCAACCGTGTTGTGCTAACGCTTCCGCTTTCTATCCACGAGGGTACGTGGACAGCACTCTCCCCTCTCGTTGCTATGCATCACCATGATCCTATGTGTGCATAGGAAATTTTTGAAATTACTACGTTCCCCGACATGCTCACCATGGCGCCTCCGCACTCCGCGTGCTGTCCCTCCACCACCTTCGGCTTCACGTTGAAGACTTTGAGCCACAGCCCGAAGTGGGGATGGACGCGGAGGAAGGCCTCGCACACGACGATGAACGCCGAGATGTTGAGGAAGGATTCGGGGACATATCATGGAAATCTATCCCGTAGTAGTACATTAGCCCGCGGACGAAAGGGTGGAGCGGAAACCCTAGTCCGCGGAAGAAATGGGGGGTGAATACCACCCTCTCTATGGGCTCTAGCGTGGGGACAACTTGTCCCTCGGTTGGCAGACGATGGGCGATCTCCTTCGCCAAATATCCGGCCGCCCAGAGCTTAGTAATGTCCTCCTCCTTGACGGAGGAGACCATCCACTTGCCCTCACCACCAGATCCGGACATGGTTGCTTGAGTGGAAAGGCGATGAGAGCTTGGGTGTTGGAGCTTGAGATCATAAAGGCGGAGACAGAGAGAGCGTGAGTAAAGGAAGAGGGAATCCTTATCCCCTTATAAAGGCAGCAAATATTAAATGCCTCCTCACTCGCCTTAGGATTTGCCTATTCCCTAGGCCTGTATAAGCGGCACGGTTGAGTTACCCATGCCCGCATTGATGAGAATCCCGCAATAAGGGGGCACGATCTCTATTTCGATAAGACGTTCCAATAGCAACCGTGTCTCAAAGCGTGGGATGGCAGAAGAAAAATGGTTCGAAATTATAACCGGACAAACGTGATGTCGTGTTGGAAAAAAAGTTGTCAATAGATTAGATTTGTGCAAATATTATATTCTCTCTGCGGTTGTGTATGGTGTACGTAACAGGTCAGGATACTATCATTGCATCTGAAGACTATCTTGGAGTTCGGAGAAAAGGGGAACCCGCCTTGCAATTCCGAAGACAATCTGCAAGCCGGACTCCTCGTCATTAAAAGCCAGGTTCAGGGGCTACTAAGGGACTCCCGGACTAAGGGGTCATCGGGCATCCGGTCGATTATCCTTTGGGCCGTACTGATGGGCTGTGAAGACATGAAGGCCGAAGACTGCACCGTGTCCGGATTGGACTCTACTTGGCGTGGAAGGCAAGCTTGGCGATCGAAAGATTCCTTCTTATGTAACCGACTCCATGTAAACCCTAGATCCCCTTGGTATCTATATAAACTGAAGGGGATAGTCCGGAAAGGACACCACATATACACATTACCATACCCACATAGGCTAGACTTCTAGGGTTTAGCCATCACGATCTCGTGGTAGATCCACTCTGGTAACACTCATATTCATCAATATCAATCAAGCAGGATGTAGGGTTTTACCTCCATAGAGAGGGCCCGGACCTGGGTAAACATTGTGACCCCCGTCTCCTGTTACCATCGATCCTAGACGCACAGCTCGGGACCCCCTACCCGAGATCCGCCGGTTTTGACACCGACAATCATAAATTCCTCTTCCACACAAAACAACCAAACATGGACTTTGGTTAATGTTTATGGACCATGCCAGGGAGAGCTTAGAGATGCTTTTGCGCATTGGTTATATCATATTCAAATCCCACAAGATGAGCTGTGGTTATTCTTAGGTGGTTTTAATTTCATCAAATCAATGGAGAATAGAAATATGCCAGGAGGTGACATTAATGATATGTTTATTTTCAATTAAATCATTGGCAATCTGGGCCTCATTGAGTTACCTTTAAAAGGGAGGTCATATACCTGGTCAAATATGCAAGAATCTCCACTTTTGGAGCAATTGGACTGGTTCTTTACAACACCTTCATGGACTGGTGAATATCCTAATACCATGGTTTACCCTCTTGCCAAGACTACCTCTGATCATGTCCCTTATGTGGTCTCAATCTCCACCTCCACACCCAAAGCTAAGATTTTTCGTTTTGAAAACTACTAGGTAGACATGCCTGGGTTCATGGAGTGTGTTGAAAGCTCTTGGTCTGCTACCACAAGGCTAACCAATTCTGCTGCCATCCTTATTGATAAGTTTAAACGGTTAAGGACAGATCTCAAGAAATGGCACACATGTTTATCTAGACTGAAGCTTCTGATGAATGCTTGTAATGCAGTTATCCTTGCCTTTGACAACTTAGAAGAGGGCAGGCCTCTGTTCAGACCTGAATTTAATTTCAGAAAGATTGTCAAGTTACATTTGAAGGAGCTTCTTCATCTGTAGTACATTTATTGGAAGCAAAGATGTACCATCAGGTGGATCAAAGTGGGAGAGGAAAACTCCAAGTTTTTTCAAGCAATGGAAACGGGGATATTTAGAAGGAATTCTATTTCCAGCTTAATTAGTGATGATGGTTTGACATTATCCACTCACAGTGAAATGGCTGGACTTCTATGGTCTTCATACAAGGATAGATTAGGAGTTACATGTGGAATTGACATGTTGTTTGACCTTGGGACTTTGATCCAGCCTGTCCCTGGGCTAGAGGTTTTATCTGGGCCTTTTACAGATGATGAAATAAATGAGGTTTTAAAATACTTACCTCTAGACAGAGCACGAGGACCAGATGGATTTACTGGTTTGTTTGTTATGAAGTGTTGGCATATAATCAAGGATGGTTTCCTAAAGCTAATATATGACTTCTTGTCACACTGATCCCCAAAATCCTTTCTCCTGAAGGACCAAATGATTATAGGCCAATCTCTCTCACAAATACTTGTCTCAAATTTCTCACAAAACTCCTGGAAAATAGATTGCATAAAGTCATCCTCACATGCATCCATAAAAATCAATATGGCTTCCTTAAATCAAGGTCTATAAAGGGTGCATTGCATGGAGTTTGGAATACATTCATCAGTGTCGTCAGTCTAAAAGACTAATCCTTATTCTCAAGCTTGATTTTGCTAAAGCTTTTGACACTGTTGAACATGATCTAATTCTGCTTATGTTGAAATATAAGGGATTTGATGCAAAATGGATAGGTTGGATTAAGGAGCTACTTTCATCTAGATCTTCTTCCATCCTACTAAATGGTGTACCTGGCAAACAATTCAACTATAAAAGATGTATAAGGCAAGGGGATCCTCTGTCTCCTCTTCTATTTGTCATTGTTTCTCATCTGCTTTAATCTGTGGTTAACCAAATGCTCCAGCAAGGGTTACTTACCCTCCCAATTCCCTCTAATGACCCAGATTTTCCAATAGTTCAGTATGCAGATGATACATTGTTGATCATTCAAGCTGACGCGGTTCAACTTCTTTCTCTCAAGAATATGTTGCTGGACTTCTCTAAATCAACTTGTTTAAAAGTCAATTTCCAGAAGTCTTGCATTCTTCCCATCAATGTATCACAGGAGGAAACCACCAGATTGGCTGCAGTTTTTGGATGTCAGGTTGGGTCTCTCCCTTTTACCTATCTGGGATTGCCTGTGGGTACCACGAAACCCAGGGTGCAAGACCTGGTGCCTGTTGTGGATAGAGTTGAAAGAATACTCTGTGCTAGTTCCTCCCTCCTCTCCCAGGGGACCAGACTTCAACTGCTTCTGTCAGTTCTTTCCTCCATGCCAATTTATTTCCTGTGCAGTCTTATCTTGCCAGCTGCTATCATTAAGCAAATTGAGAGAATAATGAGGTATTGTTTATGGAGAGGAAACTCTGACAGCCCTAAACAACCTTTAGCAGCCTAGCTAATGGTTTGTAAACCAAAAGATAAGGGGGGCATGGGGATAATCAATCTTGCAATTCAGAATAAGGCCTTACTCACTAAACATCTGCACAAGTTTTACAATAAGGTTGATATACCATGGGTTTCTCTAATTTGGGACAGTTACTATAATGGAGTGGTCCCTCATGTAACTGTTCAGTGTGGATCTTCTTGGTGGAGAGATATCATGAAGTTAAGTGATGCTTACAGATCTCATTGTGTTATCTCAATCAATGATGTAAATAGCTCTCTCTTTTGGCATGATACATGGAGCTTAGGCGGAAGCCACCTGCCAATTAAGGATAGATTTCCTAGGCTCTTTTCCATCTCACTTGATGACAAGATTTCTGTCAGGAATTTCATTGAGGAATTTCATATTGCCACTTTCTTTTAGTTGCCACTCTCTCACGAAGCAATGGATGAATTGGTTTCTCTTAATTCTGATTTATCAAGCTTGCAAAGAAAACCTCATGAACCTAATACTTGGTCTTGGACACCTGGAAAAGGCCAATACTCTGCCAAGACTTATTACACACTGGCCCATGCACACCTTCCTGATGATGACCCGTGTAAACGGATATGGAAGAGAAAATGTGTTATGCAAATCAAGGTTTTTGCTTGGTTGATGCTGAATGATCGGCTCAATACGAGGGATATGCTACTGAGAAGGCATTGGAGAACCGAGGAGGATGACAATCTATGCCCCATGTGTGTGGCCCAACTGCATGAGGACAAAGATCATCTATTCTTCAAATGTACTTTCAGCATCAGAGTTTGGAACTACCTGCTGGTTACTTGGTATGCAGGGTTAGCTCCTCGTGACTGTATTTTGGCTGCCAAGAGTACTTTCCATGAACCTTTCTTCTTTGAGGTGGTTTACCTTGCTGCCTAGAGCATTTGGACCACGAGGAATGATAGGATCTTCAGGCATATTAGGCCAACCTTTGGCAGATGGAAAGCCAAGTTCATTCATGACATCACTCTGCACTCTCATAGGATGAAGGCTTCGATCAAGCCACTGCTCCTGTAATGGATCAATGCTCTGCCTTAATCATGTGGCACCTTCTGTTGTATATTTTTATATTTTGTTGTACATGTATAGGTAGGTTTTCTGTTCTCATAGATAGACTTTACTAGTTTTCTTAGCTTGTAAACTTTTTGGCCCAAGGTTAATAAAAGGCTGTGGGGCTGTTGCCTCACAGTGTTCAGTCAACAAAATAGTAATAAAACTAAACGATCATTTATGCTAAGCTAACGGATAGGTCTTGTCCATCACATCATTCTCTAATGATGTGATCTCGTTCATCAAATGACAACACATGTCTATGGTCAGGAAACTTAACCCTCTTTGATTAACGAGCTAGTCAAGTAGAGGCATACTAGGGACACTCTATTTTGTCTATGTATTCACACATGTACTATGTTTCCGGTTAATACAATTATAGCATGAATAATAAACATTTATCATGATATAAGGAAATATAAATAACAACTTTATTATTGCCTCTAGGGCATATTTCCTTCAGTGGATTGCCTAGAGGTCTGCGGATGAACTAGTACAGTGGTTGAACAACCTCAGGAGGCAAACCGAGCGACCGATCGATATGGCTGTTAACTGAACCCAATCGAGCGATTCCTTTGCTACTGCTACTAACTAAAGCCGATCGAACCCTGCTGCCTTCTTCCCGGTGGGGGGGGGGGGTGTGTCCGCGTCCTGGGAACGGGGGTACCCTGACTTGCCTGCATGCGGCCCATGACGTGGCTCCATCAACAGCCTCGAGAGGAGACGAGCCTCGTGAGGCGGATAACACCAAGACCTTCCTGGGGGCGGCCTCACTAGGCTGGCTCCCATGGAGTGGAGATATCAAGGCAAGGTGCACCTTGCGAGGTTCACATGACGTTAGCCATGACGACCAAGGCGAGGCGGGCGCCAGCGGGCGCAGTGTACCAGTTTCCTCTTTGGTGCTAAGGAGGCAAGCACAGGCACGAAGTCCGGAGGAATCAAGCAAAGGTTTCCTTATCGGTGCAACAAGACCAAGACCGCCAGGATGGCAGGACGGAGGTCATCGCGGAGCCCACCACAGCGTCACCACCAGAGCCTTTTGTAGGCGAAGACTGCTTTTGTCAGGATAACTTGTACTAGTTGCCCCCCTTTGAATTTGGCCGTTGTGGGATCCCTTCCTGCCTACATTTGGGAAGAGTACCAAGGCCACTATATATTGGACTTAGCCACCACCATAGAAGGGGGGATCCAAACCCCCCAACAACGCTCACTGTTCATCAAGGGAAGGAGGCAGCAGGGTTCGATCGGCTTTAGTTAGTAGCAGTAGCGAAGGAATCGCTCGACCGGGTTCAGTTAACAGCCATATCGATCGGTCGCTCGGGTTCAGTAATGCATCGCCTGGAGTGCAATCGCTCGGGTTTAGTAGGCGAACGCCTCGCTTGGGTTCATTTAGAGCCCAACGCCTCGCACCCATGCGCGTACATGTACTTGAGAAATGCGCATCGTACGGCCCCCGACCACCCACCGTAACCAGGAACTCACTGATATTTTCCTTTCCCTCGCTTCTACCATGGTTTTTTCTTTCACGGACGGCCCAAAGAATGTCATGCAGTTGCGTCTCCGTCCCGCCCACGACGAAAAGCCCATTTTCTGTCATGATTTTTTTCATAGAAGTAGGAGCCCACCATATCTATGATGATACCAGGTGTTGTCACAATTATCGTCATAGAAGTGTCATAAGAATGACAGAATTTTTTTTCGTTCGGCCCAAAATGTCACGGATGTTTCTTTTTTTTTGTAGTGAAGGGGATCACTGGGTAACCTAAACCTTATTATCTAAGCTAAGAGGCACGTGCAGACCGGCAGGGGTTGGCGGCGGCGGCAAGCTAGGGTTCGAGGGGGAGGGGTGAGGGAGTCCTGGATTAGGGGGTGTCCGGATGGCCGGACTATACCTTCAGCCGGACTCCTGGACTATGAAGATACAAGATTGAAGACTTCGTCTCGTGTCCATAAGGGACTTTCCTTGGCATGGAAGGCAAGCTTGGCAATATGGATATGCAGATCTCCTACCATTGTAACCGACTTTGTGTAACCCTAACCCCCTCTGGTGTCTATATAAACCGGAGGGTTTTAGTCCGTAGGACAACATACACAACAACAATCATACCATAGCCTAGCTTCTAGGGTTTAACCTCTCCGATCTTGTGGTAGATCTACTCTTGTACTACCCATATCATCAATATTAATCAAGCAGGACGTAGGGTTTTACCTCCATCGAGAGGGCCCGAACCTGGGTAAAACTTCGTGTCCCTTGCCTCCTGTTACCATCCGGCCTAGACGCACAGTTCGGGACCCCGTACCCGAGATCCACCGGTTTTGACACGAACATTGGTGGTTTCATTGAGAGTTCCTCTGTGTCGTCGCTGTCAGGCTTGATGGCTCGTACGATCATCAATGGCGATGCAGTCTAGGGTGAGACCTTCCTCCCCAGATAGATCTTCGTCTTCGGCGGCTTCGCACTGTGGGCCAATTCACTTGGCCATCGGGAGCAGATCAAAAGCTATGCCCCTGGCCGTCAAGTCAGATTTGGAAGTTTAAACTACACGGCTGACATCCGCGGGGACTTGATCTTCGACGGATTCGAGCCACTGCCGAGCGCGCCGCACTGTCACGACGAGCATGATCTAGCTCTGCCGCCGAATAGTGCCCTAGAGGCCGCACCCGCATCGTCTTCGACCCTTAATTTGGAGCCAACTGCACCGATCGAGGATGGGCGGTTGGACACCGCCTCGGGGGCTGCGATCCCAATGGCGATCGAGCCGAACACCAGCCCCGCACTCTGCGAGACTCGTGACTCCAAGGAGCCGGACTCCTCTCCGGACTCTGAACCCTCCGCACCCCTGCCGATCGAATCCGATTGGGCGCCGATCATGGAGTTTACTACGGTCAGCACTCGCCTTTCGGCGATATTCTGAAGACACTAAAGTCTCTCTCTTTATCAGGAGAGCCCTGGCCGGACTATGGTCAGCAAGGTTGGGATTCGGACGATGAAGAAATTCAAAGCCCACCCACCACCCACTTTGTAGCCACTGTCGACGACTTAACCGACATGCTCGACTTCGACTCCGAAGAGATCAACGGTATGGACGCCGATGAAGGAGACGATGAAGAACCAGCACCTATCAGGCCCTGGAAAGCCACCTCGTCAAATGACATATACATGGTGGACACCCCAAAAGAAGGAGATGGCGATGGAACAACGGAGGATGACCCCTCCAAGAAACAGCCTAAGAGCCGGCGTCAGCGGCGCAGCTCAAAATCCCGCCAAAACAAATACGGTGATTCCAGCACGGGAGATAATAATACTCCGGAAAGTGCCGAAGAAAACCCCCTCTAGCAAGATTTAGCACAGGAGGATGGAGAAACCAGACCTCATGAGAGAGCGGCAGACAGAGAGGTCGAGGACGATAATTATATGCCTCCCTCCGAAGACGAGGCAAGCCTTGACGACGATGAATTCGTCGTGCCAGAGGATCCCGTCGACCAAGAGCGTTTTCAACGCAGGCTTATAGCCACGGCAAGAAGCCTCAAGAAAAAACAGCAACAACTTAGAGCTGATCAAGATTTGCTAGTCGACAGATGGACTGATGTCCTTGCGGCCGAAGAGCATAAACTCGAACGCACCTCCAAAAGCTACCCAAAGCGCAGATTGCTACCCCGATTAGAGGAGGAAGCACTTGATGCGGCCGACCGGCCACCTCGTGGCCGCGACAGGGAGGCCTCTTGGCCCTCTACTCAAGACGCACCCCGTACCAAGGCACGGGAATATGCGCCGGACTTACGAGATATGTTGGAGAGAAGGCAAGGCAAACAAGATCGATCTATGGATCGCGTGGGCGCCCCATGGCTCGAGACGGTAACCGCCACGCTGGCCACAAATTTGGCAGGGCCGAACACAGTAGACAAAGCTCATTGGAGCTACGTCGTGATATAGCCCAGTACAGAGGCGCCGCACACCCACTATGCTTCACAGACGAAATAATGGATCATCAAATCCCCGAGGGTTTCAAACCCGTAAATATCGAATCATATGATGGCACAACAGATCCTGCGGTATGGATCGAGGATTATCTCCTTCATATCCACATGGCCCGCGGCGATGATTTCCGCGCCATCAAATACCTCCCACTCAAGCTTAAAGTACCAACTCGGCATTGGCTTAACAGCTTGCCAACAGGATCAATCAGTTGTTGGGAGGACCCGGAAGCCGCATTCCTCGACAATTTCCAGGGCACTTATGTGCGACCCCCAGACGCCGATGACCTAAGTCACGTAATTCAGCAGCCAGAAGAATCGGCCAGGCAATTCTGGACACGGTTCCTAACAAAGAAAAATCAAATAGTCGATTGTCCGAATGCTGAGGCCTTAGCAGCCTTCAAGCACAATATCCGTGATGAGTGGCTTGCCCGGCACCTTGGAAAGGAAAAGCCGAAGTCTATGGCAGCACTCACGACACTCATGACCCGCTTTTGCGCGGGAGAAGACAGCTGGCTTGCTCGTAGCAACTGATGAGGACATCAATACCATTGTTACACCCACAGCCCCTACTGTTAGATATACTGGACCAATTACTAGAGCTCGCGCACGCCAATTAAATTACCAGGTACTTTCGTTTCTTGATAATGATTCTAATGTTCATGAGATTATGATGCTGCCTAAATTGGATACACTTGTTTTGCTTACAAATGAAGGGCCTAGCTTGGAGAAGGATGAACATTGGAGCAAGAACACACATGGAGTTGATGGCATGCGCAAGGGGATCAAGAACGGAGTTACAAGTGATGATTTCAGGACTTTAAAGCCGCCATAAGGAGTGCATGAAGCCTTGGATGAAATATACAAGATGCCACTTCATAATATTCGTCCATAGGCTATTCTAGGTGATGCGTCACCTTATTAATGGGACAGGCCCATGTAATTTCGAAATACTTAAGTATAGGCTATTTTTAGAGTCCGTATGTGTGGGGAAACAAGAGTTAGGGTGGGTTTCGGACCCCACCCTCAAAGGCCACGAAATTCCCACCTCTTCCTCCATATATACAGCCCTTAGGGCGTCGTTTAGACTTTGGGTTTTGTTTAGATTAAAAGTTCGCCATAGCTGCAACTTCGCGTACTTCATTTGTGTCCAACGACTAGACCAAGACGTCACAGAACCCCACCTTGCTCAATAAAGCTTTCATCTTATATTCGCAATATCCCGATTGCAATCTCAGTTTCTTGCTTGTTCTTCGTTTGCTCGCAGGAAACAGACCCTCATGGTCAGGTTGATCGTGCTCCGGCGTGGTCAATAACCCTCGGAAGTTGGTTTAGCGATTGCTAAGGCGCGATGTCTCGCACGTTCGTAGTCGGATCGTCAAGGTCGACTCCCACAGAAAACGATAGCCACCATATCATTGAAATATCGGGACACCTGATAGAGGCAAAGGTGTCCCGTCTTTCGATGAGATGATGGATATCGCTTTGGTGGAAGTCGACTTTGACGATCCGACTACGAACGTGCGAGGACGTCGCGCCTTAGCAATCGCTAAACCAACTCCGAGAGGTTATTGACCATGCCGGAACACGATCAACCTGACCACGAGGGTCTGTTTCCTGCGAGCAAACGAAGAACAAGCAAGAAACTAAGATTGCAATCTGGATATTGCGAATATAAGATGAAAGCTTTATTGATCAAGGTGGGGTTCTGTGACGCCTTTGTCTGGTCGTTGAACACAAACGAAGTACGCGAAGTTGCAGCTATGGCGAACTTTTAATCTAAACAAAACCCAAAGTCTAAACGATGCCCTAAGGGCTGTATATATGGAGGAAGAGGGGGGAATTTCGTGGCCCTTGGTGGAGGGGTCCGAAATCAACCCTATCTCTTATTTCCCCACACATACGGACTCTAAAAATAGCCTATACTTATGCATTTCGAAATTACATGGGCCTGGCCCAATAATAAGGTGACGCAGCACCTAAAATAGCCTCGGGACGAAATTTATGAAGTGGCATCTTGTATATTTCGTCCAAGGCTTCATGCACCCATTATGGTGGCTTCAAAGTCCTGAAATCATCACTTGTAACTCCGTTCTTGTTCCCCTTGCGCATGCCATCATCTCCATGCTTGTTCTTGCTCCAATGTTCATCCTTCTCCAAGCTAGGCCCTTCATTTGTAAGCAAAACAAATGTATCCAATTTAGGCAGCATCATATTCTCATGAACATTAGAATCATTACCAAGAAACGAAAGTACCTGGTAATTTAGTTGGCGTGCACGAGCTCTAGTAATTGGTCCAGTATGTATAGCAGCAGGGGCTGTGGGTGTAACAATTGTATTGATGTCCTCATCAAAAGGAGCATGTGTCAACTTATCTTTCAATACCGTGAAGGCTTCTTCCTGTGCGGTACCCCAAAGAAAAGGCACATCTTTCTTTGTAAGCTCATTGAGAGGTGCAGCAATGGTGCTGAAATCTCTCACAAAACGCCTATAGAATCCAGCGAGGCCAAGAAAACTCCTCACTTGTGTGACCGTTTTGGGCTGCGGCCAACTCTCAATAGCTTCAATCTTGGCTTTATCAACTTCAATTCCCTGTGGAGTAACAACATAGCCAAGAAAAGATACTCGGTCGGTGCAAAAGGTGCACTTCCCAAGGTTACCAAACAAACGTGCATCACGTAGAGCAATAAAAACAGCACGTAAATGTTCCAAATGTTCTTCCAAAGATCTGCTATAAATAAATATGTCATCAAAGTAAACTACCACAAATCGTCCAATGAAAGCACGTAAAACTTCATTCATTAATCTCATGAAAGTACTAGGTGCATTAGTTAACCCAAAAGGCATGACTAACCACTCATATAATCCAAACTTAGTTTTAAATGCTGTTTTCCATTCATCTCCCAATTTCATACGAATTTGATGGTAGCCACTACGCAAATCAACTTTGGAGAATATTGTAGAGCCACTCAATTCATCAAGCATATCATCTAGCCTAGGAATAGGATGACGATAACGAATAGTAATATTATTAATGCCTCTACAATCAACACACATACGTGATGTACCATCCTTTTTCGGCACTAGAATAATAGGAACAGCACAAGGACTAAGGGATTCGCGTATATAACCTTTGTCGAGAAGCTCTTGTACTTGACGCATAATCTCCTTCGTCTCCTCTGGATTGGTACGGTATGGTGCACGGTTTGGCAGTGAAGCACCGGGAATTAAGTCAATCTGATGCTCAATCCCTCGAATATGCGGTAATCCCGGTGGCACGTCTTGTGGAAAAACGTCAGCGAACTCCTGCAAAATGTTAGTGACAGCAGGAGGCAAAGAGGAAGGCACGTCCTCGAATGAAAATAATGCCTCTTTGCACACAAAAGCATAGCAAACAGATTTGCTGAAATCTAGCTCATCAATATCAGATTTGGTGGCAAATAAACATGCACTTTTCAATTTAATTTCAAAAGCAACACTAGATGGTTTATTATTAGGCTTCATTTGTTGCTCAAATTCTTTTGCCACAATCTGATTTTCACTCTTATTCGTCTCCTGTTTTGCTTTATTAGCTCTATTAATATCATCTTTCAAAATGGAATCAGGAGTCATAGGAAGCAAAGTAATATTTTTATCCTTATGAACAAGAGTATAGTGATTGTTTCTACCATGGTGTACAGAATTTTTATCAAATTGCCATGGTCTACCAAGTAATAAGGAACATGCTTGCATAGGTGATAGAGGCAAAGGTGTCTCGTCTTTCGATGAGATGGTGGATTTCGCTTTGGTGGAAGTCGACTTTGACGATCCGACTACGAACGTGCGAGGACGTCGCGCCTTAGCAATCGCTAAACCAACTCCGAGAGGTTATTGACCACGCCGGAGCACGATCAACCTGACCACGAAGGTCTGTTTCCTGCGAGCAAACGAAGAACAAGCAAGAAACTAAGATTGCAATCTGGATATTGCGAATATAAGATGAAAACTTTATTGATCAAGGTGGGGTTCTGTGACGCCTTTGTCTGGTCGTTGAACACAAACGAAGTACGCGAAGTTGCAGCTATGGCGAACTTTTAATCTAAACAAAACCCAAAGTCTAAACGATGCCCTAAGGGCTGTATATATGGAGGAAGAGGGGGGAATTTCGTGGCCCTTGGTGGAGGGGTCCGAAATCAACCCTATCTCTTGTTTCTGCACACATACGGACTCTAAAAATAGCCTATACTTATGTATTTCGAAATTACATGGGCCTGGCCCAATAATAAGGTGACGCAGCACCTAAAATAGCCTCGGGACGAAATTTATGAAGTGGCATCTTGTATATTTCGTCCAAGGCTTCATGCACCCATTATGGTGGCTTCAAAGTCCTGAAATCATCACTTGTAACTCCATTCTTGTTCTTGCTCCAATGTTCATCCTTCTCCAAGCTAGGCCCTTCATTTGTAAGCAAAACAAATGTATCCAATTTAGGCAGCATCATATTCTCATGAACATTAGAATCATTACCAAGAAACGAAAGTACCTGGTAATTTAGTTGGCGTGCACGAGCTCTAGTAATTGGTCCAGTATGTATAGCAGCAGGGGCTGTGGGTGTAACAATTGTATTGATGTCCTCATCATCCTCCCCTTCTTGAAATGAAGTCGTCCTCGACGGAAGTTCATCTTCCTCACCCAAATAAGGCTTCAAATCTGCAATGTTAAAAGTGGGACTAACCCCAAAATCTGCAGGCAGCTCAAGTTTATATGCATTATCATTTATTTTCTCTAACACTTTAAAGGGACCATCAGCACGTGGCATTAACTTTGATTTGCGCAAATCAGGAACTCTATCCTTACGCAAATGTAACCAAACAAGATCTCCAGGTGCAAACACAACATGTTTTCTACCCTTATCTCCAACAAGTTTATATTTAGCATTCATGCGCTCAATGTTTTCCTTAGTTAACTCATGCATTTTTAAAATCAATTCAGCACGTTGTTTAGCATCAAAATTAACCTTCTCCGAAGATGGAAGAGGCAACAAATCAATAGGTGCATGAGGTAGGAAACCATACACAACTTCAAAAGGGCACATCTTAGTAGTAGAATGCAATGAACGATTATAAGCAAATTCAATATGAGGCAAGCATTCCTCCCACATTTTCTTATTATTCTTCAAAACAGCCCTAAGCATAGTAGACAACGTTCTATTGACTACTTCAGTTTGTCCATCAGTTTGGGGGTGACAAGTAGTACTAAAAAGCAGTTTAGTCCCCAACTTAGCCCATAAACATCTCCAAAAGTGGCTAAGAAATTTAGTTTCACGATCTGAAACAATAGTATTTGGCACACCATGCAAGCGAATAATTTCACGAAAGAACAAATCAGCAACATTAACAGCATCATCGGTTTTATGACATGGTATAAAGTGTGCCATTTTCGAGAATCTATCCACGACAACAAATATGCTATCCCTCCCCTTCTTTGTTCGAGGTAAACCTAAAACAAAGTCCATAGATATATCCTCCCAAGGAACACTAGGTACAGGCAAAGGCATATATAAACCATGAGGATTGAGTCGTGACTTAGCTTTTTGACATGTAGTGCAGCGAGCAATAAAACGCTCAACATCCCGTCTCATCTTTGGCCAAAAGAAATGTGTAGCAAGTACGTCCTCCGTCTTCTTCACGCCAAAGTGTCCCATTAATCCTCCTCCATGCGCCTCCTGCAACAACAAAAGACGAACGGAGCTAGCTGGAATGCATAGCTTGTTAGCACGAAACACAAATCCATCATTAACGACAAACTTGTTCCACATTCTTCCTTCTTTGCAATTCTGCATTACATCTTTAAAATCAGCATCATGCACATATTGATCTTTGATGGTCTCCAAACCAAATATTTTGAAGTCAAGTTGTGAAAGCATAATATAGCGACGAGACAATGCATCAGCAATAACATTTTCTTTTCCCTTCTTGTGTTTAATGACATAAGGGAAAGTCTCAATGAATTCAACCCATTTAGCATGTCTACGATTCAGTTTAGCTTGACTTTTAATATGTTTCAAAGATTCATGATCAGAATGTATAACAAATTCTTTGGGCCATAAATAATGTTGCCATGTTTCTAAAGTCCGAACAAGAGCATATAATTCTTTATCATAAGTAGAATAATTCAGACTAGGCCCACACAATTTTTCAGAAAAGTATGCAACAGGTTTGCCATCTTGTAATAACACACCTCCTAATCCAATTCCACTAGCATCACATTCAAGCTCAAAAGTCTTATTAAAATCAGGAAGTTGGAGTAAAGGAGCATGTGTCAACTTATCTTTCAATACCGTGAAGGCTTCTTCCTGTGCAGTACCCCAAAGAAAAGGCACATCTTTCTTTGTAAGCTCATTGAGAGGTGCAGCAATGGTGCTGAAATCTCTCACAAAACGCCTATAGAATCCAGCGAGGCCAAGAAAACTCCTCACTTGTGTGACCGTTTTGGGCTGCGGCCAACTCTCAATAGCTTCAATCTTGGCTTTATCAACTTCAATTCCCTGTGGAGTAACAACATAGCCAAGAAAAGATACTCGATCGGTGCAAAAGGTGCACTTCCCAAGGTTACCAAACAAACGTGCATCACGTAGTGCAATAAAAACAGCACGTAAATGGTCCAAATGTTCCTCCAAAGATCTGCTATAAATCAATATGTCATCAAAGTAAACCACCACAAATCGTCCAATGAAAGCACGTAAAACTTCGTTCATTAATCTCATGAAAGTACTCGGTGCATTAGTTAACCCAAAAGGCATGACTAACCACTCATATAATCCAAACTTAGTTTTAAATGCTGTTTTCCATTCATCTCCCAATTTCATACGAATTTGATGGTAGCCACTATGCAAATCAACTTTGGAGAATATTGTAGAGCCACTCAATTCATCAAGCATATCATCTAGCCTAGGAATAGGATGACGATAACGAATAGTAATATTATTAATGCCTCTACAATCAACACACATACGTGATGTACCATCCTTTTTCGGCACTAGAATAATAGGAACAGCACAAGGACTAAGGGATTCGCGTATATAACCTTTGTCGAGAAGCTCTTGTACTTGACGCATAATCTCCTTCGTCTCCTCTGGATTGGTACGGTATGGTGCACGGTTTGGCAGTGAAGCACCGGGAATTAAGTCAATCTGATGCTCAATCCCTCGAATATGCGGTAATCCCGGTGGCACGTCTTGTGGAAAAACGTCAGCGAACTCCTGCAAAATGTTAGTGACAGCAGGAGGCAAAGAGGAAGGCACGTCCTCGAATGAAAATAATGCCTCTTTGCACACAAAAGCATAGCAAACAGATTTGCTGAAATCTAGCTCATCAATATCAGATTTGGTGGCAAATAAACATGCACTTTTCAATTTAATTTCAGAAGCAACACTAGATGGTTTATTATTAGGCTTCGTTTGTTGCTCAAATTCTTTTGCCACAATCTGATTTTCACTCTTATTCTTCTCCTGTTGTGCTTTATTAGCTCTATTAATATCATCTTTCAAAATGGAATCAGGAGTCATAGGAAGCAAAGTAATATTTTTATCCTTATGAACAAGAGTATAGTGATTGTTTCTACCATGGTGTACAGAATTTTTATCAAATTGCCATGGTCTACCAAGTAATAAGGAACATGCTTGCATAGGTACCACATCACAATCAACATAATCAGCATATGTAGAGATACTAAAATGCACACGAACAGTACGTGTTACCTTAACCTTGCCGCTGTTGTTGAACCATTGGATGTAGTAAGGATGTGGATGTGGTCTTGTGGTGAGAGAAAGCTTCTCCACCATCTCCATGCTAGCCAAGTTGTTGCAGCTCCGTCCGTCTATTATGACGCGCACAGAACGTTCCTTCACAACTCCCTTGGTATGGAACAAATTGTGTCTCTGATTTTGCTCAGCTTGTGTGACCTGCACACTCAAAACACGTTGACCAACTAAACATTCATACCTGTCAGCGTCTTCAGGAGCCATGTATTGCGTCTCATGATCAGAATCATCTCCACCATGTTCTTCACGTGTAATAAGAGCCAATGTCTCCTCATCATAGTCACTAGCGGACTCATATCCACCATCCGCGGTAGCAATCATCACACGCGGAGATTTGCATTCCCTCGCATAATGACCTCCTCCCTTACAACGACGACAAATAATATCACTTGTGTGCCCTGTTAATGCCATGGAAGAAGAAGAACTCCGTGCAGGCCCAGCAGGTGCGCTCTTGGCAGATAATGGTGGTTGTGCCTGTTTTCTTGTATCACGACTGGAGGAGGCACCTAATTGAGGTGCTGGTGCAATTGAAGTAGAAGATGCACGCGGTGTCCATGATGAAGGTCGGCCTGCAGAAAAGTTAGTTCGCCCCAATGCTTGTCGATCCTGCACTTCACGTTCAGCTTTACAAGCAAGATGGAATAAACAAGTGATATTAGTATACTCCTTATAGTCTAGAATGGTCTGAATCTCTCTATTTAATCCACCCAGAAAACGTGCAAGCATAGCTTCACTCTCCTCAACAATACCACATCGAATCATGCCAGTTTGTAATCCCTGATAATATTCTTCTACAGAATTTTTTCCTTGTCTTAAACGCTGCAATTTTTGAAGCAATTCACGTTGATAATATGGTGGAACCCAACGCGTACGCATAGCAGTTTTCAAAGCAGCCCAAGTAGTTGGAATAGGATATAATCTACAATGTTCAGACCACCATACACATGCAAAACTAGTGAAAGCACAAACAGCAGCAGCAACTCGTCTCTCCTCAGGATATTGTAAACATGTAAATCGTTGTTCAGTTTCTAACTCCCAAGTAAGATATATATCAGGAACATATCTACCCTCAAATGGTGGAATATTCAATTTCAGTTTAGGAATATGGACATCATCTCGTACCTGAGGTGGCGGCGCAGGCCTACCATTACGAATATATACCTGAGGTCGACCTGCTGGTGGTGGTGCAGGTGGCTGCACGTAGTGCTGATTTTGATCAACCTCATCCTCATAATCTCCCACATAATCATCCTCCTCCGCATCAGCAGCAGGAGCCACAGAAGTATCAACAGCAGCACCAACAGTTTGGCCAAACGCAAGAGGAACACGGCTTGCTCGGCGGAGGTCTGCTTCGCGACGTGGAGGTAGTCGTTGTTGTTGTTGTTGGAGAGGTGCGTTAGGTGCAGCGGGTGGTGGTGGTGGAAGACGCGCGAGCAATTCATTAAACTTGTTATCGAGCTTTGTTTCGAACGTCTTCTCAAGGCTAGTGATCTTCTCCATGGCCTCTTCAAAATTGTTTAGCACATCTTGCACCTGTTCAGTCATCATTTGCTGAAACTTATCATGAAGCTCCTTGTTCGATAAGTTCTCCCAGTCAATCTCGTCGGCTTGTGATCCTGGCATGGTTAGCAGCAATAGAAACACACAAGAATATGATCCTACAGACTACTAAGAAGTGGTGGTGGTGTATCACAAATCCGTCAAGCAAATCTCAAATTCTTACCAGTTCTTACCCAGCAGCAGGCGGTGATCGGCAACCGTTGTAGTCAAAAACTCTCAAAGCTTGGATAGAACGATTACCAGGGAGAGTCAAACACACGACGTAGATGTATGTGGAGCTGGGAAGGCTTATAGTATGGTAGCAAAAAGGGTCAGCAATAATCAATTCAGAGATGCAAAGTTGAATAAACGCTCAACGACGGTACTGTGCTGGTCCTAGGCTAGACTGTGCTAGAGACGCGAGCCTAGAACACCAACAAAATCACGGCGCGACACGTAAACAAGGGAAAAGCACACTCTGAATTTTTTTTTCGCTCTTTTTTTTTTGCGCTGCTTTTTTTTTGCACCCTTTTTTTTGCGTTGTTTTTTTTTGCGAAAAATCACTATAATGGCGAGTGTCTCAAAACTCTTCTTAGCTCAAACTGACAGGATGGGCACGAAATTTTTTCGACCAATTTTTTTTTACTGCCCGGACCCAAAAACTGGAAACGGGTCAAAAAAAACTTCCTATAATGGCACCTGTCTCAAAACACTCAGAAACACCTAAAAATAGGATAGCCAGAATTTTTTTCGAAAAATGCGTTTTCAAAAAATTTTGGGCCTAAACGGAGCGTGGCTACCCGACTCTTTTTTTTTCCGAAACCTACTCCGGCAAGGAAACACGAATCGGAAACTAGATGGATCTCGAAAACAACCCTAATAATCAAGGAACTCGGATTGGTGGTGGATATATGGTGGTGGTATATGGCAGCGGTGGTGGTAGTATATGGATATGGATCGGTGGTGGTATATGGACACGGATTGGTGGTGGTATATGGATACGGATTCGGAGCGGTGGTGGTAGATGGCAGGGGCGATGATGATGGTGCGGCGGCGGCGTGACAACTTATGACCAGAACTCGAAACTCTAAAAGACTAGACTCTAAGACCAGCAACTAGACACGATGATGCAACCGCAAATTCAACAAAGCAAAACCCTAAAAAGATTATGCAAAGGCTCAGATTGGTTCGGATATGATGAACTAACCCTAATTTTTTTGTGGCTTTTTCGTGGACTGTAGGTATGAAGAACAGACTCGATCTAAACTACGAAAAACTGTAAAATCTCACCGAGCAACCTGGAAATCTGATACCACTTGATAGAGGCAAAGGTGTCCCGTCTTTCGATGAGATGATGGATATCGCTTTGGTGGAAGTCGACTTTGACGATCCGACTACGAACGTGCGAGGACGTCGCGCCTTAGCAATCGCTAAACCAACTCCGAGAGGTTATTGACCACGCCGGAGCACGATCAACATGACCACGAGGGTCTGTTTCCTGCGAGCAAACAAAGAACAAGCAAGAAACTAAGATTGCAATCTGGATATTGCGAATATAAGATGAAAGCTTTATTGATCAAGGTGGGGTTCTGTGACGCCTTTGTCTGGTCGTTGAACACAAACGAAGTACGCGAAGTTGCAGCTATGGCGAACTTTTAATCTAAACAAAACCCAAAGTCTAAACGATGCCCTAAGGGCTGTATATATGGAGGAAGAGGGGGGTATTTCGTGGCCCTTGGTGGAGGGGTCCGAAATCAACCCTATCTCTTGTTTCCCCACACATACGGACTCTAAAAATAGCCTATACTTATGTATTTCGAAATTACATGGGCCTGGCCCAATAATAAGGTGACGCAGCACCTAAAATAGCCTCGGGACGAAATTTATGAAGTGGCATCTTGTATATTTCGTCCAAGGCTTCATGCACCCATTATGGTGGCTTCAAAGTCCTGAAATCATCACTTGTAACTCCGTTCTTGTTCCCCTTGCGCATGCCATCATCTCCATGCTTGTTCTTGCTCCAATGTTCATCCTTCTCCAAGCTAGGCCCTTCATTTGTAAGCAAAACAAATGTATCCAATTTAGGCAGCATCATATTCTCATGAACATTAGAATCATTACCAAGAAACGAAAGTACCTGGTAATTTAGTTGGCGTGCACGAGCTCTAGTAATTGGTCCAGTATGTATAGCAGCAGGGGCTGTGGGTGTAACAATTGTATTGATGTCCTCATCAACACCTTAGCCTCTATCAAGTGGTATCAGATTTCTAGGTTGCTCGGTGAGATTTTACAGTTTTTCATAGATTAGATCGAGTCTGTTCTTCATACCTACAATCCACGAAAAAGCCACAAAAAAAATTTAGGGTTAGTTCATCATATCCGAACCAATCTGAGCCTTTGCATAATCTTTTTAGGGTTTGCTTAGTTGAATTTGCGGTTGCATCGTCGTGTCAAGTTGCTGGTCTTAGAGTCTAGTCTTTTAGAGTTTCAAGTTCTGGTCATAAGTTGTCACGCCACCGCTGCACCATCATCATCGCCCATCTACCACTTTTGCTTATCCGCCACTGCTCTAAATCCATATCCATATACCACCACCAATCCGTATCCATATACCACCACCAATCTGTATCCATATACCACCACCGCTACCATATACCACCACCGCTGCCATATACCACAACCATATATCCACCACCAATCCGAGTTCTTCTCATATTAGGTTTGTTCTTGAGATCAATCTAAATTCCGATTTGTGTTTCCTTGCCTGTGTAGGTCTCGGAAAAAAAAGTCTGGAGACCCCCGGCCAGTTTTTAGGCCAAAATTTTCACGGGCAAATTTTTTTTCCCTAAACTATTTTTAGGCTTTTCTGAGTCTTTTGAGCCACGTGCCATCATAGTGATTTTTTGTCGCACTTTTTCATCGTCGCTGCCCTGATTTCTGAAAAAAAAAGTGAAAAAAAAATTTCGTGCCCATCCTATCAGTTTGACGAGGGAAGAGTTTTGAGACACTCGCCATTATAGTGATTTTTCGCAAAAAAAAGAGGAGCGCAAAAAAAAGGAGCGCGAAAAAAAAGAGTTCCAGAGTGTGCTTTTCCCTTATTTACGTGCAGTGCCGTGATTTTGTTAGTGTTCTAGGCTCGCGTCTCAAGCACGGTCTAGCCTAGGACCAGCACAGTAACGTCGTTGAGCGTTTATTCAACTTTGCATCTCTGAATTGATTATTGCTGACCCTTTTTGCTACCATACTATAAGCCTTCCCAGCTCCACATACATCTACGTCGTGCGTTTGACTCTCCCTGGCAATCGCTCTATCCAAGCTTTTGAGAGTTTTGACTATAACGGTTGCCGATCACCGCCTGCTGCTGGGTAAGAACTGGTCAGAATTTGAGATTTGCTTGACGGATTTGTGACACCCGCCACCACCACCACTTGTTAGTAGTCTGTAGGATCATATTCTTGTGTGTTTCTATTGCTGCTAACCATGCCAGGATCACAAGCTGACGAGACTGACTGGGAGAACTTGACGAACAAGGAGCTTCATGATACGTTTCAGCAAATGATGAGTGGACAGGTGCAAGATGTGATAAACAGATTTGAAGAGGCCATGGAGAAGATAGATGGCATGGAGAAGACATTTGAAACAAAGCTTGATAACAAGTTTGCTGAATTGCTTTCGCGTTTTCCACCACCACCACCAGCTGCTCCTGCCGCACCTCTGCAACAACAGCAACAACAACGACTACCTCCACGTCGGGAAACAGCCCTCCGCCGAGCGAGCCGTGTCCCTCTTCAGTCGGGCCAAACTACTGGTGCTGCTGTTGATACTTCTGTGGCTCCTACTGCTGATGTGGAGGAGGATGATTATGTGGGAGATTATGAGGATGAGGTTGATCAAAATCAGAACTATGTGCCACCACCAGCACAGCAACCACCAGGTCGTCCACATGCAAATAATGGCAATGGTAGGGCTCACCCTTAGGTACGAGATCATGACCATCTCCCTAAACTAAAATTGAATATTCCACCATTTGAGGGTAGATATGTTCCTGATATATATCTTACTTGGGAGTTAGAAACTGAACAACGATTTACATGTTTACAATATCCCGAGGAGAGACGTGTTCCTGCTGCTGTTTGTGCATTCACTAGTTTTGCATGTGTTTGGTGGTCTGAGCATTGTAGATTATATCCTATTCCGGCTACTTGGGCTGCTTTGAAAACTGCTATGCGTACTCGTTGGGTTCCACCATATTATCAACGTGAATTACTTCAAAAATTGCAGCGCTTAAGACAGGGAAAAAATTCTGTAGAAGAATATTATCAGGAATTACAAACTGGCATGATTAGATGTGGTATTGTTGAGGAGAATGAAGCTATGCTTGCACGTTTTATGGGTGGGTTAAATAGAGAGATTAAGACGATTCTAGAGTATAAGGAGTATACTAATATCACTCGTTTATTCCATCTTGCTTGTAAAGCTGAACGTGAAGTGCAGGATCGACAGGCATTGGCGCGGACTAACTTTTCTGCAGGTCGACCTTCATCATGGACACCACGTGCATCATCTACTTCCACACGTTCTGCTACACCGGCGCCTCCGTCGGCTGCCACCTCCAACCGTGATACAATAAAGCAGGCACAATCACCACTATCTGCCAAGAGCACACCTTCTGGGCCTGCAAAGAGCTCTTCTTCATCCATGGCATCAACAGGGCAAACACATGATATTATTTGTCGACGTTGCAAGGGTGGAGGTCATTATGCGAGAGAATGCCCATCTAAGCGTGTGATGATTGTTACTGAGGATGGTGGGTATGAGTCCGCTAGTGACTATGATGAGGAGACTTTGGCTCTTATTACACGTGACGAACACGGTGGAGACGATTCTGATCATGAGACGCAATACATGGCTCCTGAAGATGCTGACAGGTATGAATGTTTAGTTGCTCAACGTGTTTTGAGTGTGCAGGTTACACAAGCTGAGCAAAATCAGAGGCATAATTTGTTCCATACAAAGGGAGTTGTGAAGGAACGTTCTGTTCGCGTGATCATAGATGGAGGGAGCTGCAATAACTTGGCTAGCATGGAGATGGGGGAGAAGCTATCTCTCACCACAAGACCACATCCACATCCTTACTACATCCAATGGTTCAACAACAGCGGCAAGGTTAAGGTAACACGTACTGTTCGTGTGCATTTTAGTATCTCTACATATGCTGATTATGTTGATTGTGATGTGGTACCTATGCAAGCATGTTCCTTATTACTTGGTAGACCATGGCAATTTGATAAAAAATTATGTACACCATGGTAGAAACAATCAGTATACTCTTGTTCATAACGATAAAAATATTACTTTGCTTCCTATGACTCCTGATTCCATTTTGAAAGATGATATTAATAGAGCTAATAAAGCAAAACAGGAGACAAATAAGAGTGAAAATCAGATTGTGGCAAAAGAATTTGAGCACCAAATGAAGCCTAATAATAAACCATCTACTGTTGTTTCTGAAATTAAATTGAAAAGTGCATGTTTACTTGCCATCAAATCTGATATTAATGAGCTAGATTTCAGAAAATCTGTTTGCTATGCTTTTGTGTGCAAAGAGGCATTATTTTCATTCAAGGACGTGCCTTCCTCTTTGCCCCCTGCTGTCACTAACATTTTGCAGGAGTTCGCTGACGTCTTTCCACAAGACGTGCCACCGGGATTACCACCTATTCGAGGGATTGAGCATTAAATTGACTTAATTCCGGGTGCTTCGCTACCCAACCGTGCACCATACCGTACCAATCCAGAGGAGACGAAGGAGATTATGCGTCAAGTACAAGAACTGCTCGACAAAGGTTATATACGCGAATCCCTTAGTCCTTGTGTTGTTCCTATCATTTTAGTGCCGAAAAAGGATGGTACGTCGCGTATATGCGTTGATTGTAGAGGCATAAATAATATTACTATTCGTTATCGTCATCCTATTCCTAGGCTAGATGATATTCTTGATGAATTGAGTGGCTCTACAATATTCTCAAAGTTGATTTGCGTAGTGGATACCATCAAATTTGTATGAAATTGGGAGATGAATGGAAAACAGCATTTAAAACTAAGTTTGGATTATATGAGTGGTTAGTCATGCCTTTTGGGTTAACTAATGCACCTAGTACTTTCATGAGGTTAATGAACGAAGTTTTAGGTGCTTTCATTGGACGATTTGTGGTAGTTTACTTTAATGACATATTGATTTATAGCAAATCTTTGGAGGAACATTTGGAACATTTACGTGCTGTTTTTATTGCTCTACGTGATGCACGTTTGTTTGGAAACCTTGGAAAGTGCACCTTTTGCACCGACCGAGTATCTTTTCTTGGCTATGTTGTTACTCCACATGGAATTGAAGTTGATAAAGCCAAGATTGAAGCTATTGAGAGTTGGCCGCAGCCCAAAACGGTCACACAAGTGAGGAGTTTCCTTGGCCTCGCTGGTTTCTATAGGCGTTTTGTGAGAGATTTCAGCACCATTGCTGCACCTCTCAACGAGCTTACAAAGAAGGATGTGCCTTTTGTTTGGGGTATCGCACAGGAAGAAGCCTTCACGGTATTGAAAGATAAGTTGACACATGCTCCTTTACTCCAACTTCCTAATTTCAATAAGACTTTTGAGCTTGAATATGATGCTAGTGGAATTGGATTAGGAGGTGTGTTATTACAAGATGGAAAACCTGTTGCATACTTTTCTGAAAAATTGAGTGGGCCTAGTCTGAACTATTCTACTTATGATAAAGAATTATATGCTCTTGTTCGGACCTTAGAAACATGGCAACATTATTTATGGCCCAAGGAATTTGTTATACATTCTGATCATGAATCTTTGAAACACATTAAAAGTCAAGCAAAACTGAACCGTAGACATGCTAAATGGGTTGAATTCATTGAGACTTTCCCTTACGTCATTAAACACAAGAAGGGTAAAGAAAATGTTATTGCTGATGCTTTGTCTCGTCGTTATACTATGCTTTCACAACTTGACTTTAAAATATTTGGTTTGGAGACCATCAAAGATCAATATGTTCATGATGCTGAATTTCAAGATGTATTGTAGAATTGTAAGGAAGGGAGAACTTGGAACAAGTTCGTTCTTAAGGATGGATTTGTGTTTCATGCTAACAAGCTATGCATTCCAGCTAGCTCCGTTCGTCTTTTGTTGTTGCAGGAGGCGCATGGAGGAGGATTAATGGGACACTTTGGCGTCAAGAAGACGGAGGATATACTTGCTACACATTTCTTTTGGCCAAAGATGAGACGGGATGTTGAGCATTTTGTTGCTCGCTGCACTACATGTCAAAGAGCTAAGTCACGACTCAATCCTCATGGTTTATATATGCCTTTGCCTGTACCTAGTGTTCCTTGGGAGGATATATCTATGGACTTTGTTTTAGGTTTACCTCGAACAAAGAAGGGGAGGGATAGCATATTTGTTGTCGTGGATAGGTTCTCGAAAATGGCACACTTTATACCATGTCATAAAAGCGATGATGCTGTTAATGTTGCTGATTTGTTCTTTCGTGAAATTATTCGCTTACATGGTGTGCCAAATACTATTGTTTCAGATCGTGATACTAAATTTCTTATCCACTTTTGGAGATGTTTATGGGCTAAGTTGGGGACTAAGCTGCTTTCTAGTACTACTTGTCACCCCCAAACTGATGGACAAACTGAAGTAGTCAATAGAACATTGTCTACTATGCTTAGGGCTGTTTTGAAGAATAACAAGAAAATGTGGGAAGAATGCTTGCCTCATATTGAATTTTCTTATAATCGTTCATTGCATTCTACTACTAAGATGTGCCCTTTTGAAATTGTGTATGGTTTCCTACCTCATGCACCTATTGATTTGTTGCCTCTTCCATCTTCAGAGAAGGTTAATTTTGATGCTAAAGAACGTTCTGAATTGATTTTAAAAATGCATGAGTTAACTAAGGAAAACATTGAGCGTATGAATGCTAAATATAAACTTGCTGGAGATAAGGGTAGAAAACATGTTGTGTTTGCGCCTGGAGATCTTGTTTGGTTACATTTGCGTAAATATAGATTTCCCAATCTGCGCAAATCAAAGCTAATGCCACGTGCTGATGGTCCTTTTAAGGTGTTAGAGAAAATAAATGATAATGCATATAAACTTGAGCTACCTGTAGATTTTGGGGTTAGTCCCACTTTTAACATTGCAGATTTGAAGCCTTATTTGGGTGAGGAAGATGCGCTTCCGTCGAGGACGACTTCATTTCAAGAAGGGGAGGATGATGAGGACATCAATACCATTGTTACACCCATAGCCCCTACTGTTAGATATACTGGACCAATTACTAGAGCTCGCGCATGCCAATTAAATTACCAGGTACTTTCGTTTCTTGGTAATGATTCTAATGATCATGAGATTATGATGCTGCCTAAATTGGATACATTTGTTTTGCTTACAAATGAAGGGCCTAGCTTGGAGAAGGATGAACACTGGAGCAAGAACACACATGGAGTTGATGGCATGCGCAAGGGGATCAAGAACGGAGTTACAAGTGCTGATTTCAGGACTTTAAAGCCGCCATAAGGTGTGCATGAAGCCTTGGACGAAATATACAAGATGCCACTTCATAATATTTGTCCATAGGCTATTCTAGGTGCTGCGTCACCCTATTAATGGGCCAGGCCCATGTAATTTCGAAATACTTAAGTATATGCTATTTTTGGAGTCCGTATGTGTGGGGAAACAAGAGTTAGGGTTGGTTTCGGACCCCACCCTCAAGGGCCACGAAATTCCCCCCTCTTCCTCCATATATACAGCCCTTAGGGCGTCGTTTAGACTTTGGGTTTTGTTTAGATTAAAAGTTCGCCATAGCTGCAACTTCGTGTACTTCGTTTGTGTCCAACGACCAGACCAAGACATCACAGAACCCCGCCTTGATCAATAAAGCTTTCATCTTATATTCACAATATCCCGATTGCAATCTCAGTTTCTTGCTTGTTCTTCGTTTGCTCGCAGGAAACAGACCCTCGTGGTCAGGTTGATCGTGCTCCGGCGTGGTCAATAACCCTCGGAAGTTGGTTTAGTGATTGCTAAGGTGCGACGTCTCACACGTTCGTAGTCGGATCGTCAAGGTCAACTCCCACAGAAAACGATAGCCACCATCTCATCGAAACATCGGGACACCTTAGCCTCTATCAGCAACAATATGACCAAGAACCCAGGTAATTCAGATACCAGGGACAGTAGTGGCAGGTCGCGTCGCAACAAGCAGAAGCGCCGCATTAACGGCGACAATGCTGAGGATACGGTAGTTAATGCCGGATTCAGAGGCTCTAAATCCAGTCAGCGGAAAAAGCCATTCAAAAGGAATCCTAGGGGCCCGTCCAGTTTGGACCGAATACTCGACCGCTTGTGCCAGATACATGGCACCCCCGAAAAGCCCGCCAATCACACCAACAGGGATTGTTGGGTGTTCAAGCAGGCAGGCAAGTTAAACGCCGAAAATGAAGATAAGGGGCTGCATAGCGATGATGACAAGGAGCCCCGGCCGCCGAACAATAGTGGACAGAAGGGTTTCCCCCCACAAGTGCGGACGGTGAACATGGTATACGCAACCCACGCCCCCAAAAGGGAGCGGAAGCGCGCGTTAAGGACGTATACGCGGTAGAGCCAGTCGCCCCAAAGTTCAACCCATGGTCCTCCTGCCCGATCACCTTTGATCGAAGGGACCATCCCACTAGCATCCATCATGGCGGATTCGCCGCATTGGTTCTAGACCCAATTTTTGACGGATTTCATCTCACTAGAGTCCTTATGGACGGCGGCAGCAGCCTGAACCTGCTTTACCAGGATACAGTGCGGAAAATGGGCATAGATCCCTCAAGGATTAAGCCCACCAAAACGACCTTTAAAGGCGTAATACCAGGTGTAGAGGCCAATTGTACAGGCTCAGTCACACTTGAAGTGGTCTTCGGATCTCCGGATAATTTCCGAAGCGAGGAGTTAATCTTCGACATAGTCCCATTCCGCAGTGGCTATCACGCACTGCTCGGGCGAACCGCATTCGCCAAGTTCAATGCGGTACCGCACTACGCATACCTTAAGCTCAAAATGCCAGGCCCTCGAGGAGTAATTACGGTCAATGGAAACACCAAACACTCCCTCCGAATGGAGGAGCACACGGCGGCCCTTGCAGCGGAAGTATAAAGCAGCCTCTCCAGGCAGTTCTCCAGTCCGGCCATTAAACGACCGGACACCGTCAAGCGCGCCCGGAGTAACCTACAACAAGACCGCCTGGCACGACCTGAGTAGGCGTAGCAATGCGGCCCCAACCCCAGCCCTCACAAAAATGCGATACCAGTACTTCGCGTACATAAGTACGCTCTAGAAATACCATGGGTACAGGGGGGAGGGGCACCATCACGGCATGCCCGAAACACGGCTTAAACCGCACTAGGGGCTGCCGATTTTTTAATTTTCTCGTACTTTCAGGACTCCACTCTTCAGAAGGCCCGTTCGGCAGTTCAATGGCCGAACAAATGATGCAAGAACCAGGGAAGCAGACAAGCCACGCTGCATTACTGAACTCCCAGGTGGTCTCTATCACGAGCAGTATACCTGTTTCGCATACTATTCCGCAGCTTGCCCCTGGAACGGACACGTTAGATAGTCCAACATTTGGCTTATCGCATTATTTGTATCGTTTTGCTTTGATCGCAGCCCTCTTTAATACACAATGCATAGCTTTTGTCTATTTTTGCATTACTCTTTTTTAATATATGTTCCTTAACGACATGTTGCATCCGTACACTTTGGTAAGACCAAAATACGCCAGGGACTTTAGTACCCCTCAATATGGTGTGAGAAGTCCAAACACTTTAACAAGTGCGGCACCCCGAACTTATAGCATTATATGCATCGGCTCCGAATCATGTCTTGGGTCAATAGTTGTGTTTGCCCAGCTCCTATGTTTTGGTGCCTTATGTTCCGCTATATCGGCTAAGGTAGCACTAGGAGAACCATTGCGATTGTGCCCCAGTTGAGCTGGGTCGAGCACCTCAGTGGAGAAAGCTAAAACCGACTGTCATGATGAAGCGAGAGCTGGTCGTTGTTCGAGAGGTATTTCGAGTCCCTAAAGACTTATGCCGCTTAGAGCGAGGAGCCGGCTCTGTCCGGCCAAGGCGTGGATAGCGCCCCGAACTCGGTCTTCCGAATACCAGGGGCTTCGCTGAAATTTAAAATTATAGAATTCTATGGCTAAGTGAGAGTGTTCACGCATTATAGTCCGATTGCCTTGTTCGTTGGGCTGAGCGCCTCCCTCGAACGACCCAAACATGGGAATAAGAGCGCTCAGGTTTATCCCCAAACACCCCAGCACTAGCGGCACGGGGGCAGAAGCCTATGACTTGCCATATCTCAGAATTGATAAACAGCCGCACAAAAGGTAATATTTTAAATTCCAACAGCATTGCTTAGCGCATATGAACAAGTTTTCAGCGCACAGGACAAAACGAGCAAGTTTCACTCAAAAATTACATCCCTAGAACATTCATCCGCCACAAGGCAGGCACCCTTCAGAACATCCTTATAATAATTCTCGGGCTTGTGATGCTCTTTCCCCGGCGGTGGCCCGTCCTTCACAAGCTTCTCAGCATCCAGCTTGCCCCAGTGCACCTTAGCACGGGCAAGGGCCCTACGGGCACCTTCAATGCAGACGGAGTGCTTGATGACTTTGAGCCTTGGACAGGCCTCCACCAGCTGCCGCACTAGCCCGAAATAGCTCCCAGGCAGAGCCTCTCCAGGCCACAGCCGAACTATGAGGCCCTTCATGGCCTGTTCGGCCGCCTTGTGGAGCTCGACCAGTTGCTTCAGCTGGTCGCTCAGGGGCACGGGGTGTCCGGCCTCAGCATACTGAGACCAGAACACCTTCTCTGTCGAGCTTCCCTCCTCGGCTCGATAGAATGCGGCAGCATCGGACACACTCCGGGGAAGATCTGCGAACGCTCCTGGAGAGCTCCGGATTCGGGTAAGTAACAAGTAACTCATGTTTATGTGTTTGCTTTGCATAAAGAATGCCTTACCCACCGCTATCTTCTTCACCTCATCCAACTCCTGGTGGGTCTTCTGGGATTCGGCCTTGGCAGACTTGGCATTTTCAATAGCCACCGCGAGCTCGGACGCTCGCGTCTTTGAGTCAAGCTCCAAACTCTCATGTTTTTCCATGAGAGCCTGGAGCTCTTGCCGCACCTTGCCAACCTCGGCCTCATACTTCTCCCTCTCAGTGCGCTCCGTGGCCGCCCTCTTCTCGGCCTCGACCAGCGCTTGCTTAAGAGTCGCCACCTCAGACGTGGCCCCTACAATAGCCACGATAATCCTGTCATTTTTTGCAATTGCACCTCTATACATATATTTAAACAAGGTATTTCTTACCTTCATTGTCCTCGAGCTGCTTCTTGGCACGCCCGAGCTCTTGCTCGGACCGCTCGAGGTTCTGCTTTAGCGTGTCCACTTCCGCAGTCAGTGCGGCGGACGCAAGCAGAGAAGCCTGCATACGCATATTGACTCCTTTTTGTTAGACTCCTGCGAATTTTATTTGATCCTCTATCCGGCTTTTCTTCCCGAACGCCAAACAGAGCATCAGGGGCTACTGTCTATGCGGTAATATTATTTACACATTCTTTACTTACCTCAAAGCCTGTTAAAAGGCTAGTACAAGCTTCAGTCAGTCCGCTCTTGGCGGACTGAACCTTCTGGACCATCGCACTCATAATGGTGCGGTGCTCCTCGTCGATGGAGGCGACTTGGAGCGCCTCCAACAGATTGTCCGGCGCCTCTGGTTGGACTCTGGAACCTTTGAAGGTTCCGGAGTGGTGTCCGGCCTACAGCCGGACTTGGAGCCCTAGGGGGGTTTCATCCCCTTTACTCCTGGAGTCCGGGAGGTCGCCTTGCGGCGCCTCCAGGACCACCTCCTCCCGGCTTGGAACCTGTTGGGATAACACTTCGGTGTCATCCGTAGGGTGGGGGAGGAAGCCGTCGGAAGCGAGTTCCCATCCGACGAGTCCAGTGAGCCGCTCGACGATGCGTCGAGCCGGTCTTTGGGTGGGCTGCATAAACATATTTGACATAAGGGAAACTTGTGCAATAAACAAATACTATGAATTACTCTGGTATCCAGATACTTACGATTTTGCCAGGGGCTTGGCCCTGGGCGGCCACTCCTCTCCGCCGTCGTCAGCGTCGATGGAATAGTCCGGAGGAAGGGTTTTCCCCTTCTTGGACCCTCCAGCCTCCCCAGAGAGGGCGGCCTTCCTTTTCTTCTCTCCTCCCGCTGGAGGGGGAGAGGTCTCTTCTTCTTCCTCCTCGTCTTCACGGGAGGAATGCGCCTCGGAACCGTCGGATGATGGATCCGACACCTCCTGGCGCCGGGCACTCTTTCGAGTCCCTGTGGCCTTTTTCGCGGCCTTCTTCTCCGGCACCACATAGGGTGCCAGAACCAGCAGCTTCGCCAAGCGAGCGTCCGCTGGGCCTTCGGGCAAAGGAGCGGGACAGTTGATCTGTCCGGATGTCACCTGCCAATCTTGTCAAAGGTAAGGGAGCTTAGATCCTGCATGGAGTCAAACTATGAAAAACTGATACCCTGTAAAAGGAAAAAACAGCTTACCGCATGAGCGTGACGCTACGTACTGAATCCGCGATCCTCGGTAGCGGATGCGGGGGCCTCGGCACCCTTGAAAAGCACCTTCCAGGCATCTTCGTACTCGTGTCGAAGAGCCTGCTCAGAGTTTGGTGCCGCGCCAGGTCGAACTCCCATAGGTTGAAAGCCCGTTGTTGACATGGGAGGATCAGGCGGATAAGCATAACCTGGACTACATTGACAAGTTTGAGCTTCTTGTCCACCAGGGTTTGGACGCATGTTTGGAGTCCGGTCAGCTCTCCTTTTTTACCCCACGACAGGCCCGTCTCCTTCCAGGAGGTGAGCCGCGTAGGGGGTCCGGATTGAAACTCGGGGGCTGCGACCCATTCAGGGTCGCGCGGCTCGGTGATGTAAAACCACCCCGATTGCCACCCCTTCAAGGTCTCCACAAAGGAGCCCTCGAGCCATAAGACGTTGGCCATCTTGCCCACCATGGCGCCTCCGCACTCCGCCTGGTTGCCCCGCACCACCTTCGGCTTGACATTGAAAGTCTTGAGCCATAGGCCAAAATGGGGGTGGATGCGGAGGAAAGCCTCGCACACGACGATAAACGCCGAGATGTTGAGGACAAAGTTCGGGGCCAGATCATGGAAATCCAGGCCATAGTAGAACATGAGCCCCCGGACAAATGGGTGAAGAGGGAAGCCCAGTCCGCGGAGGAAATGGGGGAGGAACACCACCCTCTCATGGGGCCTAGGGGTGGGGATGAGCTGCCCCTTTTCGGGAAGCCGGTACGCAATGTCGTTAGACAAGTATCCGGCCTTCCTCAGTTTTTTGATGTGTCCCTCCGTGACGGAGGAGACCATCGACTTGCCTCCCGCTCCGGACATGGCTGGAGAAGGTTGAGGTGGGGAGTGCGGACTTGGGCGCTGGAGCTCGAGTGCGCGAGAATGGATAAGCAAGGGATGAAGAAGGCGTAGGTGAAAAGGTGGATCCTTATCCCCTTATATGGGTGGACGCAACTACATGTCCCCACCAGCCTGGTAAAACTCGCTTATCTCCAAGCACCATAATCAATGGCGCGGTTGGGTTACCCACGCCCGTATTGATGAGAATCCCGGAATAAGGGGACACGATCTCTGCTTTAACAAGACGTGCCAAGGAAACCGCCTCGCATGACGCGCTGAGGTGGGATAATGAAACGACTCGGATGGCTTGGCCGTGGTGTGTCACACTACGGAATATGTCAGCAGATTAGATTTGTGTAAATATTATTCTCTCTATGGCAATATGTGGAAACTTATTTTGCAGAGCCGGACACTATCTTTGTGTTCAAAATCTTCTATGAAGTACTTGGAGGAGGAACCCGCCTTGCAATGCCGAAGACAATCTGCGCACCGGACTCGTCGTCATTGAAGCCTGGTTCAGGGGCTACTGAGGGAGTCCTGGATTAGGGGGTGTCCGGATGGCCGGACTATACCTTCAGCCGGACTCCTGGACTATGAAGATACAAGATTGAAGACTTCGTCCCGTGTCCGGAAGGGACTTTCCTTGGCATGGAAGGCAAGCTTGGCGATACGGATATGCAGATCTCCTACCATTGTAACTGACTTTGTGTAACCCTAGCCCTCTCCGGTGTCTATATAAACCGGAGGGTTTTAGTCCGTAGGACAACATACACAACAACAATCATACCATAGGCTAGCTTTTAGGGTTTAGCCTCTCCGATCTCGTGGTAGATCTACTCTTGTACTACCCATATCATCAATATTAATCAAGCAGGACGTAGGGTTTTACCTCCATCAAGAGGGCCCGAACCTGGGTAAAACTTCATGTCCCTTGCATCCTGTTACCATCCGGCCTAGACGCACAGTTCGGGACCCCCTACCCGAGATCCGTCGGTTTTGACACCGACAAGGGGCGAGTGGGGGGGGCTATGGCGGGGAGGTGGTGTTTGAGGATATGTCGCGGCTACTGGAAATTTTAGTAATGGTGTGAAGATGGTGGTGGACGAGGGAGGGCGACAGTTCAAATGTCTCGACTACTGGAATTTTGCTATAAGATCGGTGGTGTTGGATTGGGGGCGGCGGTTGAAATACTGCGGCTACTAAAATTTGGGTAAAGAATTTATGCGGGGCGGGAGCACCCAAGATCACACACGGTCCAATAAGAATATGCGTGCATGATAATATGGAAAAGCGACAGAGCACACTATTTTTGCATCGCTCAAGGCAGATAGTTTGTTTTTAGAGTTTTAGCTTGCTGGTCTATCGCACACACTTCATCCTAATTTTCAGACGTAGGCATGGAATTCATCTTAAATAAACTACCCTCCTTTAGCTTGCGCGGGTGGTGATTTTACAGCGCACTAGCATTGCACACAATTAAGCCAGTACCACCCTTGCTTGCACTTGCGTAGTCATGGTGATTCACAATGCACTTGCATCGCACACAGTTAAGCCAGTACCACCCTTCCTCACGCTTGCGCGGTCATGATGATTTTAGAGCGCACTTGCATCACACACGGTTAAGCCACTACCTCCACCCTTTCTCTCGCTTCCATAGTCGTGGTGATTCACAGCGCACTTGCAACGTACACGGTTAAGCCACTACCTACACCCTTTGCTCGCGCTTGCGCAGTCGTGGTGATCTCACAACGCACTAGCATCGCACACGGTTAATCCACTACCTGCACCCTTGCTCGCGCCTGCGTGATACGTCTCCAACGTATCTATAAATTTTTATTGTTCCATGTTGTTATATTATCTGGATGTTTTACAATCATTTTATAGCAACTTTATATCTTTTTGGGACTAACCTATTGACATAGTGCCTAGTGCCAGTTGTTGTTTATTGCTTGTTTTTTACTTCATAGAAAATCAATACCAACAGGAGTCCAAATGCAGCAAAACTTTTTGGTGAATTTTTTATGGACCAGAAGACATCTGTTGGGCCAAGAAAGTACCTGAGGGGAGCTCCGAGGGGAGCACAACCCACCAGGGCGTGCCTGGGGGCCCAAGCGCGCCCAGGTGGGTTGTGCCCACCTTGGTGGCCTCCCGCACCACCTCTTTGCTCTATAAATACCCCAATATTCCAGAAACCCTAGGGGAGTCGACGAAAATCAATTCCAGCTGCCGCAAGTTCTAGAAACCATAGATCCAATCTAGACACCATCACAGACGGGTTCACCATCCTCATTGGTACCTCTCGGATGATGCGTGAGTAGTTCACTATAGACCTACAGATCCATAGTTAGTAGCTAGATGGCTTTCTCTCTCTCTTTTGATTCTCAATACAATGGTCTCTTGGAGATCTATTTGATGGAACTTTTTTGCGGTGTGTTTGTTGGGATCCGATGAACTTTGAGTTTATGATTAGATATATGTTTTAATCCATAAAAGTTATTTGAGTCTTTTGATCTCTTATATGCATGATTACTTATAGCCTCATATTTATTCGTTGAATCTTTGGTTTAGTTAGGCCGACTAGATTGATTTTTCTTGCCATGCGAAGAGGTGCTTTGTGATGGGTTCGATCTTACGCTGCTTGATCCTAGTGACAGAAGGGCAACCGACACGTGTATATCGTTGCTATTAAGGATAACAAGATGGGGTCTATTTCTACATAAATAGATCTTGTCCACATCATGTCATCGTTCTTATTGCATTACTCCGTTTCTCCATGAACTTAATACACTAGATGCATGCTGGATAGCGGTCGATGTGTGGAGTAATAGTACTAGAT
Source organism: Triticum aestivum (assembly GCF_018294505.1). Taxonomy (NCBI): domain Eukaryota; kingdom Viridiplantae; phylum Streptophyta; class Magnoliopsida; order Poales; family Poaceae; genus Triticum; species Triticum aestivum. Next base: position 212,062,346 of record NC_057794.1, on the reverse strand, counting down.
GCAGGCAGGAGTCGGTCTACTAATCTTGGACGTGATGCCTATATAATGATCATTGTCTGCATATCGTCATGATTATTTGAAGTTCTATCAATTGCCCAACAGTAATTTGTTTACCCACCGTACGCTATTTTTCTCGAGAGAAGCCATTAGTAAAATCTACGCCCCCCGGGTCTCTTCTTTATTATATTTGCCTTCACGGTCTATTTTTATTTGCTTTTATTTTCAGATCTATTAATCCAAAAATACAAAAATACCTTGCTGCAATTTATTATTATTTATTTTATCTCGCATTCCCGCGAGATCTATTTATTGAATCTACTACAATTTTACCTATGTTTCTACCCATGAGGGATTGACAACCCCTCTCTTACGTGGGGTTGCAAATATTTGTTCTTTTGTGTGCAGGAGCTGTTTATGTGGTGTTGCGTGATTCTCCTACTGGTTAGATAACCTTGGTCTCATCACTACAGGAAATACCTACCGTAGTCGTGCTGCATCATCCCTTCCTCTTTGGGGAAATACTGACGTAGTTCAAGCCGCATCAATGCACGGCCGTGGCGATTTCACAGCGCACTTGCTTCGCACACGGTTAAGCCAGTACACCCATGTACATTGGGTGTCATATGAGTCTTCGTAGCAAAAAAATGTGAGAGGGGGTCAGAAGACAGCCACACCAGCATGTGGCCCAAATATATATGAATGAAAATGATGGTGTGTGATGTTCAAAATTCTAATGCACAACTTGGACCACCCCAGCCCATGGTTGGCCGCGTCTTCGAAGATCGGTGAGAGGGGGCAGAAGTCAAGAACCACCTGGAAGTGGCCAAATATATGTAGGAATAGAGGGTGTGGTGTTTAAATACACAATGCACAACTTTGGTGGCAGCTGCCTCGAAAACTGGAAAGTCCGCTTGGATATATCTATAATGACATAATGTCGTAGCTACCTAGCTAGGGTGGTTGACACACCACCCACTCCATGTCAGCGGGACAGATGCACGTAGTGATACTTTGGTCATACATGCATGTATCCATGACCTACCATAAGACAGACTAGTGAATCTATTGCTTGGTCAAACGATAACTGTTATTGTCGATTAAAAATGGATAGAACATATATATACCACTTGGGCCAATAGATTGGACCATCATAAAAAAATCACATGAGAGGGGCCACAAAACTAGTACCGCCTGCATGCGGCCCAAAATGATGTACGTTGGACGGGGTGATGGGTTTTCAATATCAAATAATGTACAATTTAGATGTGGCGCCTGCCTGTCGATACAGACAACCACCATGAAAGCCAAGTAATTAAGGATGAGATGCGCATGGTATGGTGTTGGTCCAACCCACCAATCCGAGTGTGTGGGAGGGAATCCCGAGAACGCATGAGCTCGAACTTTTCTCGAACGACATGTGATGGTGACCGGCCCTAACACGAACTAGGAGGAATCCATTCATGCATGGCCAACACGTACCCCTCTTTATCGGTCAAAGGGATATATATAGATAGATCCGGTGTAATGACCCGAGACCGACGCTCAAGATGCCTTCCATCTACTCCGAGTTTCTTTGTGTGATTTCTTTGTTTGTTGCATTCATCATTGCATCATTTGCATTGCATCATGTCATCATGCAACCCTTTTTAAAACCCAACTAAATAAATTGCATAGATCGTTGATCTATTGAAAGCGAGGGAATTCACATGGTGATTTATCTTTATAACATATCCTCCCAATATTTTTAGGGAGCTAATAAATATTCCACTATTTCGGAATCACCCTTAAACATGAAGAGATTGATTAGGTAGGAAGTTCCTCCTCGTTACCTAATTCATCATAATAAACACTAGGAGGATATTGGAAAATATTTTCCCTTTCATTAGTACACTCTTCATATTCCATTTGTTTTCTTGTCTTTAGGTAGTTGGCAATATAAGGATTCTCAATGCAATTTACCGCACAAAACATATAAATTTCCTCTAGATCCAATTCAAGTAATATCTTGAGATTTGGAAAATCCTTAGTTATATGTTTCATTTCTTCATACCCCAAAATAATACTAAGCTCTTTATGATGCTCAAGGGTAATTAAGTTATCACGATTTGATCATGAAAGTATTTGTGTTGGAGATTTCAATGACCACGTTCATTGCAAAGTTCACAAGGATGGCCAAAAAATTAGATCTTTCCGCACAATCATCTAGCTTCTCTTGCAACCTTTTAGTTTCTAAATATTTATGCTTCTTACAAAATATATCTTCCCTTTTTGGTGTGCAAAGGCACTCCCAATTCACTCCACAAAAAGTGACTTGCTTATAAGAAACATTTTTGTCATGACTTGTGCAATCATCATTAGCATTTTGGATATTTTCAAAGAATTCATACTAACAACATTGCAATAATGCTCATCATTAAAATATTTTGTGCCAAGCATTTTATTGGCTTCTTCTTCTAATAGTTGAGCACAATTTTGCGAACAATCATTTTCAGAAAGACATTATAAAGATGATCAATAATATTATGCAACCTCAATTCCATTTTTATGTAGTTTTCTTTTATAAACCAAACTAGTGATAAAACAAGAAACTAAAAGAATCAATTGCAAGATCTAAAGATATAACTTCAAGCAATCACCTCCCCGGCAACGATGCCAGAAAAGAGTTTGATGTCTACTACGCAACTTTATTCTTGTAGACACGTGTTGCGCCTCCAAGCGCAGAGTTTTGTAGGACAACAACAATTTTCCCTCAAGTGGATGACCTAAGGTTTATCAATCCGTGAGTGGTGTAGGATGAACATGGTCTCTCTCAAACGACCCTGCAACCAAATACAAGAAATCTTTTGTGTCCCCAACACACCCAATACAATGGCAAATTGTATAGGTGCACTAGTTCGGCAAAGAGATGGTGATAAAAGTGTAATATGGATGGTAGAAATATATTTTTATAATCTGAATAAATACAAACAGCAAGGTAGCAAATAGTAAACGGGCGCAAAAATGGTATTTCAATGCTTAAAAACAAGGCCTAGGGTCCGTACTTTTGCTAGTGCAATCTCTCAACAATGCTAACTTAGTTGGATCACATGGTTATCCCTCAAAGTGTAACGAAGAATCACTCTCGAGTTCCTATTAGCGGATAACAAAAGATAGGAATTGTTTGTAGGGTACTAAACCACCTCAAAGCTATTCTTTCCGTTCGATCTATTCAAGAGTTCGTACTAAAATAACGCAAAGCTATTTTTTCCGTTCGATCTATCCTATAGTTCATACTAGAATAACACCAAAGCATATTCATATTCATAATACTCAGTGCACATAAAGAACTACAAGAGTGCCCCAAGATTTCTTGTAACGCCCCAGATACAACTTCCCATAGTCGTAACTCAAACTCTTGCCTTTTCCGGAGTTGCGACATGAGATTCCCTTCGTGGTTGGGTTTTTGTCTTCGTTTTGCATTTTATTCATGTCATGCATTTCATATCATGTCATCATGTGCATCTCATTTTCATACGTGTTCGTCTCATGCATCCGAGCCTTTTCCCCGTTGTCCGTTTTGCAATCCGACTCTCCTACATGCACCGGCGTCCCCATTTGTCTCTTTTCGTCAGCGAGCGTTAAACGTTCTCGGAATGGACCGAGATTTACCAAGTGGCCCTGGTACACCACCGAAGGTTCATCAAAATTCTTGATTTCTTTTGTTCATCTTCTTTTCCGGAGTTCCAAGTTTTTCCATATTATCTCGTCGTGAAGCTCCATCTAAATCATCGCAAGGCTTCACCTTGTGTTTTCAACTTCTCTTTCCTTTCGTTTGATCATCCTTTTTTTACCGGAGTTCTTCATGGAGGCTCTACATGATGGTTCATAAAGGATTTAATTCCTTCTCCAAGTTTCCATCGAGATTCTTTTCAGAGGAGTTCAAGAATTCTTCATCTTGCATTCCAAAGTGCAATTCTTTCTACCTTATCTTTTGGGATGGTGATATGCCATTCTTAACAATTTTCTTTCATGTTTCATGATTCACAAGTTGTTTAAGAATGAGATATTTTAAACCCATCATTTTCTCTTTGTTCAGGAGATGGTTTGCAACCCTTCAACCTCTTCATTGGAGTTATCTTAGGTTATATTTCACCTAAAGCCTTCCCTAAGGAATGTTGCTTATTGTGGTGTCTATCAATGATCCAAGTTTTTCTCCTATCCCATCAGCGGAAGAAGTTTTTCATCTCCTCATCGATCTGAAGCAAGCAACTGTTTCCGTTTGTGGCAGGTTGTCACCTCATTATTTTGAGATGTGTTCCATAAGACCATATCAAGCTTATCTTTTCGTTGTTGATAATCCAACAACTCTGTTCTAGCATTTGTTGTAAGCGTGCTCTCCCACGATCTTGTTTCCCTCCATTCATTCCATTCCATTCTTTCATTTCTTCCGGAGGCATTGTGATGTTGCTCTTTTCTCTCATCATCTCGAATGGTGAGGATTGTGTTCTTTTCATGCTTATCCATTTAACTAGAGTGTTGTGCCCTCTGCTCATGTTCTTTTCGCCATATCAAGTCTTGCATCTCTTTTCAACCGGAGTGTTGTCCAAATTTGTTCTTCCTTGTTCCTCTTTTCTAATGGAGAGTTGACAACTTCGTTCATCTCCATGGTATTCTTTTCTCGAAATGGCTTAACCATTCAAGGTTCTTTGGTTTCACTCGTTTGTCAAAGAAGCAACTTAGTTTTACCTCTTATCTTCCTCTTCCTTTTCCCCTCTGGTGCCATGCTAGATCTCGGGACGGGATCCTCTCGTAGTGGTGGAGTGTTGTAACGCCCCAGATACAACTTTCCATATTCGTAACTCCAACTCTTGCCTTTTCCGGAGTTGCGACATGAGATTCCCTTTGTGGTTGGGTTTTTGTCTTCGTTTTGCATTTTGTTCATGTCATGCATTTCATATCATGTCATCATGTGCATCTCATTTGCATACGTGTTCGTCTCATGCATCCAAGCCTTTTCCCCGTTGTCCTTTTTGCAATCCGACTCTCCTACGTGCATCGGTGTCCCCCTTTTATCTCTTTTCATGAGCGGGTGTTAAACGTTCTCGGAATGGACCGAGATTCACCAAGTGGCCTTGGTACACCACCGGTAGACCCCCTGTCAAATTTCATGCCATTTGGAGTCCTTTTGATACTCCAACGGTTAACCGGGGAACCGTAAAGGCCTCATGTGTGTTGCAGCCCAACACCCCTCGAAAACGGCCCAATAACCCATCCAAACTTCTTCCATGTCCTCCGTCGTCGGATCACGATCGCGTGGGCAAAAACTACACCTCATTTGGACACTCCTACCTCCTCCTACCTATATATATGTGACCCTTCTCGAATTTTCGTGGATGAACCCTAACCTCCTCCTCCTTCGCGCGTCAGGACGCATCCGCGCTGCGCCAGACATGTCCGCCGCCCTCAGCAACGTCGCCCGGACCAATCCCAGGGAGACACGTCAGCTCTGCCGCCTCCCACGCCCAATTGCAGCGTGCCACCTCACCGCATCACCGCGCCTCCCGCGCCCAATCGCAGCGTGCCACCTCACTGCATCACCGCGCCTCCCGTCGGTGGCCCGCCAGGCCCATCTGGGGCCCTCCTGGGCCCGGGTCGCCGCCATTGCTCCCCACGCATGGTGCGCGAGCAACTCCCGCAGCGCGCCTCCCTGTCTCCCGAGCGCCGTCGTCGTTCTCGCCGGCGACCAGCGGCTGCGTCGGCCCCGCCACCCATTATCGGCATGGGAGCACGTGCTCCACCGGAGCTCCGCCACCTTGCACCACCGGCCCCACCGAGAGGAGTCCCCGAGGAAACGTCGGCGAGCACACCGCCGTCCTCCGTCCGTCCGCCGCCGTAGTTTCCCTGCCGCCGCCTCGCCCTCGGCTTCCGCGCCCCCCGGGTCCCATGGCCGGCCTCGGGTTCCGCCGATCTGGGCGGCCTCATCCCAGATCCGGTCCGGGTGGATGAGATCCACTAGGACACCGATCCAAACGGCCTCGCTGCGTCCCGGATCCCCTCGTCCCGCACGTCCTCGTCCCTTTGACTTCTTCCGGAGGTTGATTTCTCTCCAAGTCCCGAATCCCTGCAGTATTTTTATGCTATGTTCATCATGCCATAACTCCATGCCCATAGCTCTGTTACATGCACACGATATATCAAAATGTTCACTGGGAGATGCTCTTCATTTCATTCCATAGTGCCTTGTTTCTTTGAGTCCATCTTGATGCCCAAATCACTGATGCAAGAGTGCTATAAATTGTTAGGTGTTGTTCCTTAGCAGATTATGATGATTTGTCATTTTTGTCAAATTTGTTGTGTGCTGCATATGGGCATGAGCTCTACATGTGTTTTGGTCTATGCCATGCCATTTTTATAGGGGTGCTTGCGATGTCTTTTTGTGATCAATGTGGTGACTAGCGCAAGCATGCAAAGTAGCTTTCATGATATTGCTGATTTCAGGGACTTTGTATTTTGCTAAGTCCTTGTTGTGCTGTTATTTTTATGCCATGTAAACATGATGCTATAGTGAGATGCATGCTTATTTTGAGTTGCTTCAGTAAGGATGATTTGGACATATGGTTGTGCTATATCCATACATCCCCATGGTTGCAATTATGGAGTGCCGTAGCATGTCTTAATCTTGCTCTACTTTTGCTATAAAATGTTCCTCGAAGATTGTTTACATGTTAATCATTTTGCCATGGTCATTGTAGTTGATCCATGCATGCTTTTAACTTGCTCTTGACATGGTTAGCTGCATGAACATGTCATATTACTGTAGGTATGCTTGTTTTGTCATGCAATGCCTTGTGGTGAGTGAATCGAGCTCGCAAAGATGCCTTCATAATATTGTTTATGCCATGCTCTGTTTTCTGCGAAGTCTGAAACTATTAATAAAACTTGCTATGTTTACATGGGTGCCATCATATTTTCTGTGCCTTTTTCGCTCATGATCAGTAAGGGACTTTTGTTCTATGTCTTGAGTATATCACTGCCATGTGCTTTGTTGCTATGTTGGAAGGCAGTTGCTTAGTTTCTTGTTGCATTCTAGATGGCATCGTGCTGTTAATCGCAGAATTGTGCCATTCTTGTTTTTCTTGCCATTTGCAAACCGTGCATCCGATTCCGGTGATCTTTATATCGATTTCGACCGAAATCATCTCATGTTTCCAGCGGCACACTTGGTTTGCCAAGTTGCTTCCTGGTTCAATCTTTCCCTTCCGAAGCACGCATATGCATTGCATATCACATCCCGCATGTCATGCCATGTTTTGCATCATGTTGATTGTGCATTGCACCGTGATTGATTGTTGGCCCTTTGCTTGTGTTCTTGCTTTGGGTAGAGCCGGGAGACGAGTACGTGATCGAGGAACCTATTGAGTACGTTTTCTTGGATCAAGCTTCCGACAACTCTGAGAACTTTGCAGGCAAGATGACCATACCCTCAAAATCACTTCTATCTTTGCTTTCTAGTTGCACGCTCTTTTGCTATGCCACGATACCTACCACTTGCTTTATCATGCCTCCCATATTTCCATGTCAAGCCTCTAACCCACCTTTCCTAGCAAAACGTTGTTTGGCTATGTTAGCGCGTTTGCTCAGCCCCTCTTATGGTGTTGTTAGTTGCAGGTGAAGATGGAGTTTGTTCCATGTTGGAACATGGATATTGTTGGGATATCATTATTATATCTTATTAACTTTAATGCACCTATATACTTGGTAAAGGGTGGAAGGCTCGGCTTTATGCCCGGTGTTTTGCTCCACTCTTGGCGCCCTAGTTTCCGTCATACCAGTGTTATGTTCCTTGATTTTGTGTCCCTTACGCGGTTGGGTGTTATGGGAACCCCGTGACAGTTCGCTTTGAATAAAACTCCTCCAGCAAGGCCCAATCTTGGTTTTACATTTGCCTAACAACCTATCACCTTCCCTTGGGTTCTGTAGACTCAAGGGACATCTTTATTTTAACCCCCCTGGCCAGTGCTTGTCTAAGTGTTGGTCCGAACCTGTCAGCCGCCGGTGGCCACCAGGGGAAACTCTGGTTTGGCCTACTGGAATCTTGGATAATCCGGTGTTGCCCAGAGAACGAGATATGTGCAGCTCCTATCGGGATGTCGGCGCATCGAGTGGTCTTGCTGGTCTTGTTTTACCATTGTCGAAATGTCTTGTAACCGGGATTACGAGACTGATAGGGTCTTCCTGGGAGAAGGAATATCCTTCGTTGACCGTGAGAGCTTGTGATGGGCTAAGTTGGGACGCCCCTGCTGGGTTTTGAACTTTCAAAAGCTGTGCTCGCAGTTATGGGCAGATGGGAATTTGTTAATATCTGGTTGTAGAGAACTTGACACTTAACTTAATTAAAATGAATCAACCGCGTGTGTAGCCGTGATGGTCTCTTTTCGGCGGAGTCCGAGAAGAGAACACGGTCTCGTGTTATGCTTGAACGTAAATAGCTTCAGGATCACTTCTTGATCATTATTAGTTTCTCGATCGTGCTTTGCTTCTCTTCTCGCTCTCTTTTGCGTAAGTTAGCCATCATATATGCTAGTGCTTGCTGCAGCTCCACCTCACTACCCTTTCCTACCCATATGCTTAAATAGTCTTGATCTCACGGGTGTGAGATTGCTGGGTCCTCATGACTCATAGATACTTCCAAACAGATGCAAGTGCCGATGATGCCAGTGCAGGTGACGAAACCCGGCTCAAGTGGGAGCTCGATGAAGATCTTGATCATTGTTTTGTTTCGTTTCCTGTTGATCAGTAGTGGAGCCCAGTTGGGACGAGTGGGGATCTAGCATTTGGGGTTGTGTTTCTTTATTTTCGTTCCGTAGTCGGACCTTGATTGTATTCTGTATGATATACGATATATTTATGTATTGTGTGAAGTGGCGATTGTAAGCCAACTCTTTATCCCTTTCTTATTCAGTACATGGGATGTGTAAAGATTACCCCTCTTGCGACAAGCCTACCATGAGGCTATGCCTAGAAGTCGTGCCCCGACACATGGGAGATATAGCCGCATCGTGGGTGTTACAAGTTGGTAATCAGAGCCTTCCCCGACTTAGGAGCCCCTGCATGATCGAATCGCTGACGTTGTCGAGTCTAGAACAAAAAATTTTGAGTCGTAGGATTATATATATCGGAGAGTACGATTCTTTTTACTCCCCAGTCCCTTTGTCGCTCTGGTGAGGCCTCCTGACGTAGAGTTTTGACTCTTCTCTACTCATATTTCACGAAACAAATTTTAGAATCACGCGGGTATCTTGGAATCGTTCCGATAGTCTTGTGACGAGAACATTGTTCTTGGTGCCTCCTGACATTTAGGGGTTGTGGCAGTGTCCTAGGGAGTTGAGCTCCGAGGTGTTGTCGTCACAATTTTATCGTTGTAGTTCTGGAATACCTAAGTTCGCCGACATCGAAAATCTCCTTTATGCAGTTGTTGGTGAGATAACCTCGACGCCACCCAGTACTAGGGAGGGAGTTCTGGAGTATTGCCATGACTCGTATAATGGATGATTTTCAAAGGTTGAGGTAAATGATTTCTGGAGGGTTCTTGGTTATGTGTTGAAGGATGGATATAGCTGGATGTAGGATTTGCTAGTTTTGGGTGAGATATTATGCTTCCCCTGTATCCCCAAAACCTGATTGCATAACAAGAAAGTTTCGGGAGTTTATAAGTGGGAATTCAAGTAGCTCCAAGAATATCTTTCCAACAGACACATGATACGATATGGGATCTATCATATGTTTGTTTCCGTCTTATTCTGCAAGCCAATCCTTTGTTTTGTTTTGAGTTGTGGTATTCGAGTTGCTTCAATGTCAAGTGTTGATTCCATTCCTTTCCTAAGTGGTGTTCTCATATTTCTATGGGAGTGCTAATCCTTTTCGATCATTGAGATGGTCATGCCAATTCTTTTTCAACCGGCGTGTTTCTCTTCAAGCAAATCCTATCATTTTCAACATTCGCAAGATCAACTCTTAATATTCTCTACGGTGTTCGTTTCATTCGTCCCAAGTTGTCTTTGTTTTCCCCGCCATCCCACCCTTTCTTTTCCTCAAGGACTTGGATTTCTGAATCAAGTATCCATCTTACGGATGTGAAGTTTCTTCATTCTTTCCTCAATGTTCTTATCCATTAATTCTCAGGAAGATACTAACGAAGTTTCAGGTTTATCATTCTTCATTCTCTTTTCTTCTCCAGTGGATTAAATTCAAGCTTTCAGTGTTGATCATTCCTTTCCTTGTTTCAAATGCTTCCCCATGCTGGTGCACCTCTTAATCATCCACTTCTCGCCATTCTTTTGTTCTGGAGTGTTGAAGACATCTCAGAAGATTCAAGTTTCCATTCTCAATTCGCTCAAGTTCTTTTGAGGATGTTATCTCATTCAAGCCATTTAATTCAACTGGCGCAAATCTCTCTTTTAAATTGTTCAACCATGTCTTTTTGAGTGGGCTCTAACCCACAAGTCTCTTCCCAGGATCTTACCTGACTCTTCTTATTTTCTCGGAGTTATTCTCAAAGTTTGACGTAAGAATGAATTATCTTCAGTCATGTGTCTTTCTCCAAACATCTTTCAAATTCTTTCATCGTTGGCTCAACATCTTCGCTTTTGATTCTCCCGGAGTGTCTAAACAATTCATGGTGGTGTTTCTCATCATCATTCTCGGATTTGAAGACTGAAGAAGTGTTTCCTCTAAATCTTGCTCCATTCTCTCAAAGATTCATGGTTCTATCTTGATGCCATCCTTTCATAATTGTTTTTGATTGTGAGAATTATTTTCACCCATCCAGAGCAATTCAAGAGTCTTTTCAGTTTGATTCTCTGAAGGCCATCATTTCGGGTTTATTCATTCTTAGCATTGCGCTCTCGTTCTCCAAATCCTACCGGTGCATCATTCAAATATTCTCTAATCAAGCATCTTCTTTCTTTTGCTAATTCTTCACGGTGTTTCGCTATCTTTTCTTCATTCGTTTTCAATTCTTACGGTGTCTCATTCAAGATTGCTCTTCCTTCATTATCATTTCAACTTATTCGTTACCGGTGGTTCGTCGAAGACCTTCTCAAGTTTACGCTATATCTCTCTTAATCCTTTCAACGAGAATAAGTAGTATGCCAAATCCGTTGCTTGTCATCAATTTAATTGATGAAGGATAAGCATAATGTAATTCTTTCTTGTTTCATCCAAGTGATTAATTCCTTATTCCGGAGGTTCATCAAAATTCTTGATTTCTTTTGTTCATCTTTCTTTTCCGGAGTTCCAAGTTTTTCCACATTATCTCGTCGTGAAGCTCCATCTAAATCATCGCAAGGCTTCACCTTGTGTTTTCAACTTCTCTTTCCTTTCGTTTGATTATCCTTTTGTTAACGGAGTTCTTCATGGAGGCTCTACATGATGGTTCATAAAGGATTTAATTCCTTCTCCAAGTGTTCATCGAGATTCTTTTCAGAGGAGTTCAAGAATTCTTCATCTTGCATTACAAAATGCAATTCTTTCTACCTTATCTTTTGGGATGGTGATATGCCATTCTTAACAATTTTCTTTCATGTTTCATGATTCACAAGTTGTTTAAGAATGAGATATTTTAAACCCATCATTTTCTCTTCGTTCGGGAGATGGTTTGCAACCCGTCAACCTCTTCATTGGAGTTATCTTGGGTTATATTTCACCTAAAGCCTTCCCTAAGGAATGTTGCTTATTGTGGTGTCTATCAATGATCCAAGTTTTTCTCCTATCCCATCAGCGGAAGAAGTTTTTCATCTCCTCATCGATCTGAAGCAAGCAACTGTTTCCGTTTGTGGCAGGTTGTCACCTCATTATTTTGAGATGTGTTCCATAAGACCATACCAAGCTTATCTTTTCGTTGTTGATAATCCAACAACTCCGTTCTAGCATTTGTTGTAAGCGTGCTCTCCCACGATCTTGTTTCCCTCCATTCATTCCATTCCATTCTTTCATTTCTTCCGGAGGCATTGTGATGTTGCTCTTTTCTCTCATAATCTCGAATGGTGAGGATTGTGTTCTTTTCATGCTTATCCATTTAACTGGAGTGTTGTGCCCTCTGCTCAAGTTCTTTTCGCCTTATCAAGTCTTGCATCTCTTTTCAACCGGAGTGTTGTCCAAATTTGTTCTTCCTTGTTCCTATTTTCTAACAGAGAGTTGTCAACTTCGTTCATCTCCATGGTATTCTTTTCTCGAAATGGCTTAACAATTCAAGGTTCTTTGGTTTCACTCGTTTGTCAAAGAAGCAACTTAGTTTTACCTCTTATCTTCCTCTTCCTTTTCCCCTCCGGTGCCATCCTAGATCTCGGGACGGGATCCTCTCGTAGTGGTGGAGTGTTGTAACGTCCCAGATACAACTTTCCATATTCGTAACTCCAACTCTTGCCTTTTCCGGAGTTGCGACATGAGATTCCCTTCGTGGTTGGGTTTTTGTCTTCGTTTTGCATTTTGTTCATGTCATGCATTTCATATCATGTCATCATGTGCATCTCATTTGCATACGTGTTCGTCTCATGCATCCAAGCCTTTTCCCCGTCATCCTTTTTACAATCCGACTCTCCTACGTGCACCGGTGTCCCCCTTTTGTCTCTTTTCGTGAGCAGGAGTTAAACGTTCTCGGAATGGACCGAGATTTACCAAGTGGCCTTGGTACACCACCGCTAGACCTCCTGTCAAATTTCGTGCCATATGGAGTCCGTTTGATACTCCAACAGTTAACCGGGGAGCCGTAAAGGCCTTGTGTGTGTTGAAGCCCAACACCCCTCAAAAACGGCCCAATAACCCATCCAAACTTCTTCCATGTCCTCCGCCGTCGGATCACGATCACGTGGGCGAAAACTACACCTCATTTGGACACTCCTACCTCCTCTTACCTATATATATGTGACCCTTCTCGAATTGTCGCGGATGAACCCTAACCTCCTCCTCCTCCGCGCGTCCGGACACGTCCGCACCGCACCGGACATGTCCGCCGCCCTCAGCCATGTCGCCCGGACCAATCCCGGGGCGACACATCAGCACCGCCACCTCCCGCACCCAATCGCAGCGTGCCACCTCACCACATCACCGCGCCTCCCGCCGGCGGCCCACCAGGCCTATCTGGGGCCCTCCCGGGCCCGGGTCGCCGCCATCGCTCCCCGTGCATGGTGCACGAGCAACTCCCGCAGCGCGCCTCTCCGTCTCCCGAGCGCTGCCGTCGTTCTCGCCGGCGACCAGCGCTGCGTCCGCCACGCTGCCCGTTACCGGCATGGGAGCACGCGCTCCGCCGGAGCTCCGCCGCCTTGCACCACCGGCCCCGCCAAGAGGAGTCCCCGAGGCAACGCCGGCGAGCATGCCGCAGTCCTCCATCTGGCCGCCGTCGTAGTTTCCCCGCCGCCGCCTCGCCCTCGGCTTTCATGCAGCCCGGGTCCCATGGCCGGCCTCGGGTTCCGCTGATCTGGACGGCCTCGTCCCAGATCCGGTCCTGGTGGATGAGATCCACCAGGACACCGATCGAAACGGCCTCGCTGCGTCCCGGATCACCTCGTCCCGCACGTCCTCGTCCCGTTGACTTCTTCCGAAGGTTGATTTCTCTCCAAGTCCCGAATCCCTGCAGTATTTTTATGCTATGTTCATCATGCCATAACTCCATGCCCATAGCTCTATTTCATGCGCACGATATATCAAAATGTTCACTGGGAGATGCTCTTCATTTCATTCCATTGTGCCTTGCTTGTTTGAGTCCATGTTGATGCCCAAATCACTGATGCAAGAGTGCTATAAATTGTTAGGTGCTGTTCCTTAGGAGATTATGATGATTTGTCATTTTTGTCACATTTGTTGTGTGCTGCATATGGGCATGAGCTCTACATGTGTTTTGTGCTATGCCATCCCATCTTTACAGGGGTGCTTGCGATGTCTTTTTTTGATCAATGTGGTGACTAGCACAAGCATGCAAAGTAGCTTTCGTGATATTGCTGATTTCAGGGACTTAGTATTTTGCTAAGTCCTTGTTCTGTTGTTATTTTTATGCCATGTAAACATGATGCTACAGTGAGATTCATGCTTGTTTTGAGTTGCTTCAGTAAGGATGATTTGTACATATGGTTGTGCTCTATCCATCGATGCCCCTGGTTGCAATTATGGATTGCCCTAGCATGACTTAATCTTGCTCTACTTTTGCTAAAATGTTCCTGGCAGATTGTTTACATGTTAATCAATTTTGCCATGGTTGTTGTAGTTGATCCATGCATGCTTTGAACTTTCTCTTGCCATGGTTAGCTTCATGAACATGTCATCTTGTTGTGGGCATGCTTGTTTTGTCTTGCAGTGCCTTGTGGTGAGTGAATCGAGCTCGCAAAGATGCCTTCATAATACTGTTTATGCCATGCTCTGTTTTATGCTAAGTCTGAAACTGTTAATAAAACTTGCTATGTTTACATGGGTACCATCATATTTTCTGTGCCTTTTTGTCTCATGATCATTAATGGACATTTGTTCTATGTCTTGAGTACATCACTTCCATGTGCTTTGTTGCTATGTTGGAGTGTAGTAGCTTAGTTTCTTGTTGCATCCTAGATGGCATCATGCTGTTAATCGTAGAATTGTGCCATTCTTGTTTTGCTTGCCATTTGCAAACCGTGCATCCGATTTCAGTGATATTTATATCGATTTCGACTAAAATCATCTCATGTTTCCAGCGGCACACTTGGTTTGCCAAGTTGATGCCTGGTTCAATCATTCCCTTCCGAAGCACGCATATGCATTGCATATCACATCCCGCATGGCATGCCATGTTTTGCATCATGTTGATTGTGCATTGCACCGTGATTGATTGTTGGCCCTTTGCTTGCGTTCTTGCTTTGGGTAGAGCCGGGAGACGAGTACGTGATCGAGGAACCTATTGAGTACGTTTTCATGGATCAAGCTTTCGACAACTCTGAGAACTTTGCAGGCAAGATGACCATACCCTCGAAATCACTTCTATCTTTGCTTGCTAGTTGCTCGCTATTTTGCTATGCCATGATACCTACCACTTGCTTTATCATGCCTCCCATATTGCCATGTCAAGCCTCTAACCCACCTTTCCTAGCAAAACGTTGTTTGGCTATGTTATCGCTTTTGCTCAGCCCCTCTTATGGTGTTGTTAGTTGCAGGTGAAGATGGAGTTTGTTCCATGTTGGAACATGGATATTGTTGGGATATCATTATTATATCTTATTAACTTTAATGCACCTATATACTTGGTAAAGGGTGGAAGGTTCAACCTTATGCATGTGTTTTGTTCCACTCTTGCCGCCCTAGTTTCCGTCATACCGGTGTTATGTTCCTTGATTTTGTGTCCCTTACGCGGTTGGGTGTTATGGGAACCCCTTGGCGGTTCG
Organism: Triticum aestivum; assembly: GCF_018294505.1. Classification (NCBI taxonomy): domain Eukaryota; kingdom Viridiplantae; phylum Streptophyta; class Magnoliopsida; order Poales; family Poaceae; genus Triticum; species Triticum aestivum. Next base: position 212,046,966 of record NC_057794.1, on the reverse strand, counting down.
ATTTGAATAAAACTCCTCCAGCAAGGCCCAACCTTGGTTTTACATTTGCCTAACAACATATCACCTTCCCTTGGGTTCTGCAGACTCAACGGTCATCTTTATTTTAACCCCCCCTCGAGCCAATGCTTGTATAAGTGTTAGTCCGAACCTGTCAGTCGCCGGTGGCCACCAGGGGCAACTCTGGGTTGGCCTACCAGAATCTTGGACAATCCGGTGTTGCCCTGAGAACGAGATATGTGCAGCTCCTATCGAGATGTCGGCGCATCGGGCAGTCTTGCTGGTCTTGTTTTACCATTGTCGAAATGTCTTGTAACCGGGATTCCGAGACTGATCGAGTCTTCCTGGGAGAAGGAATATCCTTCGTTGACCGTGAGAGCTTCTGATGGGCTAAGTTGGGACACCCCTGCAGGGTTTTGAACTTTCGAAAGTCGTGCCCGTGGTTATGGGAAGATGGGAATTTGTTAATATCCGGTTGTAGAGAACTTGACACTTAACTTAATTAAAATGAATCAACTGTGTGTGTAGCCGTGATGGTCTCTTTTCAGCGGAGTCCGGGAAGAGAACACGGCCTCGTGTTATGCTTGAACGTAAGTAGCTTCATGATCACTTCTTGATAATTATTAGTTCTCGACCGTGCTTTGCTTCTCTTCTCGCTCTCTTTTGCGTAAGTTAGCCACCATATATGCTGGTGCTTGCGGGTGTGAGATTGCGGAGTCCTCATGACTCATAGATACTTCCAAACAAATGCTGGTGCCGATGATGCCAGTGCAGGTGACGCAACCCATCACAAGTGGGAGCTCGATGAAGATCTTGATCGTTGTTTTGTTTTGTTTCCTGTTGATCAGTAGTGGAGCCAGTTGGGACGATCGGGGATCTAGCATTTGGGGTTGTATTTCTTTATTTTGGTTCTGTAGTCAGACCTTGATTGTATTCTGGATGATGTATGATATATTTATGTATTGTGTGAAGTGGCGATTGTAAGCCATCTCTTTATCCCTTTCTTATTCAGTACATGGGATGTGTAAAGATTACCCCTCTTGCGACAAGCCTACCATGCGACTATGCCTCTAAGTCGTGCCCGACACGCGGGAGATATAGCTGCATCGTGGGTGTTACATTTCTACCGGAGAAACGAGGAAAAGAATGTGCATCAACCCCTATGCCTAGATTACCCCAATGTCACCGCCGGAATCCGCAAGTTGAGTGCCAAAACATATATCAAGTGAACCAATACGACACCCCATTGTCACCACGAGTATTCAATTGCAAGACATATATCAAGTGTTCTCAAATCCATAAAAGTATTCAATCCGATAACCATGAAATCTTAAAGGGAAAAACTCAATTCATCACAACAAGATAGAGAGGGGAAAACACCATATGATCCGACTATATTAACAAAGCCCACGATACATCAAGATCATGACATCTCTAGAACACGAGAGAGAGAGAGAGAGATTAAACACATAGCTACTGGTACAAACCCTCAGCCCTGAGGGTGGACTACTCCCTCCTCATCGTGGTAGCCGCCGGGATGATGAAGATGGCCACCGGAGATGATTCCCCCATCCGGGAGGGTGCCGGAACGGGTCTAGATTTGTTTTCGATGGCTACGGAGCCCTGCGGCGGCGGAACTTCTAATCCAGGTTAACCCCGAAGGGTTTCGAAATATTTGGGAATTTATAGTGCAACGAGGGGGTGCGGGAGGCCACTGAGGTGGGAACAACCCACCTGGGTGCGCCAGGGGGCCCTGGCACACCCTAGTGGGTTGTGCCCCCCACGGGGCACCCCCAAGGTGCTGCTTTGGCCCATCGGGAGTCTTCTGGCCCATAAAAATCCACAAAAAATTTCGCGGTGTTTGGACTCCGTTTGATATTGATTTTCTGCGATGTAAAAAACAAGCAAAAACAGCAACTGGCACTGGGCACTGGATCAATATGTTAGTCCCAGAAAATGATATAAAGTTGCTATAAAATGATTGTAAAACACCCAAGAATAATAAAATAATAGCATGAATACTTCATAAATTATAGATACGTTGCAGACGTATCAGCATCTCCAAGCTCAATTCCTACTCGTCCTCGAGTAGGTAAATGATAAAAGAAATAATTTATGAAGTGTGAATGCTAGCAAAGTGCACAAGTTTGATCAATGATATTTTCAATCACTTTTCCTAGCATCATAACAGCAACTCTTTCTTATGAAACTTCTCATGTTATAGTCGCAACCAATTCACATGTTAAGGTTCATATAATGAATTCTCTTGAAACTCAACAACCTTCGTTCTTAGTCACCAAGCAATTGCAATTCAAGTTATTCAACAGAGTTTAAGTAAGAGCTCCACATACTCAACCATCATATAGTCTTCTATGATTTCTAACACTCACCGCGTACACATGAGCAAAACTTTTTAGCCGGATACATAGAAAGATAGGGGCTTATTGTTTTGCCTCCCAACGTATTCACCTCAAGGGTGATGTCAACAATAATAACTCATGCTACCCATATTCAACAGGACATATGTGCCTAGATTTTTCCTCTCCACATGATGCTTATCAAAAGATAAAATAAAATGGAATAGAGAGGAATACTTTGACTCTTTGCATAAAAGTCAAGACTGAAAAGTAAAACATAGGCCCTTCGCAGAGGGAAGTAGGGTTTGTAGAGGTGCCAGAGCTCAAAGCAAAAATTGAGAGATAAAAACACTTTGAGAGGCATACTTTTCCCACCAATGAAAACTACTTAGAGCTCCCAACACTTTCCATGCTAGATATATCATAGGTGGTTCCCAAACAGAAAATAAAGTTTATTCCTTTTTCCACCATACTTTCACTTTCCATGACTAACCGTATCCACGGGTGCCCTCCATACCAACACTTTCCAACAAATTTATTATTCGACAACATAAAGTAAATTCATTTTTCATTTCAGGACTGGGCATTCGTAATACCTTTGCGTTACTCTCGTGCAATGACAAGTGAATAAACACTCATCGTGTGAATAACATCTAGCATGGAAAATATTGGCCACCCCTCACTGCCTCGCGAGCGGTACGAGCACACAAAAGAGAAATTTATTTTGAAAATTAGAGATGGCATATACAAATTTGCTTAGAACGGCAAAAGAATACCGCATATAGCTAGGTATGGTGGACTCTTGAAAATAAGATTTGGGTTTAAGGGTTTTTGGATGCACAAGTAGTATCTCTAATTGGTGCGGAATTTTTGGCTAGCAAAGATGGGGGGAAGCACCGCATGTTGAAGGATCTATGACAATATAACTTCTATGTGAATATGAACAAACATAAACCATTACGTTGACTTCCTTGTCCAACGTCAACAATTTTGGCATATAATATTTTGATGGGGGCTCACAATCACAAAAGATTTCCATGATAGTGTATTTATATGTGAAAGTTCTCTTCCTTATACTAATTATTCATGAATTGCTTGTATGACCAATATTGTGATTGTCAAGCCTCAAAAGATTTCACTTTCTAAACCCAATGTGAATCTCCCACTAGGCATGATATGATTTCAAATTCATGACATTCAATTTATTCAACAATTTACTCATAGGATATAAGTGAAGCACAAGAGTAAATGACATAGAAAAGAGCTTCATTGACGGGATGTGAATGCATCTTACTTAGCCTCCCTGGCAACTATTTGAGGACTCTATTTTATTTAAAAACTTTCACATCTAAGTATTTGATTAAAACAGCAAGCAAGACAAAATAAAATGACATTCCAAGGATAGCACACATCATGTGAAGAAGCAAAAACTTAGGCTCAACAAATATTAACCGATAATTGTTGAAGAAGAAAGGTGGGATACATACTGGGGCATCCCCAAGCTTGAGCTTTTTTTCTCCTTAATTCCTCTCATATCACGGTTTTCCTAAATCTCGAAAGCTTCATCCACACAAAACTCAACAAGAACTCGTGAGATAAGTTAGTATAAACCAATGCAAAAACCTTATCATTCTCTACTATATCAAACCACTAAAATTATTATTCCACATTGCATACTAAATGCCTCTGCATATTTAATTCTCATATCCTCAAATAAGATCATTAAACAATCAAACATATGCAAACAATGCAAACATAACAACAATCTGCCAAAACAGTACAGTCTTTAAAGAATGCTAGAGTATCAATACTTACCTAACTCCAAAAGTTATGAAAATTTACCACAATGTAGAAAATTTATCAGAGACCATTTTGCAAAAAGTTTCAACATTTTATCACATTCTGTCTTTTCTAGGGAATTTTTGCAACAACGTTAAACTTTCTGTTTTCAAACACCAACATGTATACTTGCAAAATAAGTATGGCAAAGGCTATCATCGCCATTTTTGTTGAAATAAAAGATGCAAAACATTATTATTAATAACAGTAAGAAAATCCTAACAAAATAAATTGACGCTCCAAGCAAAATACATATCATGTGAAGAATGAAAACATAGCTCCATGTGAGGTTACCGATAATATTGGAGACGAAAGAGGGGATGCCTTCCAGGGCATCCCCAAGCTTAGTTGCTTGGATCTTCCTTGAATATTTACTTGGGGGTTCCTTGGGCATCCCCAAGCTTAGGTTCTTGTCACTCATTATTCTCCTCATATTGATATCTCACCCAAAACTTGAAAACTTCAATCACACAAAACTTAACGGAACTTTGTGAGATAGGTTAGTATGATAAAGAGAAAACCATTCCACTTTTGGTACTGCCAAAGACAAGATTCACAATTGTTCTCACACAATTCCTACTATATCATATCATTTCCACAATTTATATTGAGCAATATAAGCCATGGAAACTAGAAAACAAGCAAACTATGCATTAAAAAACAGAATCTGTCAAAAATAGAACAGGCTGTAGTAATCTGTACTCAAACCATACTTCTGCTACTCAAAAAATTATGAAAAAGCATGAAAATCTGGGAAATTTTTATATTAATCTTATTAAAAAAGAATCAGCATTTTATCACGCTTCTGTTAAAAATGAGAATTGTTTTCCTGAGCGCAAAAGTTTCTGTTTTTCAGCAACATCAAATCAACAATCACCATAAGCTAACCCAAAGGTCTTACTTGGCACTTTATTGAAACAAAAGCTATAAAAGATGATTACTAAAGTAGCCTAATCATGTGAACACACAAAAACAGTAGGTAAAAGTGTTGGATTGTCTCCCAACATGCCCTTTCTTTAATGCCTTTTAAGCTAGGCATGACGATTCCAATGATGCTCGCATAAAAGAAATGAATTGAAACATAAAGAGAGCATCATGAAGCATATGACTAGCACATTTAGGTCTAATCCACTTCCTATGCATAGGGATTTTGTGAGCAAACAACTTACGGGAACAAGAATCAACTAGCATAGCAAGGCAAAACAAGTGTAACTTCAAACCAATCAACACATAGAGAAGAAACTTGATATTATTGAGATATGTAAGGGCATACGTTCCTTTCTCATAATAATTTTCAGAGGCATCATGAATGAATTCAACAATATAACCATCACATACAGCACTCTTTTAATGGCGCACAAGCATAGAAGATTTATCACTCTTTATGGCATAGATATCATCATAATAATCATCATAGATAGCAACTTCATTGTCATAATCAATTGAAACCTCTTCCAAAATAGTGGATGTATCACTAAATAAAGTCATGACCTCTCCAAATACACTTTCATCAATATTGTAATAAGATTCAACACCCTCCAAACTAGTGGGATCACTACTACCTAGAGTTGACACTCTTCCAAACCCACTTTCATCAATGTAATCATCATAAATAGGAGGCATGCTATCATCATAATAAATTTTCTTATCGAAAGTAGAAGGAATCAAAGGATCATATTCATTAAGCAGAGCATCCTCAAGCTTAGGACAAGCATTATTTCCAGCAAAAAAAATTCAAACATATCATACTCATCAAACATAGCATCCCCAAGCTTGTGGTTTTGCATATCATCACAATCATTCTTATCAATAGCATGAATGGCACCAATAGTATAGCAAACATTATTATCATATTCTTCCAAGCAAGTGCTAAACAGATTTTCAAGATCATAAGGGATATCATTGTCTTCGCAATCATAATCATCACAACAAGCAATAGGCATAACAAAATCATCATCAATATCATCATCCTCCATCAACATATTTGATTCACTTTCATGAGGCACGATGGTGATGGAAGCAACATTATTTCGGAGAGATACCTTTTTACCTCTATTATTTCTTCTTTTCTTCTTCTTCACCACACCATGTGTGGGTTTAATTAATTATTTCAAGCTTCTTGTTGAAGAGATTGATTGGATAGGAAATTCCTCCTCATTACCTGATTCATCATAATAAACACTAGGAGGGTATTGGGAAATATTTTCCCTTTCATTAGTACTCTCTTCATACTACATTTGTTTTCTTGTCTATAGGTAGTTGGCAATATAAGGATTCTCAATGCAATTTACCTCACAAAACATATAAATTTCCTCTAGATCAAATTTAAGAAATCTCTTGGAATTTGGAAAATCCTTAGTTATATGTTTCATTTCTTCATACCCCAGAAGAGGAATAAGCTCTTTATGATGCTCAAGGGTAATTAAGTTATCACAATTTCTGGACACGATTTGATCATGAAAGAATTTGCATTGGAGATTTAAATGACCACGTTCATTGCAAAGTTCACAAGGATGGCCAAAAAAATTACATCTTTCCGCACAATCATCTAGCTTCTCTTGCAACCTTTTTGTTTCCAAATATTTATGCTTCTTACAAAATCTATCTTCCCTTTTTGGTGTGCAAAGGCACTCCCAATTCACGCCGCAAAAATGACATGCTTATAAGAAACATTTTTGTCACGACTTGTGCAATCATCATTAGCATTTTGGATATTCACAGAATTCATACTAACAACATTGCAATCATGCTCACCATTCAAATATTTTGTGCCAAGCATTTTATTGACTTCTTCTTCTAACAATTGAGCACAATTTTCAGAACCATCATTTTCAAGAAAGACATTATAAAGATGATCAATAATATTATGCAACCTCAATTCCATTTTTATGTAGTTTTCTTTTATAAACCAAACTAGTGATAAAACAAGAAACTAAAAGATTCAATAGCGAGATCTAAAGATATACCTTCAAGCACTCACCTCCCCGGCAACGGGGCCAGAAAAGAGCTTGATGTCTAGTACGCAACTTTATTCTTGTAAACATGTGTTGGGCCTTCAAGCGCAGAGTTTTGTAGGACGGTAGCAATTTGCCCTCAAGTGGATGACCTAAGGTTTATCAATTCGTGAGAGGTGTATGATGAATACGGTCTCTCTCAAATGACCTTGCAACCAAGACAAGAAATCTCTTGTGTCCCCAACACACCCAATACAATGGCAAATTGTATAGGTGCACTAGTTTGGCGAAGAGATGGTGATAAAAGTGTAATATGGATGGTAGAAATATATTTTTATAATCTGAATAAATAAAAACAGCAAGGTAGCAAATAGTAAACGGGCACAAAACGGTACTTCAATGCTTAAAAACAAGGCCTAGGGTCCATACTTTCGCTAGTGCAATCTCTCAACAATGCTAACTTAGTTGGATCATCTGATTATCGCTCAAAGTGTAACGAAGAATAACTCCCGAGTTCCTATTAGCGGAGAACAAGAGATAGGAATTGTTTGTAGGGTACTAAAACACCTCAAAGCTATTCTTTTCGTTCGATCTATTCCAGAGTTTGTACTAAAATAACGAAAAGCTATTTTTCTGTTCGATCTATCTAGAGTTCGTAGTAGAATAACACCAAAGCAAATTCATATTCATAATACTCAATCCACACAAAGAACTACTAGAGTGCCCCAAGATTTCTATCGGAGAAACAAGGAAAAGAACGTGCATCAACCCCTATGCATAGATTACCCCAATGTCACCGTGGGAATCCGCAAGTTGAGTGCCAAAACATATATCAAGTGAACCAATACAATACCCCATCGTCACCACGGGTATTCAATTGCAAGACATATATCAAGTATTCTCAAAATCCATAAAAGTATTCAATCCGATAACCATGAAATCTCAAAGGGAAAAACTCAATTCATCACAACAAGATAGAGAGGGGAAAACACCATATGATCCGACTATATTAACATAGCCCGTGATACAGCAAGATCGTGACATCTCAAGAACACGAAAGAGAGAGAGAGAGAGATTAAACACATAGCTATTGGTACAAACCCTCAGCCCCGAGGGTGGACTACTCCCTCGTCATCGTGGTGGCCGTTGTGGTGATGAAGATGGCAACCAGATATGATTCCCCCCTCCGGCAGGGTGCCGGAATGGGTCTAGATTGGTTTTCGGTGGCTACGAAGCCCTGTGGTGGCGGAACTTCTAATCTAGGTTAACCTTGAAGGGTTTCCGAATATTTGGGAATTTATAGTGCAAAGAGCGGGTGCGGCAGGCCATCGAGGTGGGCACAACCCACCTGGGCGCGCCCTGGTGGGTTGTGCCCCCCTCGGGGCACCCCCAGGTGCTGCTTTGGCCCATCGGCAGTCTTCTGGCCCATAAAAAATCCACAAAAAGTTTTGCGGTGTTTGGTCTCCGTTTGATATTGATTTTCTGCGATGTAAAAAACAAGCAAAAAACAGTAACTGGCACCGGGCACTAGGTCAATAGGTTAGTCCGAAAAAATGATATAAGGTTGCTATAAAATGATTGTAAAACACCCAAGAATGACAAAATAACAGCATGAATACTTCATAAAATATAGATACGTTGGAGACGTATCAATCGATGACCCTTTAAGTTCGACAATGGTTCCCTTGTACAACTATCGTCGCCCCGAAGACATTGGATTCGTCAAGTACCTCTCTGAAACGAATGTGTACCACTACTTCCACAACTGTTACGAGAACATATTCTTCCCTCAACAAACTTGATCCATATTGAAAATGCATGCTTCGAAGGTATAACCCCGAGACGACGCCCATGAACGAATGCATATGTGCTGTATGAGATGCTCGTGTGTGCACCGTGTCTGAGTTGTCATTACACGTTCCTCCGCGTTTGCCATGCCAATGACCTGTGGGTACCCGGTAACCGGGATCACCCATTATCTTTTGCATGTTCCGTAAATCCACCCTTTCTTTTGCACTGACATCTGGACGAGTTGTCTAATCATCAGAATGTTGCCATGGCACCATTTTCGTTGTAGTTGCCGTGGCACCCCTTTCGTTCCGCCATGGTGACCAAATGCTTCATAACATGCGCATGTCAACATTTTCATAAAATTGCATAAAACTTGCATATGTCATCCGCATCATGATAACAACATTAAAAAATGTTTGAAATTGTTGCTTGCATCAAATTGCTAAATGACATGTGGGCATTTACCAGAATTGTTTTTTGTTGTTTCTGGCCTCATTTAAACTTGCCTGATAGGTAGTTCATGTATGTTCACCCTCTTTACATGTTAACCAACATTTAATATTAATGAGTAGCTAAACGGGAGTGAAGTAAATAATTGAATGTGGGGTTTCGTCGATATGCAACTCGTTGCATATTGAGCTCCAATTAATTTGTAGCATTGTTTGTTGCACTTTGCCATGTCATGACTCATTAAACCGGACATGCATCATACTTGATTATGCATTATGCCATGATTATGCTTGTTGGTTTACCACGTTCTTTGCTTCTCTCCGGATATGCTTCTTCATGATAGTTCTTGGTACGTTGCGATTGTGGGGATTCGTTCGACTACGTCCGTTCATATTCTTCATGGATTCAGTCTTCTTCCTAGCGGGATTTCAGGCAATACGACCATCACCTTGGATCTCACTACTATCTTTGCTATGCTATTTGTCTCGACGTTGTCGTTATGTCACGCTACCCACCACTTGTTTATCAAGCCACCCAATATGCCATGAAACAGCCTCTAACTTTTTCCACCGTCCTAGGAAACCGTTGTTTGGCTATGTTACCGCTTTGCTCAAACCCTCTTATAGCGTTGCTAGTTGCAGGTGCAGGTGCAGTTGCAGGTTGTTCCATGTTGGAACATGGATATCATGGGATATCACAATATCTCTTATTTAATTAAAGCACATATATACTTGGTAAAGGGTGGAAGGCTCGGCCTTTTGCCTAGTTTTTGTTCCACTCTTGCTGCCCTAGTTTCCCTCATATCAGTGTTATGTTCCTTGATTTTGCATTCCTAACACGGTCGGGGTTTATGGGCCCCCCTTGACATCTTGCTTTGAATAAAGCTCTTCCAGCAAGGACCAACATTGGTTTTATCATTTTCCTAATAACAACTAAAACTTGCATAGGGGCCGGCTAGCAACCGATGTTTCTTAATCAACACCCCGAGCCAGTGCTCCTCATGAGTGTTGGTCCAAAACAGAGCCACTTGCGGTGCCACCCCTTCACCAGGGGTTTTCGGTTGTCGTACGTAGTGTTCATGCGATCGTGGCCTGAGACGAGATACGCGTGGCTACTATCAAGGTGTCGGCACATCGGGAGGTCTTGCTGGTTTTGTTTTACCATTGTCGAAATGTCTTATGAACCGGGATGCCGAGGTTGATCGGGTTGTTCCGGGAGGAGGATTTTCCTCTGTTCATCATGAGAGCTTTACGTGGGCTAAGTTGGGACACCCCTGCAGGGTTTAAAATTCAAGAGCCGTGCCCGCGGTTATGTGGCAGATGGGAATTTTTAATATCCGGTTGTAGAAAACTGGCAACCAGATCCGAACTAAAATACACCAACCGCGTGTGTAACTATGACTATCTCTTTTCGAGCAAGTTCGGGAAGAGAACACAGTGGGGTTACATTTGACTCGTAAGTAGTTCAGGATCATTTCTTGATCATTACTAGATGCATCTGGTATGCGTAGTTTCTCTTCTTACTCTTGTACTCATAAGCTAGCCACCATACAATGCTTAGTGCTTGCTAAAACCTCACCACTAATCCATTTCATACCCATTAAGATTTGATAGGCTTGATACCCATGGTAATGGGATTGCTGAGTCCTCCTAGATCATAGTTTACTACAACAACAGTTGAAGGTACAGGTAATGCGATGACATGACGTGAGAGCGATGTTTGCTTGTTTTAGAGTTCCTCTACTTCGGTCAAGGGATAGGTTCCGGGTGGGGAGCCTGGGATTAGCAGGGTGGATGTCATTCTTCTTTTTCGTTTGATTTCATCCGTAGTCAGATCCTGCTCTTCCGTATGATGATTGCTATGTATTGATGAACTGTTGTATTCATGTTGTAGCTTGTGGCGAGTGTAAGCCTTTATCTTGTATTCTCATCTATTCAGTACATGGTATGTTGTAATGATATCCACCTTGCTATGCGCTCGAAATGCGGTTGTGCCCCATTCATGAGTTCATCACGTGATTGGGATAGAATCGCATCTTGGGCGCTACAAGTTCGCATCAGAGCCTTACCAACCTTAGGATCCCCATTGATTGATCGAACTGCTACTGTTGTTGAGTCTAGAAGAAAACTATTTGAGTCTAGTTATATATGGAGAGTAGGAATACTTTTTACTCCTTATCCCCTTCGTCGCTCTGGTGAGGACTCGTGATGTAGGTGTTTTCTCCACTATTCTATCCTTTTTCACTCAAATTTTTTTAGGATCATGCGGGTATAGTGGAATCGTTTCGATATCATTGTGACGGGAATTCTGTCTTGGTGCCTCCTGATATTTAAGGGTTGTGTGAGCTTGCGTTGGTTTTCCCTTGAAGAGGAAAAGCGTGATGCAGCACAGTAACGTAAGTATTTCCCTCAGTTTTGAGAACCAAGGTATCAATCCAGTAGGAGACTACACGCAAGTCCCTTGTACCTGCACAAACAAACAAGGACCTTACCAACGCGATAAAGGGGTTGTCAATCCCTTTACGGTCACTTACGAAAGTGAGATCTCATAAAAATAATAAGATAAATATTTTTGGTATTTTTGTTGTATAGATTGGGAAATAAAGATTGCAGAATAGAAAAAGCAAGTTGATAGGAATATAATATGATGGAAGATAGACCCTGGGGCCATAGGTTACACTAGTGGCTTCTCTCAAGATAGCAAATTCTACGGTGGGTGAACAAATTACCGTCGAGCAATTGATAGAAAAGCGCATAGTTATGAGAATATCTAGGCATGATCATGTATATAGGCATCACGTCCGCGACAAGTAGACCGAGACGATTCTGCATCTACTACTATTACTCCACACATCGACCGCTATCCAGCATGCATCTAGAGTATTAAGTTCATAAGAACAGAGTAACGCATTAGGCAAGATGACATGATGTATCCCATCTTTTTATCCTCGGTGGCAACAATACAATATGTGCCTTGCTGCCCCTGCTGTCACTGGGAAAGGACATTGCAAGATTGAACCCAAAGCTGAGCACTTCTCCCATTGCAAGAAAGATCAATCCAGTAGGCCAAACCAAACTTATAATTCGGAGAGACATGCAAAGATATTTAAATCATGCATAAAGGAGTATAGAGAAGAATCCAATATTGTTCATAGATAATCTTGATCATAAACCCACCATTCATCGGATCTCGACAAACACACCGCAAAAAGAATTACATCGAATATATCTCCAAGAGAATCAAGGAGAACTTTGTATTGAGTTCCAAAGAGAGAGAAGAAGCCATCTAGCTAATAACTATGGACCCGAAGGTTTGTGGTAAACTACTCACACATCATCGAAGAGGCTATGGTGTTGATGTAGAAGCCCTTCGTGATCGATTCCCCCTCCGGCAGAGCGCCGGAAAAGGCCCCAAGAGGGGATCTCACGAGTACATAAGGTTGCGATGGTGGAAATAGGGTTTCGTGGTGCTCCTAGATGTTTTCGGGGTATATGGGTATATATAGGAGGAAGAAGTACGTCGATGGAGCTGTGAGGGGCCCACGAGGGTGGGGGGCGCACCTACCCCCCTGGGCGCGCCCTCCTGCCTCGTGGCGTCCTCGCTTCTTTCTTGACGTCCACTACAAGTCTCCTAGATCACCTTTGTTCCAAAAATAACTCTCCTGAAGGTTTCATTCCGTTTGGATTCCGTTTGATATTCCTTTTCCGCGAAACACTGAAATAGGCAAAAAAACAATTTGCACTGGGCCTTTGGTTAGTAGGTTAGTCCCAAAAATAATATAAAAAGGTATATTAAAGCTCATTAAACATCCAAAACAGATAATATAATAGCATGGAACAATCAAAAATTATAGATACGTTGGAGACGTATCAAGCATCCCCAAGCTTAATACCTTCTCGTCCTCTAGTAGGTAAATGATAAAACAGATTTTTTTTATGTGGAATGCTACCTAGCATAAATCTCAATGTAATTTTCTTTATTGTGGCATGAATGTTCAGATCTGAAAGATTCAAGACAAAAGTTTAACATTGACATAAAAATAGTAATACTTCAAGCATACTAGCGAAGCAATCATGTCTTCTCAAAATAACATGGCCAAAGAGACCTATCCCTACAAAATCATATAGTCTGGCTATGCTCCATCCTCACCACACAAAATATTTAAATCATGCACAACCCCGATGATAAGCCAAGCAATTGTTTCATACTTTTGATGTTCTCAAACTTTTTCAATCTTCACGCAATACATGAGCGTGAGCCATGTACATAGCACTATAGGTGGAATAGAATGGTGGTTGTGGAGAAGACAAAAAGGAGAAGATAGTCTCACATCAACTAGGTGTATGAACGGGCTATGGAGATGCCCATCAGTAGATATCAATGTGAGTGAGTAGGGATTGCCATGCAACGGATGCACTAGAGCTATAAGTGTATGAAAGCTCAACAAAAGAACTAAGTGCATGTGCATCCAACTTGCTTGCTCACGAAGACCTAGGGCGTTTTGAGGAAGCCCATCATTGGAATATACAAGCCAAGTTCTATAATGTAAAATTAGCACTAGTATATGAAAGTGACAACATAGGAGACTCTCTATCACGAAGATCATGGTGCTACTTTGAAGTACAAGTGTGGTAAAAGGATAGTAGCATTGTCCGTTGTCTCTTTTTCTCTCATTTTTTCTTTTTCTTTTTCTTTTTTTTCGTCCGGGGTCTCATCCCGACTTGTGGGGGAATCATAGTCTCCATCATCCTTCCTCACATGGGACAATGCTCTAATAATGATGATCATCACACTTTTATTTACTTACAACTCAATACTTAGAAAAAAAATATGACTCTATGTGAATGCCTCTGGTGGTGTACTGGGATTTGCAATGACTCATGAGTGACATGTATGAAAGAATTATAAAGGTGGATTTGCCACAAATACGATGTCAACTACATGATCATGCAAAGCAATATGACAATGATGAAGCGTGTCATAACAAATGGAACGGTGGTAAGTTGCATGGCAATATATGTGGGAGTGGCTATGGAAATGCCATAATAGGTAGGTATGGTGGCTGTTTTGCGGAAGGCATATGTTGGGTCTATGGTACCGGCTAAAGTTGCGCGGTACTAGAGAGGTTAGCAATGGTGGAAGGGTGAGAGTGCGTATAATCCATGGACTCAACATTAGTCATAAAGAACTCACATACTTATTGCAAAAATCTATTAGTTATTGAAACAAAGTACTACGTGCGTACTCCTAGGGGGGTAGATTGGTAGGAAAAGACCATTGCTTGTCCCCGACCGCCACTCATGAGGAAGACAATAAATAAATAAATCATGCTCCGACTTCTTCACATAACGGTTCACCATACGTGAATGCTATGAAAATCACAAACTTTAGAACAAGTATTTATCAAATTCACAACTACTCAACTAGCATGACTCTAATATCACCATCTTCATATCTCAAAACAATCATCAAGTATCAAACTTCTCATAGTATTCAATGCACTTTTTATGATAGTTTTTATTATACCCATCTTGGATGCCTATCATATTAGGACTAATTTTATAGCCAAAGAAAATTACGATGCTGTTCTAAAAGACTCTCAAAATGATATAAGTGAAGCATTGGAGATCAATAATTTCTAGAAAATAAAACCACCACCGTTCTCTTAAAGATATAAGTGAAGCACTAGAGCAAAATTATCTAGCTCAAAAGATATAAGTGAAGCACATAGAGTATTCTAATAAATTCCGATTCATGTGTGTCTCTCCAAAAAGTGTGTACAGAAAGGATGATTGTGGTAAACTAAAAATCAAATACTCAAATCATACAAGACGCTCCAAGCAAAACACATATAATGTGGTGAATAAAAATATAGCCTCAAGTAAAGTTACCGATAGACGAAGATGAAAGAGGGGATGCCTTCCGGGGCATCCCCAAGCTTAGGCTTTTGGTTGTCCTTGAATTTTACCTTGGGGTGCCTTGGGCATCCCAAAGCTTAGGCTCTTGCCACTCCTTATTCCAAAATCCATCAAATCTTTACCCAAAACTTGAAAACTTCACAACACAAAACTCAATAAAAAATCTCATGAGCTCCGTTAGTATAATAAAACAAACCACCACTTCAAGGTACTGTAATGAACTCATTATTTATTTATATTGGTGTTAAACCTACTGTATTCCAACTTCTCTATGATTCATACACCCCGATACTAGCCATAGATTCATCAAAATAAGCAAACAACACACAAAAAACAGAATCTGTCAAAAACAGAACAGTCTGTAGTAATATGGAGGTTTCGAATTCTTCTGTAACCCCCAAAATTCTGAAATAAATTGGTGGACGTGAGTAATTTCTCTATTAATTATCTGCAAAAAGAATCAACCTAATCTCGCTCTCCAGTAAACAATGGAAGCAAATCTCGTGAGCGCTAAAGTTTCTGTTTTTACAGCAAGATCGCAAAAACTTCCCCCAAGTCTTCACAAAGGTTCTTCTTGGCACAAACACTAATTAAAAGCATAAAACCACATCTAAACAGAAGCTAGATGAATTATTTATTACTAAACAGAACCAAATAGCAATAAACAAAAATAAAATTGGGTTGCCTCCCAACAACGCTATCGTTTAACGCCACTAGCTAGGCATTGATAATTTCAATGATGCTCACATGAAAGACAAGAATTGAAGCAAAAACAGAGCATCACGAAAAACGTGACAAACACATCTAAGTCTAACATACTTCCTATGCATAGGCATCTTATAGGCAAACAAATTATCATAGCAAGCAAAAACTAGCATATGCAAGGAAGCGAAAAGAAACAATAGCAATCTCAACATAACGAGAGGTAATTTAGTAACATGAAAATTTCTAAAACCATATTTTCCTCTCTCATAATAATTACATGTGGGATCATAAGAAAATTCAACAAAATAGCTATCACATAAAATATTTTCAACATGATCCACATGCATGCAAAGTTGACACTCTTCCAAAATAGTGGGATTAACATTAAGTAAAGTCATGACCTCTCCAAACCCACTTTTACAAAAAAATCATAAGATTGAACATTCTCCAAATATGTGGGATATAAAGTTGATATTCCAAACCCACTTTCAATAATATTGCAAACATTATTATCAATCTCATATTCATCATGGGGCTTAAATAAATCTTCAAGATCATAATAAGAATCACCCCAATCATCATCATTGCAACAAATAGTAGTCATAGCAAAACTAGCATCCCCAAGCTTGAGGTTTTGCATATCATTAACACAATTGACATTAAGAGAGTTTATAATAACATCATTGCAATCATGCTTTTCATCGAAGGAACTATCAAGTATGGGTGCAATAGCAATGATCTCAAGTTTAACATAAGGAACTATAGAAAATTCATCTTCATAAATGTTGGCATCATGGCCAAAAGAATAGCAAGCATAATGTTCATCAAAATTTTCAGATTTGTAGAGAGTAATATCATCGGAATCATAATTATCTATAGATTCATGCACATCATTATTTTCTTCCGAAGCAATGGTTATTCTTTCAATAAATTCTTTGACATAGACATTATGAGAATAGTTTTCATAGCAATATTTAAGTATGTCAAAATTTTCAGATTCGTAGAGAGTAATATCATACTTTTCAATCAAAGAAGCAACTTCATAAGCACCCTTAAAAGCAACAAATTCTTCAATTTGTTCGATATCGTAGTAACTATAAACACCCTTTGCATAAGAAGATAAGATTTCATTGTCATTAAACTCACATAGGTAGGGGAGGTGTTTTTAGGGTTCTTAGAGCAACAAGTAAAATCATAAATTTCACAAAGATTCCAAGCATAACACAACATTTTTTTATTTGATCCCATAAGAGTCTCCCTTTTTCAGACAAATGGTGACGCACAAAATGAGCATGCTCATCTAAACATTTCCTATCAACTAGGCTAGTTGGGGTTTCAGCACGAGCGCGTAAGGATCCAAGATGATCCAAGTAGAACAGTTTAAGTGAATCCATATCAATAAATTTTTAGCAAGCAAAGATGCAAGCCAATGGAAGGAACATGGAAACATAAACAAAGATACATACGGGAAGAAGGCAAAGAAAGGCAAAGGTTTTCAAAATTTGCTTTAGAAGTGGGGGAGAGGAAGACGAGAGGCAAATGTCAAATAATGCAATGCGAGGGATAAGAGTTTGTGATGGGTACTTGGTATGTCTTGACTTGTGCGTAGATATCCCCGGCAACGGTGCCAGAAATGGCTAGTTGCTGGGAGATCAAATCTTGACTTGACTTGGTGCAACCTCCCCGGCAACGGCGACAGAAATCCTTCTTGCTACCTCTTGAGCTTGCGTTGGTTTTCCCTTGAAGAGGAAAGGGTGATGCAGCACAGTAGCGTAAGTATTTCCCTCAGTTTTGAGAACCAAGGTATCAATCCTGTAGGAGACTACACGCAAGTCCCTTGTACCTGCACAAACAAACAAGAACCTCGCAACCAACGCGATAAAGGGGTTGTCAATCCCTTCACGGTCACTTATGAAAGTGGGATCTGATAAAAAATAATAAGATAAATATTTTTGGTATTTTTGTTGTATAGATTGGAAAATAAAGATTGCAAAATAAAAATAGCAAGTTGGTTGGAAAATAATATGATGGAAGATAGACCCGGGGGCCATAGGTTTCACTAGTGGCTTCTCCCAAGATAGCAAATTCTACGGCGGGTGAACAAATTACTGTCGAGCAATTGATAGAAAAGCGCATACTTATGAGAATATCTAGGCATGATCATGTATATAGGCATCACGTCCGCGATAAGTAGACCGAAATGATTATGCATCTACTACTATTACTCCACACATCGACCGCTATCCAGCATGCATCTAGAGTATTAAGTTCATAAGAACAGAGTAACGCATTAGGCAAAGATGAAATGATGTAGAGGGATAAACTCATGCAATATGATATAAACCCCATCTTTTTATCCTCGATGGAAACAATACAATAAGTGCCTTGCTGCCCCTACTGTCACTAGGAAAGGACACCGCAAGATTGAACCCAAAGCTAAGCACTTCTCCCATTGCAAGAAAGATCAATCTAGTAGGCCAAACCAAACTGATAATTCAAAGAGACTTGCAAAGATATTTAAATCATGCATAAAATATTTCAGAGAAGAATCAAATATTGCTCATAGATAATCTTGATCATAAACCCACAATTCATCGGATCTCGACAAACACACTGCAAAAATAATTACATCAAATAGATCTCCAAGAGAATCGAGGAGAACTTTGTATTGACATCCAAAGAGAGAGAAGAAGCCATCTAGCTAATAAATATGGACCCGAAGGTCTGCAGTAAACTACTCACACATCATCGGAGAGGCTATGGTGTTGATGTAGAAGCCCTCCGTGATTGATTTACCCTCCGGCAGAGCGCCGGAAAAGGCCCCAAGATGGGATCTCATGGGTACAGAAGGTTGCAGCGGTGGAAATTGGGTTTCATGGTGCTCCTGGATGTTTTCGGGGTATATGGGTATATATAGGAGGAAGAAGTACGTCGGTGGAGCTGTGAGGGGCCCATGAGGGTGGGGGCGCGCCTACCCCCTGGGCATGCCCTCCTGCCTTGTGGCCTCCTCGCTTATTTCTTGACGTCCACTCCAAGTCTCCTGGATCACGTTTGTTCGAAAAATAACTCTCCCGAAGGTTTCATTCCGTTTGATATTCCTTTTCTGCGAAACACTAAAATAGGCAAAAAAACAGCAATTTGCACTGGGCCTTTGGTTAGTAGGTTAGTCCCTAAAATAATATAAAAAGGTATATTAAAGCCCGTTAAACATCCAAAACAGATAATATAATAGCATGGAACAATAAAAAATTATAGATACGTTGGAGATGTATCATTGTCGTAGTGTCCTAGGGAGTTGAGTTCCAAGATGTTTTCGTCACAGTGCTTATCGTTCTAGTTCTGGAACAACGGAGGTTGCCGACATCGAAAACACTTCTATACTCTTTGTGGTGAGAGTAGTTTGATGCCACCCAGTACTGGGGAGAGCGATCAGATGTATTGCCACAGCTAGTATATCGGATGTTTCCGAAGATCTGGGGTACACGATTTCCAAGGTTTTCTTGGTTATATGTTGACGGATGGATAAAGTTGGAGTGTTGGAGTGTAGAATTTGTCAGTTGTGTGAGATATTTGTGCCTCCCTGTATCCCCAACACCAGATTTCATAACCAGAAAGTTTCGGGAGTTAATGGGTGGGAATTCAGGTAGTTTCATAGGATATCCTTCCAACAAATGCTTGAGGGGTTTATTTGTTTCTGGCTTATTCTGCGAGCCTAATCCTTTGTTTTGTTTTGAGTTGTGGTATTCGAGTTGCTTCAGTATGAAATGATGATTCCAGACCTATCCTAAGCGGTGTTCTCATCTTTCTATGGGAGTGTTAATCCTTCTTGATCATCAAGATTGCCATCCCAATTCTATTTCCAACCGATGCACTTCTCTTCGAGATGAACCTATCATTCTCCCCATTCACAAGATCACTTCTCAGTTTTGACAACGTCGTTTGCTTCACCCATCAATCACTTTGTTGGAGTTGTCTTAGTAAAGATTTCACCTAAAGCCTTCCCTAACGAATGTTGCTATTGAAGGAAATATGCCCTAGAGGCAATAATAAAGTTATTATTTATTTCCTTATATCATGATAAATGTTTATTATTCATTCTAGAATTGTATTAACCGGAAACATAATACATGTGTGAATGCATAGACAAACAGTATGTCACTAGTATGCCTCTACTTGACTAGCTCGTTGAATCAAAGATGGTTAAGTTTCCTAGCCATAGACATGAGTTGTCATTTGATTAACGGGATCACATCATTGGAGAATGATGTGATTGACTTGACCCATTCCGTTAGCATAGCACTTGATCGTTTAGTTTGTTGTTATTGCTTTCTTCATGACTTATACATGTTCCTATGACTATGAGATTATGCAACTCCCGTTTACCGGAGGAACAAATTGTGTGCTACCAAACGTCACAACGTAACTGGGTGATTATAAAGGTGCTCTACAGGTGTCTCCAAAGGTACTTGTTGGGTTGGCGTATTTCGAGATTAGGATTTGCCACTCCGATTGTCGGAGAGGTATCTTTGGGCCCACTCGGTAATGCACATCACTATAAGCCTGGCAAGCATTATAGCTAATGAGGTAGTTGCGGGATGATGTGTTACGGAACGAGTAAAGAGACTTGCCAGTAACGAGATTGAACTAGGTATTGAGATACCGACGATCGAATCTCGGGCAAGTAACATACCGATGACAAAGGGAACAACGTATGTTGTTATGCGGTTTGACAGATAAAGCTCTTCGTAGAATATGTAGGAGCCAATATGAGCATCCAGGTTCCACTATTGGTTATTGACCGGAGACGTGTCTCGGTCATGTCTACATAGTTCTCGAACCCGTAGGGTCCGCACGCTTAAAGTTCGATGACGGTTATATATTGAGTTTATGTGTTTTGATGTACCGAAGGAGTTCGGAGTCCTGGATGAGATCGGGGACATGACGAGGAGTCTCGAAATGGTCGAGACGTAAAGATCGATATATTGGACGACTATATTCGGACATCGGAAAGGTTCCGAGTGAATCGGGTATTTTCGGGAGTACCGGAGAGTTACGGGAATTCGTATTGGGCCTTAATGGGCCATACGGGAAAGGAGAGAAAGGCCTCAAAGGGTGGCCGCACCCCTCCCCATGGGCTGGTCCTAATTGGACTAGGGAGGGGGGCCGCCCCCTTCCTTCCTTCTCCTTTTCCCTTCCCTTTCCTTCTCTCCTACTCCTACTAGTTGGAAGGGATCCTAGTTCTACTAGGAAAAGGGGAATCCTAGTCCCGGTGGGAGTAGGACTCCCCTAGGGCGCGCCATAGAGAGGGTCAGCTCCTCCCCTCCTCCACTCCTTTATATACGTGGCCAGGGGGCACCCCATAGACACAACAATTGATCTCTTGATCTCTTAGCCGTGTGCGGTGCCCCCCTCCACCATAATCCACCTCGATCATATTGTAGCGGTGCTTAGGCGAAGCCCTGCATTGGTAGAACATCATCATCGTCACCACGCCGTCGTGCTGACGAAACTCTCCCTCAACACTCGGCTGGATCGGAGTTCGAGGGACGTCATGAAGTTGAACGTGTGCAGAACTCGGAGGTGCCATGCGTTCGGTACTTGATCAGTCGGATCGTGAAGATGTACGACTACATCAACCGCATTGTGCTAATACTTCCGCTTTCGGTCTACGAGGGTACGTGGACAACACTCTCCCCTCTCGTTGCTATGCATCACCATGATCTTGCGTGTGCGTAGGATTTTTTTTTGAAATTACTACGTTCCCCAACAGTGGCATCCGAGCCAGGTTTTATGCGTTGATGTAATATGCACGAGTAGAACACAAGTGAGTTGTGGGCGATATAAGTCATATTGCTTACCAGCATGTAATACTTTGGTTCGGCGGTATTGTTGGATGAAGCGGCCCGGACCGACATTACGCGTACACTTACGCGAGACTGGTTCTACCGACGTGCTTTGCACACATGTGGCTGGCGGGTGTCAGTTTCTCCAACTTTAGTTGAACCAAGTGTGGCTACGCCCGGTCCTTGCGAAGGTTAAAACAGCACCAACTTGACAAACTATCGTTGTGGTTTTGATGCGTAGGTAAGAACGGTTCTTTCTCAGCCCGTAGCAGCCACGTAAAACTTGCAACAACAAAGTAGAGGACGTCTAACTTGTTTTTGCAGGGCATGTTGTGATGTGATATGGTCAAGACGTGATGAGATATAAGTTGTTGTATGAGATGATCATGTTTTGTTGAAGTTATCGGCAACCGGCAAAAGCCTTATGGTTATCTCTCTATTGCATAAGATGCAAGAGCCAAATAATTGCTTTACCTTATCGCTATGAGATAGCAATAGTTGCAAGAGCAATTGTTGGCGAGACAACCATGTGACGACACATTGATATAGATCAAGATGATGGAGATCATGGTGTCATGCCGGTGACGATGGAGATCATGACGATGCTTTGGAGATGGAGATCAAAGGCACAAGATGATGATGGCCATATCATGTCACATATTATGATTGCATGTGATGTTTATCTTTTATACATCTTATTTTGCTTAGTTCGGCGGTAGCTTTATAAGATAATCTCTCACTAAATTATCAAGGTATAAGTGTTCTCCCTGAGTATGCACCATTGCGAAAGTTCTTCGTGATGAGACACCACGTGATGATCGGGTGTGATAGGCTCTACGTTCAAATACAACGGGTGCAAAACAGTTGCACACACGGAATACTCAGGTTAAACTTGACGAGCCTAGCATATAACAGATATGGCCTCGGAACACGAAGACCGAAAGGTCAAGCGTGAATCATAGTATAGATATGATCAACATAGTGATGTTCACCATTGAAACTACTCCATCTCACGTGATGATCGGACATGGTTTAGTTGATATGAATCACGTGATCACTTAGAAGATTAGAGGGATGTCTGTCTAAGTGGGAGTTCTTAAGTAATATGATTAATTGAACTTTAATTTATCATGAACTTAGTCCTGGTAGTATTAGCATATATATGTTGTAGATCAATAGCTCGCGATATTGCTCCCCGTTTAATTTTTATATGTTCCTAGAGAAAACTAAGTTGAAAAATGTTAGTAGCAATGATGCGGATTGGATCCGTGATCTGAGGATTATCCTCATTGCTGCACAGAAGAATTATGTCCTTGATGCACCGCTAGGTGACAGACCTATTGCAGGAGCAGATGCAGCCATTCTGAATGTTTGACTAGCTCAATATGATGACTACTTGATAGTTTAGTGCACCATGCTTAATGGCTTAGAATCGGGACTTCAAAGACGTTTTTAACGTCATGGAACATATGAGATGTTCCAGGAGTTGAAGTTAATATTTCAATCAAATACCCAAGTTGAGAGATATGAAGTCTCCAACAAGTTCTATAGCTAAAAGATGGAGGAGAATAGCTCAAGGAGTGAGCATGTGCTCAGATTGTCTGGGTACTACAATCGCTTGAATCAAGTGGGAGTAAATCTTCCAGATAAAATAGTGATTGACAGAATTCTCTAGTCACCATCACCAAGTTAGTAGAACTTCGTGATGAACTATAATATGCAAGGGATAACGGAAACAATTCCCAAGCTCTTCGTGATGCTGAAATCGACGAAGGTAGAAATCAAGAAAAACATCAAGTGTTGATGGTAAACAAAACCACTAGTTTTAAGTAAAGGGACAAAGGGAAGAAAGGGGAACTTCAAGAAGAACGGCAAGCAAGTTGCTGCTCAAGTGAAAAACCCAAGTCTAGACCTAAGCCTGAAACTGAGTGCTTCTACTTCAAAGGGACTGGTCACTGGAAGCGGAACTACCCCAAGTAATTGGCGGATAAGAAGGATGGCAATGTGAACATAGGTATGTTTGATATACATGTTATTGATGTGTACTTTACTCGTGTTTATAGCAACCCCTCAGTATTTGATACTAGTTCAGTTGCTAAGAATAGTAACTCGAAATGGGAGTTGCAGAATGAACAGAGACTAGTTAAGGGTGAAGTGACGATGTGTATTGGAAGTGGTTCCAAGATTGATATGATCATCATCACACACTCCCTATACTTTCGGGATTAGTGTTGAACCTAAAATAAATGTTATTTAGTGTTTGCGTTGAGCATGAATATGATTGGATCATGTTTATTGCAATACGGTTATTCATGTAAACTAGAGAATAATTGTTGTTCTGTTTACATGAATAAAACCTTCTATGGTCATACAGCCAATGAAAATGGTTTGTTGGATCTCGATCGTAGTGATACACATGTTCATAATATTGAAGCCAAAAGATGCAAAGTTAATAATGATAGTGCAACTTATTTGTGGGACTGCTGTTTAGGTCATATTGGTGTAAAGCGCATGAAGAAAATCCATGCTGATGGGCTTTTGGAATCACTTGATTATGAATCAATTGATGCTTGCGAACCATGCCTCATGGGCAAGATGACTAAGACTCTATTCTCCGGAACAATGGAGCGAGCAACAGATTTGTTGGAAATCATACATACTGATGTATGTGGTCCGATAAATATTGAGGCTCGCGGCAGGTATCATTATTTTCTGATCTTCACAGATGATTTGAGCAGATATGAGTATATCTACTTGATGAAACACAAGTCTGAAATATTTGAAAAGTTCAAAGAATTTCCGAGTGAAGTGGAGAATCATCGTAACAAAAATAAAAGTTTCTACGATATGATCGCGGAAGTAAAATATTTGAGTTACGAGTTTGGCCTTCAGTTAAAACAATGTGAAATAGTTTCACTACTCATGCCACCTAGAACACCATAGTGTAATGGTGTGTCCGAATGTCGTAACCGTGATTTATTAGATATGGTGCGATCTATGATGTCTCTTACCGATTACCACTATCGTTTTCGGGTTATGCATTAGAGACAGCTACATTCACGTTAAATAGGGCACCATCTAAATCCGTTGAGACGACACCGTATGAACTATGGTTTGGCAAGAAACCTAAGCTGTCGTTTCTTAAAGTTTGAGGTTGCAATGCTTATCTGAAAAAGTTTGAACTTGATGAGATCAAACCCAAATCGGAGAAGTGCGTCTTCATAGGATACCCAAAAGAAAATGTTGGGTACACCTTCTATCATAGATCCGAAGGCAAGATATTCATTGCTGAGAATGGGTCCTTTCTAGAGAAGGAGTTTCTCTCGAAAGAAGTGACTGGGAGGAAAGTAGAACTTGATGAGGTAACTGTACCTGCTCCCTTATTGGAAAGTAGTTCATCACAGAAATCTGTTCCTGTGACTACTACACCAATTAGTGAGGAAGCTAATGATGATGATCATGTAACTTCAGATCAAGTTACTACCGAACCTCGTAGATAAACCAGAGTGAGATCCGCACCAGAGTGGTACGGTAATCATGTTCTGGAGGTCATGTTACTTGACCATGACGAGCCTACGAACTATGAGGAAGCAATGATGAGCCCAAATTCCAAGAAATGGCTTGAGGCCATGAAATCTAAGATGAGATCCATGTATGAGAACAAAGTATGGACTTTGATTGACTTGCCCATTGACCGGTGAGCCATTGAGATTAAATGGATCTTCATGAGGAAGACGGACGCTGATAGTAGTGTTACTATCTACAAAGCTAGAATTGTCGCAAAAAGGGTTTTCGACTAGTTCAAGGTGTTGACTACGATGAGAGTTGCTCACTCGTATCTATGCTTAAGTCTGTCCGAATCATGTTAGCAATTGCCGCACTTTATGAAATATGGCAAATGGATAAACAAAACTGCATTCCTTAATAGATTTATTAAAGAAGAGTTGTATATGATGCAACAAGAAAGTTTTGTCAATCCTAAAGGTGCTAACAAAATATGCAAGCTCCAGCAATCCATCTATGGACTGGTGCAAGCATCTCGGAGTTGGAATATACGCTTTGATAAGTTGATCAAAGCATATAGTTTTATACAGACTTGTGGTGAAGCCTGTATTTACAAGAAAGTGAGTGGGAGCACTACAACATTTCTGATAAGTATATGAGAATGACATATTGTTGATCAGAGATAATGTAGAATTATTCTGCAAAGCATAAAGGAATGTTTGAAAGGTGTTTTTCAAAGAAAGACCTCGGTGAAGCTACTTACATATTGAGCATCAAGATCTATAGAGATAGATCAAGACGCTTGATAAGTTTTTCAATGAGTAAATACCTTGACAAGATTTTGAAATTGTTCAAAATAGAACAGTGAAAGAAGGAGTTCTTGCCTGTGTTACAAGGTGTGAAATTGAGTAAGACTCAAAACCCGACCACGGCAGAAGATAGAAAGAGAATGAAAGTCATTCCCTATGCCTTGGCCATAGGTTCTATAAAGTATGCCATGCTGTGTACCAGATCTATTGTATACCCTACACTGTTTTTGGCAAGGGAGTACAATAGTGATCTAGGAGTAGATCACTGGACAGCGGTCAAAATTATCCTTAGTGGAATAATGATATGTTTCTCGATTATGGAGGTGACAAAAAGGTTCATCGTAAAGGGTTACATTGATGCAAGTTTTGACACTAATCCAGATGACTCTAAGTCTCAATCTGGATACATATTGCAAGTGGGAGAAATTAGCTAGAGTAGCTCCGTGCAGAGCATTGTTGACATAGAAATTTGCAAAATACTTTCGGATCTGAATGTGGCAGACCCGTTGACTAAACTTTTCTCACAAGCAAAACATGATCACACCTTAGTACTCTTTGGGCGTTAATCACATAGCGATGTGAACTAGATTATTGAATCTAGTAAACCCTTTGGGTGTTGGTCACATGACGATGTGAACTATATATGGGTGTTAATCACATGGCGATGTGAACTATTGATGTTAAATCACATGGCGATGTGAACTCGATTATTGACTCTAGTGCAAGTGGGAGACTGAAGGAAATATGCCCTAGAGGCAATAATAAAGTTATTATTTATTTCCTTATATCATGATAAATGTTTATTATTCATGCTAGAATTGTATTAACCGGAAACATAATACATGTGTGAATACATAGACAAACAGTATGTCACTAGTATATCTCTACTTGACTAGCTCGTCGAATCAAAGATGGTTAAGTTTCCTAGCCACATACATGAGTTGTCATTTGATTAACGGGATCACATCATTGGAGAATGATGTGATTGACTTGACCCATTCCGTTAGCATATCACTTGATCGTTTAGTTTGTTGCTATTGCTTTCTTCATGACTTATACATGTTCCTATGACTATGAGATTATGCAACTCCCGTTTACCGGAGGAACACTTTGTGTGCTACCAAACGTCACAACATAATTGGGTGATTATAAAGGTGCTCTACAGGTGTCTCCGAAGGTACTTGTTGGGTTGGCGTATTTCAAGATTAGGATTTGTCACTCCGATTGTCGGAGAGGTATCTCTGGGCCCACTCGGTAATGCATATCACTATAAGCCTTGCAAGCATTATAACTAATGAGTTAGTTGCGGGATGATGTGTTACGGAACGAGTAAAGAGACTTGCCGGTAACGAGATTGAACTAGGTATTGAAATACCGACGATCGAATCTCGGGCAAGTAACATACCGATGGCAAAGGGAACAACGTATGTTGTTATGCGGTTTGACCGTAAAGATCTTCGTAGAATATGTAGGAGCCAATATGAGCATCCAGGTTCCGCTATTGGTTATTGACCGGAGACGTGTCTCGGTCATGTCTACATAGTTCTCGAACCCGTAGGGTCCGCACGCTTAAAGTTCGATGACGGTTATATTATGAGTTTATGTGTTTTGATGTACCGAAGGAGTTCGGAGTCCCGAATGAGATCGGGGACATGACGAGGAGTCTCGAAATGGTCGAGACGTAGAGCTCGATATATTGGACGACTATATTCAGACATCGGAAAGGTTCTGAGTGATTCGGGTATTTTTGGGAGTACCGGGGAGTTATGGGAATTCGTATTGGGCCTTAATGGGCCGTACGGGAAAGGAGAGAAAGGCCTCAAAGGGTGGCCGCACCCCTCCCCATGGGCTGGTCCGAATTGGACTAGGGAGGGGGGCCGCCCCCTTCCTTCCTTCTCCTTTTCCCTTCCCTTCCCTTCTCTCCTACTCCTACTACTTGGAAGGGATCCTAGTTCTATTAGGAAAAGGGGAATCCTACTCCCGGTGGGAGTAGGACTCCCCTAGGGCACGCCATAGAGAGGGCCGGCCCCTCCCCTCCTCCACTCCTTTATATACGTGGCCAGGGGGCACCCCATAGACACAACAATTTATCTCTTGATCTCTTAGCCGTGTGCGGTGCCCCCCTCCATCATAATCCACCTTGATCATATCGTAGCGGTGCTTAGACGAAGCCCTGCGTCGGTAGAACATCATCATCGTCACCACACCGTCATGCTGACGAAACTCTCCCTCAACACTCGGCTGGATTGGAGTCCGAGGATCGTCATTGAGCTGAACGAGTGCTAGAACTCGGAGGTGCCATAGTTTCGGTGCTTGATCGGTCGGGCCATGAAGACGTACGACTACATCAACCATGTTGTGCTAACGCTTCCGCTTTCGGTCTATGAGGGTACGTGGACAACACTCTCCCCTCCCGTTGCTATGCATCACCATGATCTTGTGTATGAGTAGGATTTTTTTTGAAATTACCACGTTCCCGAACAGCTATTGTGGTGCTTATTAATGATCCAATTTTCTCCTTCTCAACTCGGTGAAGAAGTTTTCATCTCTTTGTTGATTTCAAGCAATCAATCATTTCGTTAGTGCCAGAATCTCACCCCAGTTTTGATGTTTTTCATACGCCCAGAATAAGATTATTCTTTTCTTTGTTGATTTTACAACAAAACCTTTCAACCCTTCTTCGTAAGGATGCTTTTCCAATTCATTTGGTAGAAGTTGTCATTTTCTTCTCCGTTCTTTTCTTTCCAATGATCTAGCTTCCATTCCTTCATCGGGAGGCATTGTGACGTTACTCTCTTCGACCCATCTTCTTGTTTTGTCAAGATCATGTTATTTTCCTTATTTACCCGTTTAAATGGTGTGGAGTCCTCTACTCAAGTTCATGTCATCTTATTAAGTCTGGCATGTCTTCTCTACTAAAGCGCTGCCCAAATTCTCATGTATACCTTGCATCTCTTTTCAACTAGAGTGGTTTTAAATTCTTGCATGACCCTTGAGCTCTTGATTCATGTGTTTGCAACTGACAAGGTTCTCATAATGTTCATTGTTCCTCTTTTCTAACGGAGTGCTTTCAACTTTGTTCATCTCCTTCATGTCGCTTCTTCAGCTTTGTAACCTTTCAAGGTTCGTGGTTTCTCTTGTTTGTCTAAGAAGCAACTTAGTTTTACCTCTTCTCTTCCTCTTCCGGTTGTCATCCCTAGATCTCGGGGCGAGATCTCTTGTAAGTGGAGGAGAGTTGTAACGACCCGAGACCGACGCTCCAGATGCCTTCCATGTACTCTGAATTTCGTTGTGTGATTTGTTTGTTTGTTGCATTCATCATTGCATCATTTGCATTGAATCATGTCATCATGCAACCCTTTTCAAAACCCAACTGAATAAATTGCATAGATCGTTCATCTATTCAAATCGAGGGAATTCACATGGTGATTTCTCTGTATAACATATCCTCCTAATATTTTTAGGGAGCTAATAAATATTCCACTATTTCAGAATCACCCTTAAACATACTTGCAAAGTAATTTCGTGCCTTTTCTGCTTCAAGTTTGGTCTCCAAACCTTGCCAATAATTGTTTCTCCATTTATTGAGGATCCTCCAAAAATCTCAACATTTTTGGGCACACCAAAAACCTAGTCCCAATTCAAACCCATGAGTTTGAATTTAAATCTTGCTTTCGTGCCAACTTCTATTTTCTCAGACCAAGCATATTTTTGTGAATCCGGGAAAATAATCCCCATGCCCAAATTCATTGTCCACCCATTTCTTTTTCTCCTCTTCTTTCTTTGATTTTCCATATTTGGAAGAGATTGAAAGGAGGGAGAAAGAGGGAGAGCAGCCCAGCCAAGAACTCAAGCCAACCCATCTGCACCTAAGGCCCAGCCACTGCCCGGTTAACCCTAGCGAACCCTCTGCCAAATCCCCTCTCTCCCCTTCGTGTGTCCTAGCGCCGCCAGAGAGCCCCACGCTCGATCCCCATCTCTCTCGCTCGCTATCCCTAACCCTCGCTCCATCCTCTCGATCCCCCTCATGAACGCTGCTGCCTGCACCCAATGCCTCCAGGGAAGATGCCCAATCCCCTCGACAAGGTCGAGGTCGACCGCGACCACGACACCACCTCATGCGCGAGACCCGGGAAGGTGCGGCTCTGCTCCGCTCCGTCGTAAATCTACTCCTCGCCCACGAGCTCGACTAACCCGCATGGCCACCTTTTTTCCCTGCCACTGCGAGCACCTTGTCCGCAAACCCCGCTACTCTCTTCATCCCTACGGTTCCGAGCTCTCAGATCCACCCATGGTCACGGCCCTCTGCTCGCGAGCTGCACATTTGCTGCCTCCTCGCGGGGTCTCCTCTACCCCGCCGCTCCTCACCATGCCGAGGCTTCCTCCTGCCTTGTCCGTGTCCATCACCATGCTCATGTTCATGTGGCTATGACACCGCATCCCGACAATGCTTTCGTGATCGAGACCACCGCTGCACCTATACACCACAACGTTGCTCGCTGCACACCAAGTACCCTGGACTGCCAAATTCATCTACCGCCGTCAAGTAAACGACTACCATCACTCCAAGACCCGAATGGCTACGATGACATGAACATCTATGGAATGTGTACGACTACACGATGGCCTGCCAAGGCCGCCTACAACCCATGTACCACTACTATCGCCAAGTACCATGACATCGGCGACCCTTCAAGTTTGACTACGGTTCTCGTGTACAACTATTGTCGCCCCTAAGATGTTGGATTCTTTAAGTACCTCTTCAAAAAGAACATGTAACACTACTTCCACTACCGTTGCGAGAACATCTACTTCCCTCAACGAACTTGATATGTTCCGAAAATGCATGCTTCGAAGGTATAACCCCGAGACGATGCCCGTGAACGAATGCATGTGGGTTGTATGAGATGCTTGTGTGTGCACCGTGTCCGAGTTGTCATTGCACGTTCCTCCTCATTTGCCATGCCATCGACCCGTGGGAACCCGGTAATTGGGACCACTCCACCATCTTTTGCATGTTCCATACATCCACACTTTCTTTTGCACCGACATCTCTACGAGGTGTCGAATCATTGGAATGTTGTCATGGCACCATTTCCATTGTAGTTGCCGTGGCAACACTTTCATTCCGCCATGGTGACCAAATGCTTCATAACATGCTCATGTCAACATTTTCATAAAATTGCATAAAACTTGCATATGTCATCCGCATCACGATAACAACATTAAAAAATGTTTAAATTGTTGCTTGCATCAAATTGCTAAATGACATGTGGGGATTTATCAGAATTGTTGTTTGTTGTTTCCGGCTTCATTTAAACTTGCCTAGATAGGTAGTTCATGTATGTTCACCCTCTTGCCATGTTAACCAACTTTAATATTGATGAGTAGCTAAACGGGAGCGAACTAAATAATTGAATGTGGGGTTTCGTCAATATGCAACTCGTTGCATATTGAGCTCCACATAATTTGTAGCATTGTTTGTTGCACTTTGCCATGCCATGACTCATTAAACCGGACATGCATCATACTTGATTGTGCATCATGTCATGATTATGCTTGTTCGTTTACCATGTTGTTTGCTTCTCTCCGGTTACGCTTCTTCGTGATAGTTCTGGTTACGTTGCGATTGTGAGGATTCGTTCGACTACGTCTGTTCGTCATCTTCATGGATTCGGTCTTCTTCCTAGCGGGATTTCAGACAAGATGACCATCACCTTGGATCTCACTACTATCTTTGCTATGCTAGTTGTCTCGATGCTATCGCTATGTCGTGCTACCCACCACTTGTTTATCAAGCCTCCAATATGCCATGAAATAGCCTCTGACTTTTTCCACCGTCCCAGCAAACCGTTGTTTGGCTATGTTACCGCCTTGCTCAGACCCTCTTATTGCGTTGCTAGTTGCAGGTGGAGTTGCAGGTTGTTCCATGTTGGAACATGGATATCATGGGATATCACAATATATCTTATTTAATTAAAGCACATATATACTTGGTAAAGGGTGGAAGGCTCGGCCTTTTGCCTGGTGTTTTGTTCCACTCTTGCCGCCCTAGTTTCCGTGATATCGGTGTTATGTTCCTTGATTTTGCATTCCTAACACGGTCGGGGTTTATGGGCCCCCCTTGATAGTTCGCTTTGAATAAAACTCTTCTAGCATGGCCGAACGTTGGTTTTACCGTTTGCCTAATAACAACTAAAACTTGCATAGGGACCGGCTAGCACCCGAGGTTTCTTAATCAACAACCCGGGTCAGTGCTCTTCATGAGTGTTGGTCCAAAAAAGAGCCACTTGCGGTGCCACCCTTCACCAGGGGTTTTCGGTTGCCGTATGTAGTGTTCCTCTGATCGTGGCCTAAGACGAGATACGCGCGGCTACTATCAGGGTGTTGGCACATCAGGAACTCTTGCTGGTTTTCTTTTATCATTGTCGAAATATCTTGTGAACCAGGATGCCGAGCTTGATCGGGTTGTTCCGAGAGGAGGATTTTCCTCCATTGATCGTCAGAGCTTGTCGTGGACTAAGTTGGGACACCCCTGCAGGGATTAAACTTTCGAGAGTCGTGCCCGTGGTTATGTGGCAGATGGGAATTTTTAATATCCAGTTGTAGAGAACTTGACACCAGATTTCAACTAAAATACAACAACCGCATGTGTAACCGTGACTGTCTCTTTTAGAGCAAGTTCGGGATCACTTCTTGATCATTACGAGATGCGACTGTTATGCGTAGTTTCTCTTCTAACTCTTGTACTCATAAGTTAGCAACCATACAATGCTTATTGCTTGCTGCAACCTCACCACTTATCCATTTCATACCCATTAAGCTTTGCTAGTCTTGATACCCATGGTAATGGTATTGCTGGGTCCTCATGGCTCACAACTTACTACAACAACAGTTGCAGGTACAGGTAATGCGATGACATGACGTGAGAGCGATGTTTGCTTGTTTTGGAGTTCTTCTGCTTCGGTCAAGGGATAGGTTCCGGGTCGGGAGCCTGGGATTAGCAGGGTGGATGTTGTTCTTCTTTTTCGTTTGATTTCATCTGTAGTCAGATCCTGCTCTTCTGTATGATGATTGGTATGTATTGATGAGCTGTTGTATTCATGTTGTAGCTTGTGGCGAGTGTAATCCTTTATCTTGTATGCTCATCTATTCGGTACATGGTATGTTGTAATGATATCCACCTTGCTATGCGCTCCACATGCGGTTGTGCCCCAATCATGAGTTCATCACGTGATTGGGATATAATCGCATCTTGGGCGCTAGAAGTTGGCATGCAAGACTTACCGACCTTAGGAGCCCCCTTGGTTGATCGACCCGCTGCCGTTGTTGAGTCTAGAAGAAAACTATTTGAGTCTAGTTATATATCGGAGAGTAGGAATTCTTTTTACTCCTTATCACCTTCGTCTCTCTGGTGAGGACTCGTGATGTAGGTGTTTTCTCCACTATTCAATCCTTTTTCACTCAATTTTTTTAGGATCATGCGAGTATTGTGGAATCATTCCTATATCATTGTGACTGGGATTCTATCTTGGTGGGTCCTCACATTTAGGGGTTGTGGAAGTGTCCTGGGGAGTTGAGCTCCAAGGTATTTTCGTCACAGTGCTTATTGTTTCAACTCCGGAATACCGAAGGTCGCCGACATCGAAAACACTTCTATACTCTTTATGGTCAGAGTAGTTTGACGCCACACAGTACTGAGGAGACCGATCAGATGTATTGCCATAGCTAGTATATAGGATGTTTCCGAAGGTCTGAGGTACATGATTTCTGAGGTTTTCTTGGTAATGTGTTGACTGATGGATACAGTTGTAGTGTAGGATTTGTTAGTTGTGTGAGATATTTGTGCCTCGCTGTATCCCCAACACTAGATTGCATAGCTAGAAAGTTCGGGAGTTAATAGGCGGGAATTCAAGTAGTTTCCTAGGATATCCTTCCAACAAATGCATGAGGGGTTTATTTGTTTCTGGCTTATTCTATGAGCCAAAGCCTTTGTTTTGTTTGGAGTTGTGGTATTCAAGTTGCTTCAGTGTCTAATGATGATTCCATACATATCCTAAGAGGTGTTCTCATGTTTCTATGGGAGTGTCAATCCTTCTTGATCATCAAGATTGTCATCCCAATTCTATTTCCAACTGGTGCGCTTCTCTTCGAGATGATCCCATCATTCTCCCCATTCGCAAGATCACTTCTTAGTTTTCACAACGTTGTTTGCTTCACCCGTCCCAAATTTTCTTCTTCTTTTCCCACCACCCACCCTTTTTCCAAGGAGTCTGAAATCTCAATCAAGTATCCAATTTATTAATGTGAAGTCTCTTCATTATTTTCCTTCAATGTTCTTATCCGGGATTCTCATGAAGATTCTAAGGAAGTTCATCATTCTTCATTATCATTTTCTTCCCTGGTGAATTCAATACAAGCTTTCGGTGTTGATCATATCCCTTTCATCCTTTCATATGCTTTCTCATGCTGGTGCACCTCTAATTTATTCACTTCTCTCTATTCATAATCGGAGTGCTCAAAATATCTCAGAAGGATCGCGTTTCCATGCTCAATCCATTCACGTTATTTCGAGGTTCTTACCTCATCCAGGCCATTTAAAATCAATCAGTGCAATCTCCCTTTCCAGCAATCATTTCAACGATGTTTCTTTTGAGTGGTCCCATAACCCATAGGTCTTTTCGAGGATCTTACCTGACTCTTCTAATTTTCCCAGATTTAATCTCAAATTCTTTTCAAAGTTTGACGTAAGAATGAATTTTCATCGATCAATTGCCTTCTCCGAGATTGCTTTCAAATTATTTTCATCCTTCGCTCATCCTTTTCTATTTTCATTCTTCCGAGGTGCCTCAATAATTTCGGTGGTGTTCCTTGTTGCCTTTCTAGGTATTTGAAGAACGAAGAAGAGTTGCTCTTCATCTTGGTCCGTTCTCTTGAAGATTCATGGTTCTAGCTTGATGCCATCTTCTCATAATTGTTTTCGATTGTGAGAATTCTTTTCACCCATCCGATGCATTTCAGGAGTTGCTTTCCTTTCTCGATCATCTGAAAGCCACCATTTCAGAAGATATATGCATTCTCAACATTCAGCTCTCATTCCCCAATTCTACCGGTGCATCATTCAAATATCCTCCAATCAGTTCATGATCTCTTCGTTGTCTCATATTTGAATTCCCTCAAGCTTTGTTCGGTTACACCTCTTCCCACAGGGATTGGAGGGGATTTGGGTGGAATTTGACTTGTAGGAGATCTAATCCCCCCTCAATCCCTGCCAAACCTCTTCAATTCCCTATGAACCTAAAGCAGCCTCAATTATCTTCGTTCATTTCCTAAATTGTTCCCGATGATTTGTTCACTTTTCTTCAGTTGTTTTCAATTCTTACGGTGGTTCTTTCAAGATCCCTCTTCCGTTGTTATCATATCTATCCATTTGTTCTTTCAAATCCTATGGGTGGTTCATTGAAGAATTTCCCCAAGTTTGCACTATATCTCTCCTTAATCCTTCTCAACAAGAATAAGTAGTATGCCCAATCCGTTGCTTGTAATTAATTTCCTTTGATGAAGGATAAATATACAGTAAATCTTATTCTTGTTTCCTCGAGATGATTCAATTATTTTCTTTTGGAGTTCCTCATGATATCAATTCTCAGTTTCCAGTCGTTCATCTTTCTCTTCCCAAGTTCCAAGTTTTCTCAGTTATCTAGTCACGAAGCTCCATCTAAATCATTTCAAGGCTTCAACTTGTGTTTCCAACTTCTCTTTCCTT
The DNA here is from genome assembly GCF_018294505.1 of Triticum aestivum. Lineage (NCBI taxonomy): Eukaryota > Viridiplantae > Streptophyta > Magnoliopsida > Poales > Poaceae > Triticum > Triticum aestivum. The sequence continues at coordinate 212,011,033 of NC_057794.1, read as the reverse complement.
TCATTTGATCATTCTTTTGTAACCGGTGTTCTCACGAAGGCTCAACATGGTGGTTCATCAAAGATTTCATTCGTTCTCAAAGTGTTCTTCAAGATTCTTATTGCAGGAGTTCAAGCATTCTTCATCTTGCATTCCAACGTGCAATTCTTTCTGCCTTATCTTTTGAGATGGTGTTATATCATTCTTGACAATTTCCATTCATGTTTCGCGATTCACATGTTGTCAACAATGAGGTATTTTAAATCCATCAATCACTTCGTTGGAGTTGTCTTGGTAAAGATTTCACCTAAAGCCTTCCCTAAGGAATGTTGCTATTGTGGTGCTTATCAGTGATCCAGTTTTCTCCTTCTCAACTCGGTGAAGATGTTTTCATCTCTTCGTTGATTTCTAGCAATCAATCATTTTGTTAGTGGCAGAATCTCACCTCAGTTTTGATGTTTTTCCTAAGCCCACAACAACCTTATTCTTTTCGTTGTTGATTTTACAACAACTCCTTTCAACCCTTCTTGTAAGGATGCTTTTCCAATTCATTTGGTAGAAGTTGTCATTTTCTTCTCCGTTCTTTTCTTTCCAACGATCTAGCTTCCATTCTTTCATTTGGAGGCATTGTTATGTTACTCTCTTTGACCCATCTTCTTGTTTTGTCAAGATCATGTTCTTTTCCTTGTTTATCCATTTAAATGGTGTGGTGTACTCTACTCAAGTTCTTGTCATCTTATTAAGTCCCTGTCTTCTCTACTGGAGCGTCGCCCAAATTGTCTTGTATACCTCGCTTCTTTTTTCAACTGGAGTGGTTTTAAATTCTTTTTTCACCCTTGAGCTCTTGATTCATATGTTTGCAACCGACAAGGTGCTCATAATGTTCCTCTTTCCTCTTTTCTAACAGGCTTTCAACTTTGTTCATCTCCTTTGTGTCATTTCTTCATCTTTGCAACCTTTCAAGGTTTGTGGTTTCAGTCGTTTGTCTAAGAAGAAACTTAGTTTTACCTCTTCTCTTCCTCTTTCGGTTGTCATCCCTAGATCTCGGGGCGAGATCTCTTGTAAGTGGAGGAGAGTTGTAACGACCTGAGATCGACGCTCCAGATGCCTTCCATGTACTCCGAGTTTCTTTGTGTGATTTGTTTGTTTGTTGCATTCATCATTGCATCATTTGCATTGCATCATGTCATCATGTAACCCTTTTTAAAACACAACTATATAAATTGCATAGATCGTTGATCTATTGGAATCGAGAGAATTCACCTGGTGATTTCTGTTTATAACATATCCTCCCAATATTTTAGGGAGCTAATAAATATTCCACTATTTTGGAATGACCCTTAAACACACTGGCAAAATAATTCCGTGCCTTTTCTGCTTCAAGTTTGGTCTCTAAACCTTGCGAATATTGTTTATCCATTTATTGATGCTCCTCCAAAAATCTCAACATTTTTGGCCACACCAAAAAACCTAGTCCTAATTCAAACCCATTTGAATGATATTCAAATAAGTTTGAATTTAAATCTTCCATTCGTGCCAACTTCTATTTTCTCAGACTAAGCATATTTTTGTGAGTCCGTGAAAATAATCCCCATGCCCAAATTCTCTGTCCACCCATTTCTGTTCTCCCCTCTTCTTTCTTTGCATTTCTGTATTTCGATGAGATTTAAAGGAGGAAGAAAGAGGGAGAGCAGCCCAGCCAAGAACTCAAGCCAGCCCATCTGCACCTAAGGCCCAGCCGCTGCCAGGTTAACCCTAGCAAACCCTCTGCCTGATCCCCTCTGTACCCTTCATCCCTCCTAGCGCCGCCAAAGAGCCCCACGCTCGATCCCCATCTCTCTCGCTCGCTATCCCTAACCCCGGCTCCATCCTCTCGATCCCCCTCCTGACCGCTGCCTGAAGGAAATATGCCCTAGAGGCAATAATAAAGTTATTATTTATTTCCTTATATCATGATAAATGTTTATTATTCATGCTAGAATTGTATTAACCGGAAACATAATACATGTGTGAATACATAGACAAACAGAGTGTCACTAGTATGCCTCTACTTGACTAGCTCGTTGATCAAAGATGGTTATGTTTCCTAACCATAGACATGAGTTGTCATTTGATTAATTGGATCACATCATTAGGAGAATGATGTGATTGACTTGACCCATTCCGTTAGCATAGCACTTGATCGTTTAGTTTGTTGCTATTGCTTTCTTCATGACTTATACATGTTCCTATGACTATGAGATTATGCAACTCCCGTTTACCGGAGGAACACTTCGTGTGCTACCAAACGTCACAACGTAACTGGGTGATTATAAAGGTGCTCTACAGGTGTCTCCGAAGGTACTTGTTGGGTTGGCGTATTTCGAGATTAGGATTTGTCACTCCGATTGTTGGAGAGGTATCTCTGGGCCCTCTCGGTAATGCACATCACTTAAGCCTTGCAAGCATTGCAACTAATGAGTTAGTTGCAGGATGATGTATTACCGAACGAGTAAAGAGACTTTCCGATAACGAGATTGAACTAGCTATTGAGATACCGACAATCGAATCTCGGGCAAGTAACATACCGACGACAAAGGGAACAACGTATGTTGTTATGCGGTCTGACCGATAAAGATCTTCGTAGAATATGTGGGAGCCAATATGAGCATCCATGTTCCGCTATTGGTTATTGATCGGAGACGTGTCTCGGTCATGTCTACATTGTTCTCGAACCCGTAGGGTCCGCACGCTTAAGGTTTCCATGACAGTTATATTATGAGTTTATGAGTTTTGATGTACCCAAGGAGTTCGGAGTCCCGAATGAGATTGGGGACATGACGAGGAGTCTCGAAATGATCGAGACGTAAAGATCGATATATTGGACGACTATATTCGGACATCGGAAAGGTTCCGAGTGATTCTGGTATGTTTCGTAGTACCGGAGAGTTACGGGAATTCGCCAGGGAGTATATGGGCCTTATTGGGCCATACAGGAATACAGGAGAGAGGCCAAAAGGAAGAAGGCGCCCCCCCCCTCTGGTCCGAATTGGACAAGGGGTGCAGCCCACTTTTCCTTGTTCCTCTCGCCCTCTTTCCTTCTCTCCTACTCCAACAAGGGAAGGAGGAGTCCTACTCCCGGTGGGAGTAGGACTCCCCCCTTGGCGCGCCCTCCTCATAGGCCGGCCGCCTCCCTCCCTTGCTCCTTTATATACGGGGGCATGGGGGCACCCCATAAACACAACAATTGATCATTGATCTCTTAGCCGTGTGCGGTGCCCCCCTCCACCATAATCCTCCATAATATTGTAGGGGTGCTTAGGCGAAGCCCTCCGACGGTAGAACATCAAGATCGTCACCACGCCATCGTGCTGACGGAACTCTTCCCCGACATTCTGCTGGATCGGAGTCCGGGGATCGTCATCGAGCTGAACGTGTGCTAGAACTCAGAGGTGCCGTAGTTTCGGTGCTTGATCGGTCGGGCCGTGAAGACGTACGACTACATCAACCGCGTTGTGCTAACGCTTCCTCTTTCGGTCTACGAGGGTACGTGGACAACACTCTCCCCTCTCGTTGCTATGGATCACCATGATCTTTCGTGTGCCTAGGAAATTTTTTGAAATTATTACGTTCCCCAATAGTGGCGTCCGAGCCTAGGTTTTATGCGTTGATGTTGTGCACGAGTAGAACACAAGTGAGTTGTGGGCGATATAAGTCATACTGCTTACCAGCATGTCACACTTTGGTTCGGCGGTATTGTTGGATGAAGCGGCCCGGACCGACATTATGCGTATGCTTACGCGAGACTGGTTCTACCGACGAGCTTTGCACACAGGTGGCTGGCGGGTGTCAGTTTATCCAACTTTAGTTGAACCGAGTGTGGCTACACCCGGTCCTTGTGAAGGTTAAAAGAGCACCAACTTGAAAAACTATCGTTGTGGTTTTGATGCGTAGGTAAGTACGGTTCTTGCTCAGCCTGTAGCAGCCACGTAAAACTTGCAACAACAAAGTAGAGGACGTCTAACTTGTTTTTGCAGGGCATGTTGTGATGTGATATGGTCAAGACATGATGCTAAATTTTATTGTATAAGATGATCATGTTTTGTAACCAAGTTATCAGCAACTGGCAGGAGCCATATGGTTGCCGCTTTATTGTATGCAATGCAATTGCACTGTAATGCTTTACTTTATCACTAAGCGGTAGCGATAGTCGTGGAAGCATAAGATTGACGAGATGACAACGATGCTACGATGGTGATCAAGGTGTCGCGCCGGTGACAATGGTGATCATGACGGTGCTTCGGAGATGGAGATCACAAGCACAAGATGATGATGGCCATATCATATCACTTATATTGATTGCATGTGATGTTTATCATTTATGCATCTTATCTTGCTTTGTTTCACGGTAGCATTATAAGATGATCTCTCACTAAATTGCAAGATAAAAGTGTTCTCCCTGAGTATGCACCATTCCCAAAGTTCGTCGTGCCCAGACACCACGTGATGATCGGGTGTGATAAGCTCTACGTCCATCTACAACGGGTGCAAGCCAGTTTTGCACATGTAGAATACTCATGTTAAACTTAACGAACCTAGCATATGCAGATATGGCCTCGGAACACTGAGACCAAAAGGTCGAGCGTCAATCATATAGTAGATATGATCAACATAATGATGTTCACCATTGAAAGCTATTCCATTTCACATGATGATCGGTTATGGTTTAGTTGATTTGGATCACGTGATCACTTAGATGATTAGAGGGATGTCTATCTAAGTGGGAGTTCTTAAGTAATATGATTAATTGAACTTTAATTTATCATGAACTTAGTCCTGGTAGTATTAGCGTATCTATGTTGTAGATCAATAGCTCGCGATGTTGCTCCCCATTTAATTTTTATATGTTCCTAGAGAAAACTAAGTTGAAAAATGTTAGTAGCAATGATGCGGATTGGATCCGTGATCTGAGGATTATCCTCATTGCTGCGTAGAAGAATTATGTCCTTGATGCACCGCTAGGTGACAGACCTATTGCAGGAGCAGATGCAGATGCAGACGTTCTGAACGTTTGACTAGCTCAATATGATGACTACTTGATAGTTTAGTGCACCATGCTTAATGGCTTAGAATCGAGACTTCAAAGACATTTTTAACGCCATGGAACATATGAGATGTTCCAGGAGTTGAAGTTAATATTTCAAGCAAATACCCGAGTTGAGAGATATGAAGTCTCCAACAAGTTCTATAGCTAAAAGATGGAGGAGAATAGCTCAAGGAGTGGGCATGTGCTCAGATTGTCTGGGTACTTCAATCGCTTGAATCAAGTGGGAGTTAATCTTCCAGATAAAATAGTGATTGACAGAATTCTCTAGTCACCATCACCAAGTTAGTAGGACGTCGTGATGAACTATAATATGCAAGGGATAACGGAAACGATTCCCAAGCTCTTCGCGATGCTGAAATCGACGAAGGTAGAAATCAAGAAAAGCATCAAGTGTTGATGGTAAACAAAACCACTAGTTTCAAGTAAAGGGACAAAGGGAAGAAAGGGGAACTTCAAGAAGAACGGCAAGCAAGTTGCTGCTCAAGTGAAAAACCCAAGTCTGGACCGAAGCCTGAAACTGAGTGCTTCTACTGCAAAGGGACTGGTCATTGGAAGCGGAACTACCCCAAGTATTTGGCAGATAAGAAGGATGGAAAAGTGAACAAAGGTATATTTGATATACATATTATTGATGTGTATTTTACTAGTGTTCGTAGCAACCCCTCGGTATTTGATACTGGTTCAGTTGCTAAGACTAGTAACTCGAAACGGGAGTTGCAGAATGAACAGAGACTAGTTAAGCGTGAAGTGACGATGTGTGTTCGAAGTGGTTCCAAGATTGATATGATCATCATCGCACACTCCCTATACTTTCGGGATTAGTGTTGAACCTAAATACATGTAATTTGGTGTTTGCGTTGAGCATGAATATGATTTGATCATGTTTATTGCAATATGGTTATTCATTTAAGTAAGAGAATAAATTGTTGTTCCGTTTACATGAATAAAACCTTATACGGTTACACACCCAATGAAAATGGTTCGTTGGATCTCGATCGTAGTGATACACATATTCATAATATTGAAACCAAAAGATGCAAAGTTAATAATGATAGTGCAACTTATTTGTGGCACCCCGTTTAGGTCATATTGGTGTAAAACACATGAAGAAAATCCATGCTGATGGGCTTTTGGAATCACTTGATTATAAATCAATTGATGCTTGCAAACCATGCGTCATGGGAAAGATGACTAAGACTCCGTTCTCCGGAACAATGGAGCAAGCAACAGATTGGTTGGAAATCATACATACTGATGTATGTGGTCCGATGAATATTGAGGCTCGCGGCAGGTATCATTATTTTCTGATCTTCACAGATGATTTGAGCAGATATGAGTATATCTACTTGATGAAACACAAATCTGAAACATTTGATAAGTTCGAAGAATTTCAGAGTGAAGTGGAGAATCATCATAACAAAAATAAAAGTTTCTACGATATGATCGCAGAAGGAAAATATTTGAGTTACGAGTTTGGCCTTCAGTTAAAACATTGTGAAATAGTTTCACTACTCACGCCACCTGGAACACCACAGTGTAATGGTGTGTCTGAACGTTGTAACCGTACTTTATTAGATATGGTGCGATCTATGACGTCTCTTACTGATTTACCGCTATCGTTTTGGGGTTATGCATTAGAGACAGCTACATTCACGTTAAATAGGGAACCATCTAAATCCGTTGAGACGACACCGTATGAACTATGGTTTGGCAAGAAACCTAAGCTGTCGTTTCTTAAAGTTTGAGGTTGCATTGCTTATGTGAAAAAGTTTCAACCTGATAAGCTCAAACCCAAATCGGAGAAGTGCATCTTCGTAGGATACCCAAAAGAAAATGTTGGGTACACCTTCTATCACAGATCCGAAGGCTAGATATTCATTGCTGAGAATGGATCCTTTCTAGAGAAGGAGTTTCTCTCGAAAGAAGTGAGTGGGAGGAAAGTAGAACTTGATGAGATAACTGTACCTGCTCCCTTATTGGAAAGTAGTTCATCATAGAAATCTGTTCCTGTGACTACTACACCAATTAGTGAGGAAGCTAATGATGATGATCATGTAACTTCAGATCAAGTTACTACCGAAACCTCGTAGGTAAACCATAGTGAGATTCGCACCAGAGTGGTATGGTAATCCTGTTCTAGAGGTCATGTTACTTGACCATGATGAGCCTACGAACTATGATGAAGCGATGCTGATCCCAGATTCCACGAAATGGCTTGAGGCGATGAAATCTGAGATGAGATCCATGTATGAGAACAAAGTATGGACTTTGATTTACTTGCCCAATGATCGGTGAGCCATTGAGATTAAATGGATCTTCAAGAGGAAGACGGACGCTGATATTAGTGTTACTATCTACAAAGCTAGAATTGTCGCAAAAAGGTTTTTGACAAGTTCAAGGTGTTAACTACGATGAGAGTTTCTCACTCGTATCTATGATTAAGTCTGTTCGAATCATGTTAGCAATTGTCGCATTTTATGAAATCTGTCAAATGGATAAACAAAACTGCATTCCTTAATGGATTTATTAAAGAAAAGTTGTATATGATGCAACCAGAAGGTTTTGTCAATCCTAAAGGTACTAACAAAATATGCAAACTCCAGCGATCCATCTATGGACTGGTGCAAGCATCTCAGAGTTGGAATATACGCTTTGATATGTTGATCAAAGCATATAGTTTTATACAGACTTGCAGTGAAGCCTGTATTTACAAGAAAGTGAGTCGGAGCACTACAACATTTCTGATAAGTATATGTGAAAGACATATTGTTGATCGGAGATAATGTAGAATTATTTTGCAAAGCATAAAGGAATGTTTGAAGGAGTTTTTCAAAGAAAGACCTCGGTGAAGCTGCTTAGATATTGAGCATCAAGATCTATAGAGATAGATCAAGACACTTGATAAGTTTTTCAATGAGTACATACCTTGACAAGATTTTGAAGTAGTTCAAAATGGAACAGTCAAAGAAGGAGTTCTTGCCTGTGTTACAAGGTGTGAAGTTGAGTAAGACTCAAAACCCGACCACGGCAGAAGATAGAGAGAAAATGAAAGTCATTTCCTATGCCTCAGCCATAGGTTCTATAAAGTATGCCATGCTGTGTACCAGACCTATTGTATGCCCTACCCTGAGTTTGGCAAGGGAGTACAATAGAGATCTAGGCGTAGATCACTTGACAACGGTCAAAATTATCCTTAGTGGAATAAGGATATGTTCCTCGTTTATGGAGGTGACAAAAAGGTTCGTCGCAAAGGGTTACGTCGATGCAAATTTTGACACTGATCCAGATGACTCTAAATCTCAATCTGGATACATATTTAAAGTGGGAGCAAATTAGCTAGAGTAGCTCTGTGCAGAGCATTGTTGACATAGAAATTTGCAAAATACTTATGGATCTGAATGTGGCAGACCCGTTGACTAAACTTCTCTCACAAGCAAAACATGATCACACCTTAGTACTCTTTGGGTGTTAATCACATAGCGATGTGAACTAGATTATTGACTCTAGTAAACCCTTTGGGTGTTGGTCACATGTCGATGTGAACTATGGGTGTTAATCACATGGTGATGTGAACTGTTGGTATTAAATCACATGGCGATGTGAACTAGATTATTGACTCTAGTGCAAGTGGGAGACTGAAGGGAATATGCCCTAGAGGAAATAATAAAGTTATTATTTATTTCCTTATATCATGATAAATGTTTATTATTCATGCTAGAATTGTATTAACCGGAAACATAATACATGTGTGAATACATAGACAAACAGAGTGTCACTAGTATGCCTCTACTTGACTAGCTCGTTGATCAAAGATGGTTATGTTTCCTAACCATAGACATGAGTTGTCATTTGATTAACGGGATGACATCATTAGGGGAATGATGTGATTGACTTGACCCATTCCGTTAGCATAGCACTTGATCGTTTAGTTTGTTGCTATTGCTTTCTTCATGACTTATACATGTTCCTATGACTATGAGAATATGCAACTCCCGTTTACCGGAGGAACACTTTGTGTGCTACCAAATGTCACAACGTAACTAGGTGATTATAAAGGTTCTCTACAAGGTGTTTCCGAAGGTACTTGTTGGGTTGGCGTATTTCGAGATTAGGATTTGTCACTCCGTTTGTCGGAGAGGTATCTCTGGGCCCTCTCAGTAATGCACATCACTTAAGCCTTGCAAGCATTGCAACTAATGAGTTAGTTGCACGATGATGTATTACTGAACAAGTAAAGAGACTTTCCGGTAACGAGATTGAACTAGGTATTGAGATACCGACGATCGAATCTCGGGCAAGTAACATACCGATGACAGAGGGAACAACGTATGTTGTTATGCGGTCTGACCGATAAAGATGTTCGTAGAATATGTGGGAGCCAATATGAGCATCCAGGTTCCGCTATTGGTTATTGACCGGAGACGTGTCTCGGTCATGTATACATTGTTCTCGAACCCGTAGGGTCCGCACGCTTAAGGTTTCGATGACAGTTATATTATGAGTTTATGAGTTTTGATGTACTGAAGGAGTTCGGAGTCCCGGATGAGATCGGGGACATGACGAGGAGTCTCGAAATGGTCGAGACGTAAAGATCGATATATTGGACAACTATATTCGGACATCGGAAAGGTTCCGAGTGATTCTCGTATGTTTCGGAGTACCGGAGAGTTACGGGAATTCACCGGGGAGTATATGGGCCTTATTGGGCCATATGGGAATAGAGGAGAGAGGCCAAAAGGAAGAAGGCGCGCGCCCCCCCTCTGGTCCGAATTGGACAAGGGGTGCAACCCACTTTTCCTTGTTCCTTTCCCCCTCTTTCCTTCTCTCCTACTCCAACAAGGGAAGGAGGAGTCCTACTCCCGGTGGGAGTAGGACTCCCCCCTTGGCGCGCCCTCCTCATAGGCCGGCCGCCTCCCTCCCTTGCTCCTTTATATACGGGGGCAGGGGCACCCCATAGACACAACAATTGATCATTGATCTCTTAGCCGTGTGCGGTGCCCCCCTCCACCATAATCCTCGATAATATTGTAGCGGTGCTTAGGCGAAGCCCTGCGACGGTAGAACATCAAGATCGTCACCACGCCATCGTGCTGACGGAACTCTTCCCCGACATTCTGCTGGATCGGAGTCCGAGGATCGTCATCAAGCTGAACGAGTGCTAGAACTCGGAGGTGCCGTAGTTTCGGTGCTTGATCGGTCGGGCCATGAAGACGTACGACTACATCAACCGCGTTGTGCTAACGCTTCCGCTTTCGGTCTAAGAGGGTACGTGGACAACACTCTCCCCTCTCGTTGCTATGCATCACCATGATCTTGCGTGTGCGTAGGAATTTTTTTCAAATTACTACGTTCCCCAACAGTGGCATCCGAGCCCAATGCCTCCTGGGGAGATGCCCGATCCCCTCTACAAGGTCGGGGTCGACCGCAACCACAAGCCCACCTCCTGCGCGAGACCTGGGGCGCTGCTGCTCTACTCCGATCCTTCGTCCCTCGACTCCTTGCCCGCGAGCTCGTCTGAACCGCACGGCCACTTTTTCCCCTGCTACTACAAGCAGCTTGTTCGCAAACCCCGCTTCTCTCTTAATTGCCACGGTTCCGAGCTCTCAGATCCACCCATGGTCACGGCCCCTCTGCTCACGAGCCGCACATTTGTTGCCTCCTCACGGGGTCTCCTCTACCCCGCCGCTCCCCACCATGCCATCCTGCCTTGTCCGTGTCCATCACCATGCTCATGTTCATGTGGCTATGACAGCCGCATCCCGACAACGCTTTTGTGATCGAGACCACCGCTGCACCTATACACCACAATGTTGCTCGCTGCACACTAAGTACCCTGGACTGCCAAATTCGTCTACCGCCGTCAAGTGAATGACTACCATCACTCCAAGACCCGAACAACTACGACGACAAGAACATCTACAGAATGTGTACGACTGCACCATGGCCCGCCAAGGCCGGCTACAACCCATGTACCACTACTATCGCCAAGTAGCACGACATCGACGACCCTTCAAGTTCGACTACAGTTCCCCTGTACAACTATCGTCGCCCCGACGACGTTGGATTCGTTAAGTACCTCTCTGAAACGAACGTGTATCACTACTTCCACTACTGTTGCGAGAACGTCTACATCCCTCAACGAACTTGATCCATTTCAAAAATGCATGCTTCGAAGGCATAACCCTGAGATGACGCTCGTGAGCGAATGCATGTGTGTTGTATGAGACGCTCGTGTGTGCACTGTGTCCGAGTTGTCATTGCATGTTCCTCCTTGTTTGCCATGCGGTCGACCCGTGGAAACCCAGTAACCAGGATCACCCCACCATCTTTTGCATGTTCCGTACATCCACACTTTCTTTTGCACCGACGTCTTGACGAATTGTCGGATCATCAGAATGTTGCCGTGGCACCATTTCCGTTGTAGTTGCCATGGCACCCCTTTCATTCCACCATGGTGACCAAATGCTTCATAACATGCTCATGTCAACATTTTCATAAAATTGCATAAAACTTGCATATGTCATCCGCATCATGATAACAACATTAAAAAATGTTTAAAATTGTTGCTTGCATCAAATTGCTAAATGACATGTGGGGATTTACCGGAATTGTTGTTTGTTGTTTCCGACCTCATTTAAACTTGCCTAGATAGGTCGTTCATGTATGTTCACCCTCTTGCCATGTTAACCAACATTTAATATTGATGAGTAGCTAAACGGGAGCGAACTAAATAATTGAATGTGGGGTTTTGTCGATATGCAACTTGTTGCATATTGAGCTCCACTTAATTTGTAGCATTGTTTGTTGCACTTTGCCATGCCATGACTCGTTAAACCGGACATGCATCATACTTGAATGTGCATCATGCCATGATTATGCTTGTTAGTTTACCATGTGGTTTTCTTCTTTCTAGTTATGCTTCCTCGGGATATTTCCGGTTATGTTGCGATTGTAAGGATTCAGTTGACTATGTCTGTTCATCTTCTTCATGGATTCAGTCTTCTTCCTAGCAAAATTTCAAGCAAGATGACCGTCACCTTGGATCTCACTACTATCTTTGCTATGCTAATTGTCTTGATGCTATCGCTATGTCGTGCTACCCACCACTTTTTTATCAAGCCTCCAATATGCCATGAAATAGCCTCTAACTTTTTGCACCATCCCAGCAAACCGTTGTTTGGCTATGTTACCTCTTTGCTCAGACCCTCTTATAGTGTTACTAGTTGCAGGTGGAGTTGCAGGTTATTCCATGTTGGAACATGGATATCATGGATATCATTGGATATCACAATATCCCATATTTAATTAATGCACATATATACTTGGTAAAGGGTGGAAGGCTCGGCCTTTTTCCTGGTGTTTTGTTCCATTCTTGCTGCCCTAATTTCTGTCATACAGTGTTATGTTCCTTGATTTTGCGTTCCTAACACGGTCAGGGTTTATGGGCCCCCCTTGTCAGTTCTCTTTGAATAAAACTCTTCCAGCAAGGCCCAACATTGGTTTTACCATTTGCCTAATACTCCCTCCGTTCCTTTATGTAAGGTGTATTATTTTTGGCACGATGACCAAGGCATAGCATTATAGACATGTTAGGACGAAATTACCCTTGTCAAATTTATTAGTTAGTGGCAAGTTAATCAGTTAGTCCAGGAAAGTATGAGATACATACAATCGACAGAGAGATACCTTCCTTCTTTTTCTACAAGGAGAGATACATACAATCACAAGAGAGATACTTTCGCTTTTTATGGAGGGCAAACAAGCGAATTATGAGAAATTAGAAGAAATGAACCTTACATTCTGAAATTTTATCAAAAAACAGATACACCTTATATAAATGAACGGAGGGAGTAACAATTAAAACCTGAATAGGGACTGGCTAGCACCCGAGGTATCTTAATCAACAACCCGGGATAGTGCTCCTCATGAGTGTTAGTCCAAAACAGAGACACTTGCAGTGCCACCCCATCACCAGGGGTTTTTGGTTGTCGTATGTAGTGTTCATCCGATCGTGGCTCGAGACGAGATACACGCGGCTACTATCGGGGTGTCGGCACATCGGGAGGTCTTGCTAGTTTTCTTTTACCATTGTCGAAATGTCTTGTGAACCAGGATGCCGAGCTTGATTGGGTTGTTCTGGGAGGAGGGTTTTCCTTTGTTGATGTTGAGAGCTTGCCGTGGACTAAGTTGGGACACCCCTACAGGTTTAAACTTTTGAGAGATGTGCCCCCGATTATGTGGCAGATGGAAATTTTTAATATCCGGTTGTTGAGAACTTGACCCCAGATCTGAACTAAAATACAACAACCGCGTGTGTAACTGTGACTGTCTCTTTTCAAGCAAGTTCAGGAAGAGAACTCAGTGGGGTTATGTTTGACTCATAAGTAGATCAGGATCACTTCTCGATCAATACTAGATGCGACCGTTATGCGTAGTTTCTCTTCTTACTCTTGTACTCGTAAGTTAGCCACTATACAATACTTAGTGCTTGCTGCAACCTCACCACTTATCCATTTCATACCCATTAAGCTTTGCTAGTCTTGATACACATGGTAATGGGATTGCTTAGTCCTCGTGGCCCACAATTTATTACAACAACAGTTGCAGGTACAGGTAATGCGATGACATGACGTGAGAGCAATGTTTGCTTGTTTTGGAGTTCTCGTGCTTCGGTCAAGGGATAGGTTCCGGGTCGGGAGCGCGGGATTAGCAGGGTGGATGTTTTTCTTATTTTTCTTTTAATTTTATCCGTAGTCGGATCATGCTCTTCTGTATGATGATTGCTATGTATTGATGAACTGTTGTATTCATCTTGTAGCTTGTGGCGAGTGTAAGCCTTTATCTTGTATTCTCATCTATTCAGTACATGGTATGTTGTAATGAGATCCACCTTGTTATGCGCTCGAAATGTGGTTGTGCCCCAATCATGAGGTCAACACGTGATTGGGATAGAATCGCATCTTGGGCGCTACAAGTTGGTATCAGAGCCGTACCGACCTTAGGAGCCCCTTTGATTGATCGAACCGTTGCCGTTGTTGAGTCTAGAAGAAAACTATTCGAGTCTAGTTATATATCAGAGAGTAGGAATTCTTTTTACTCCTTATCCCCTTCGTCTCTCTGGTGAGGACTCGTGATGTAGGTGTTTTCTCCACTATTCTATCTTTTTTCACTCAATTTTTTTAGGATCACGCGGGTATTGTGGAATCATTCCGATATCATTGTAACGGGGTTTCTGTCTTGGTGCCTCCTAACATTTAGGGGTTGTGGCAGTGTCCCGGGGAGTTAAGCTGCAACGTGTTTTCATCACAGTTATTATTGTTTCAGTTCTGGATTACGGAGGTCGCCGACATCGAAAACGCTTCTATACTCTTTGTGATGAGAGTAGTTTGACGTCACCCAGTACTGGGGAGAGCGATCAGATGTATTGCCACAACTAGTATTTTGGATGTTTCTGAAGGTCTAAGGTACACGATTTTTGAGGTTTTCTTGGTCATGTGTTGACGGATGGATACAGTTGGAGTGTAGGATTTGTTAGTTGTGTGAGATATTTGTGTCTCCTTGTATCACCAACACCGGACTGCATAACCAGAATTTTTGGGAGTTAATAGGTGGGAGTTCAAGTAGTTTCCAAGGATATCCTTCCAACAAATGCATGAGCGGTTTATTTGTTTCCGGCTTGTTCTGTGAGCCAAATCCTCTGTTTTGTATTGAGTTGTGGTATTCAAGTTCCTTCAGTGTCCAATGATGAGTCCGTACATATCCTAAACGGTGTTCTCATCTTTCTATGGGAGTGCAAATCCTTCTTGATCATCAAGATTGTCATCCCAATTCTATTTCCAATCGGTGCGCTTCTCTTCGAGATGATCCCATCATTCTCCCTATTCGCAAGATCACTTTTTAGTTTTCACAACGTTGTTTGCTTCACCCGTCCCAAATTTGTCTTCTTCTATTCCCATGACCGACCCTTTTTCTTCAAGGAGTCTGAAATCTCAATCAAGTCTCCAATTTATTAATGTGAAGTCTCTTCATTCTTTTCCTTCAATGTTATTATCCGGTGATTCTCATGAAGATGCTAAGGAAGTTCGTCATTCTTCGTTATCATTTTCTTCCCAGGTGGATTCAATGCAAGCTTTCGGTGTTGATCATATCCCTTTTGTCCTTTCATATGCTTTCTCATGCCGGTGCACCTCTTATTTATTCACCTCTCTCTATTCATATCCGGAGTGCTCAAAATATCTCACAAGATTCGTGTTTCCATGCTCAATCCATTCAAGTTATTTTGAGGTTCTTACCTCATCCAGGCCATTTAAATCTATCAGTGCAATCTCCCTTTCTAGCAATCATTTCAATGTTATTTCTTTTTAGTGGGCCCATAACCCACAGGTCTTTTCCCAGGATCTTACCTGACTCTTCTAATTTTTCCGGATTTAATCTCAAATTCTATTCAAAGTTTGACGGAAGAATGAATTTTCATCGGTCAATTGCCTTCTCCGAGATCGCTTTCAAATTAATTTCATCCTTGGCTCAACCTTTTCTCTTTTCATTCTTTTGGGGTGTCTCAATAATTTTGGTGGTGTTCCTTGTTGCCTTTCTCAACTTTTGAAGAACGAAGAAGAGTTGCTCTTAATCTTGGTCCATTCTCTTGAAGATTCATGGTTTTAGCTTGATGCCATCCTCTCATAATTATTTTCGATTGTGAGAATTCTTTTCACCCATCCGACGCATTTCAAGAGTTGCTTTCCTTTCTCGATCATTCGAAGGCCATAATTTTAGAAGATTTATGCATTCTCAACTTTTAGCTCTCATTACCCAATTCTACTGGTGCAACGCTCAAATATTCTCCAATCAGTTCATGATCTCTTCGTTCTCTCATATCTGAATTCCCTCAAGTATCTTCATTTGTTTCCTAAATTCTTCCTGGTAATTTTCTCACTTTTCTTCAATTGTTTTCAATTCTTACGGTCGTTCTTTCAAGATCCCTCTTCTGTTGTTATCATATCTATCCATTTTTTCTTTCAAATCCTACGGGTGGTTCATTGAAGTTTTTTCCCAAGTTTGCGCTATATCTCTCCTTAATCCTTCTCAACAAGAATAAGTAGTATGCCAAATCCGTTGCTTGTCATCAATTTCAGTCGATGAAGGATAAACATACAGTAAATCTTATTCTTGTTTCCTCGAGGTGATTCAATTATTTTCTTTCAGAGTTTGTGATGATATCAATTCTCAGTTTCAAGTCGTTCATCTTTCTCTTCCGGAGTTCCAAGTTTTCTTGGTTATCTAGTCACGAAGCTCCATCTAAATCATTGCAAGGCTTCAGCTTGTGTTTCCAACTTATATTTCCTTTCGTTTGATGATTCTTTTGTTATCGGTGTTCTCACGAAAGCTCAACATGGTGGTTCATCCAAGATTTCATTCGTTCTCGAAGTGTTCTTCAATATTCTTGTTGTAGGAGTTCAAGCATTCTTCATCTTGCATTCCAAAGTGCAATTCTTTCTTGCTTATCTTTTGAGATGGTGTTATATCATTCTTGACAATTTCCATTCATGTTTCGCGATTCACATGTTGTCAAGAATGAGGTATTTTAAATCCATCAATCACTTCATTGGAGTTGTCATGGTAAAGATTTCACCTAAAGCCTTCCCTATGGAATGTTGCTATTGTGGTGCTTATCAATGATCAATTTCTCCTTCTCAACTCAGTGAAGAAGTTTTCATCTCTTCGTTGATTTCAAGAAATGAATCGTTTCATTAGTGGAAGAATCTTACCTCAGTTTTGATGTTTTTACTAAGCCCATAACAAGCTTATTCTTTTCATTATTGATTTTACAACAACTCATTTCAACCCTTCTTCATAAGGATGCTTTTCCAATTCATTTGGTAGAAGTTGTCATTTTCTTCTCCATTCTTTTCTTTCCAACGATCTAGCTTCCATTCTTTCGTCTGGAGGCATTGTGATGTTAGTCTCTTCAACCCATCTTCTCATTTTGTCAAGATCTTGTTCTTTTCCTTCTCTATCCATTTAAATGGTGCGGTGTCCTCTACTCAAGTTCTTGTCATCTTATTATGTCCCTGTCTTCTCTACTGGAGCGTCGCCCAAATTCTCTAGTATACCTCGCCTCTCTTTTCAATTGGAGTGGTTTTAAATTCTTTCGTGACCCTTGAGCTCTTGATTCATGTGTTTGCAACCGACAAGGTTCTCATAATGTTCATTATTCCTCTTTTCTAATGCACTGCTTTCAAGTTCGTTCATCACCTTCATGTCATTTCTTCAGCTTTGCAACGTTTCAAGGTTCATGGTTTCACTCGTTTGTCTAAGAAGCAACTTAGTTTTACCTCTTCTCTTCCTCTTCCGGTTGTCATCCCTAGATCTCGGGGCGAGATCTCTTGTAAGTGGAGGAGAGTTGTAATGACCTGAGACCGACGCTCCAGATGCCTTCCACGTACTCCGAGTTTCATTGTGTGTTTTGTTTGTTTGCTGCATTCATCATTGCATCATTTTCATTGCATCATGTCATCATACAACCCTTTTTAAAACCCAACTAAATAAATTGCATAGATCGTTGATCTATTGAAATCGAGGGAATTCACATGGTGATTTCTCTTTATAACATATCCTCCCAATATTTTTAGGGAGCTAATAAATATTCCACAATTTCGGAATCACCCTTAACCACACTTGCAAAATAATTCCTTGCCTTTTTTGCTCCAAGTTTGGTCTCCAAACCATGCCGATAATTGTTTCTCCTTTTAATGAGGCTCCTCCAAAAATCTCAGCATTTTTAGCCACACCAAAAACCTAGTGCTAATTCAAACCCATTAGAATCATATTCAAATGAGTTTGAATTTAAATCTTGCATTCGTGCCAACTTCTATTTTCTTAGACAAAGCATATTTTTGTGAGTCCGGGAAAATAATCCCCATGCCCAAATTCTTTGTACACCCATTTCTTTTCTCTCCTCTTCTTTCTTTGCTTTTCCGTATTTGGAAGAGATTTAAAGGAGGGAGAAACAGGGAGAGCAGCCCAGCCAAGAACTCAGGCCAGCCCATCTGCACATAAGGCTCAGCCGCTGCCCGGTTGACCCTAGCGAACCCTCTGCCCGATCCCCTCTATCCCCTTCGTCCCTCCTAGCGCCGCCAGAGAGCCCCACGCTCGATCCCCTCTCTCTCGCGCGCTATGCCTAACCCTTGCTCCGTTCTTTTGATCCCCCTCATGAGCACTGCCACCTGCACCCAATGCCTCTAGGGGAGACGATTGATCCCCTCAACAAGGTCGAGGTTGAGGTCGACCGCGACCACGACCCCACCTCCTGCGCGAGACCCGAGGCGCTGCTGCTCTGCTCCACTCTGTCGTCCCTCTACTCCTCGCCCGCGATCTTGTCTGACCCACACGACCACCTTTTTTCCCTAGTACTACGAGCACCTTGTCCGCAAATCCCGCTGCTCTCGTCATCGCCACGGTTCCGAGCTCTCAGATCCACCCATGGTCACGGCCCCTCTTCTCGCGAGCTGCACATTTGTTGCCTCCTCGCGGGGTCTCCTCTACCCCGCCGCTCCCCACCATGCCGTCATGCCTTGTCCATGTCCATCACCATGCTCAAGTTCATGTGGCTATGATAGCCGCATCCCGGCAATGCTTTCGTGATCGAGACAACCGCTGCACCTATACACCACAACGTTGCTCGCTACACACCAAGTACCCTGGACCACCAAATTCGTCTACCGCCGTCAAGTCAATGACTACCATCACTCCAAGACCCGAACAGATACGACGACATGAACATCTACAGAACGTGTATGACTACACGATGGCCTGCGAACGCCGGCTACAACCCATGTGCCACTACTATCGCCAAGTACCATGACATCGTCGAACCTTCAAGTTTGACTACGGTTCCCGTGTACCACTACTGTGGCCCCAAAGACGTTGGATTCGACAAGTACCTGTCCGAAATGAACGTATACCACTACTTCCACTACTGTTGCGAGAATGTCTACTTCCCTCAACAAACTTGATCCGTTTGGAAAATGCATGCTTCGAAGGTATAACCCCGAGACGACGCCCGTGAGCGAATGCATGTGTGTTGTATGAGATGCTCGTGTGCACCGTGTCCGAGTTGTCATTGCATGTTCCTCCTCATTTGCCATGCCATCGACTCGTGGAAACCCGGTAACCGGGAACACCCCACCATCATTTGCATTTTTCGTACATCCACACATTCTTTTGCAATGACATCTCGACGAGTTGTCGGATCCTCAGAATGTTGCCGTGGCACCATTTTCGTTGTAGTTGCCGTGGGATCCGTTTCGTTCCACCATGGTGACCAAATGCTTCATAACATGCTCATGTCAACATTTTCATAAAATTGCATAAAACTTGCATATGTCATCCGCATCATTCTTGTGAGGATTCGCTCGACTACATCCATTCGTATTCTTCATGGATTCGGTCTACTTCCTAGAGGGATTTCAGGCAAGATGACCGTCACCTTGGATCTCACTACTATCTTGGCTATGCTAGTTATCTCGATGCTATCGCTATGTCGCGCTACCTACCACTTATTTATCAAGCCTCCCAATATGCCATGAAACCGCCTCTAACTTTTTCCATCGTCCCAACAAACCGTTGTTTGGCTATGTTACCACTTTTCTCAGACCCTCTTATAGCGTTGCTAGTTGCAGGTGTAGTTGTAGGTTGTTCCATGTTGGAACATGGATATCATGGGATATCACAATATCTCTTATTTAATTAATGCACATATATACTTGGTTAGTGGTGGAAGGCTCGCCCTTTTGCCTGGTGTTTTGTTCCACTCTTGCCACCCTAGTTTCCGTCATATCAGTGTTATGTTCCTTGATTTTGCGTTCCTAACACGGTCGGGGTTTATGGGCCCCCCTTGATAGTTCGCTTTGAATAAAACTCTTCTAGCAAGACCCATTGGTTTTACCATTTTCCTAATAACAACTAAAACTTGCATAGGGACCAGATAGCACCCGAGGTTTCTTAATCAACAACCCGGGCTAGTGCACCTCATGAGTGTTGGTCCAAAATAGAGCCACTTGCGGTGCCACCCCTTCACCAGGGGTTTTCGGTTGCCTTACATAGTGTTCATCTGATCGTGGCCTGAGACGATATACGCGCGGCTACTTTCAGGGTGTTGGCACATCGGGAGGTCTTGCTGGTTTTCTTTTACCACTGTCATAATGTCTTCTGAACCGGGATGCCGAGCTTGATCGGGTTGTTCCGGGAGGAGGATTTTCCTCCATTGATCGTGAGAGCTTGTCGTGGGCTATGTTGCCTCACCCCTACAGGATTTAAACTTTCGAGAGCCGTGCCCGCAGTTATGTGGCAGGTGGGAATTTTTAATATCCGGTTGTAGAGAACTTGACACTAGATCCAAAGTAAAATACACCAACCGTGTGTGTAACCGTGACTGTCTCTTTTCGAGCAAGTTCGGGAAGAGAACACGGTGGGGTTATGTTTGACTCATAAGTAGTTCAGGATCACTTCTTGGTCATTACTAGATGCGACTGCTATGCTTAGTTTCTCTTCTTACTCTTATACTTGTAAGTTAGCCACCATACAATGCTTAGTGCTTGCTGCAACCTCACCACTTATCCATTTCATACCCATTAAGCTTTGCTAGTCTTGATACCCATGGTAATGGGATTGCTAAGTCCTCATGGCTCATAGTTTACTACAACAACAATTGCAGGTACAGGTAATGCGATGACGTGATGTGAGAGCGATGTTTGCTTGTTTTGGAGTTCTTCTACTTTGGTCAAGGGATAGGTTCCAGGTCGGGTGCCTGGGATTAGCAGGGTGGATGCCGTTATTTTTTTATTTTATCCATAATCGGATCCTGCTCTTCTGTATGATGATTGCTATGTATTGATGAACTGTTGTATTCATCTTGTAGCTTGTGGCGAGTGCAAGCCTTTATCTTGTATTTTCATCTATTCAGTACATGGTATGTTGTAATGATATTGACCTTGCTATGCACTTGAAATGCGGTTGTGACCCAATCATGAGTTCATCACATGTTTGCGATAGAATCGTATCTTGGGCACTACATCCGAGGACCCACAGTTATGTGTGTGTCATCACAAAAAACCGCACATGTAGACTTGGGTAATCAGAAGACCCCCTATACCCTGCATGCGGCCCGAAAATATGTATGGGTGGTGTGTGATGTGTTCAAATCATCACAAAAAACCGCACAGGGAGACGTGGTTGATTAGTAGACCCCCTATACCCTGCATGCAACTCAAAAATATGTATAGGTGGTGTGTGATGTGTTCAAATCTCTAATGCACAACTTCGATGGTGCACCAACTACATTACAAACAGAACACCATACCTGACCCCAAGCCATGTTCAATATGTATGATAATGTTGGTTCCCCAACTTCGAGGCAGGGGGAGGGGGTGTCGTCCAACGCATGTGCTCAAACTTTACTTGGTCTAACATGGCACACACAAAGCAATAGGAAACCGTCATGGTCAAACCCTTCTCGTATGTTGGGTCAAAGGGATATATTGTGTGGGGCCCCTTGTTATCGATCATATATATATATATATATATATATATATATATATATATATATATATATATATATATATATATATATATATATATATATATATATATATATATATATATATATATATATACCTCCGAGAGCCTATGGATATGTGTGTCGTTTAAACTGCACAAGGGAGACATGCTCGATCAGAACACCCCCTATACCCTGCATGCGGCCCGAAAAAAATGTATTAGTGATGTGTGATTTGTTCAAATCCTGAATGCACAACTTCGATGGGGCACCAAATACATTAGTAACATTACAAATTGAACATCGTACTCCCTAACCAAGTCAAACTTGATTGTCCCTAACATAGCACCCAGAGCAAGAGGAAACCGTCATGGTCAAACCCTTCACGTGCGTTGGGTCAAAGGGATAGATTGTGTGGGCCTACAGATCTCGATTATTCTCCGATTTTTTAGAAATAAGAAATAAAAAATACAAAATATATTCTACAAATTACCAAAACAAAGATCCCAAGGTTTATATAATTGTCATAACAGGTCATTACAGGCACATTTAGATGATAAATGTCTACAATAATCGTATCATAGTGCTTCCCACCGGGTCACCCATCTTTAGACTCCTCCAGCCCGAGCACGACTAACTTATGTGTTCTATTCGACTCGGTTAGCAGATGGGAAGCCATCCCTTGCTGATAACACTTACCTCCTTACCTTCAAAGCGTTTCACGCTGGTCACCGTATGGGACCTACTCCCTACTATCACACATGTTTGTACTTTTAGGAATTTTGTGGAATATTTACATGGCCGGTGTGTCGCCGCCTAGCCTTCTATGAGCACTGACGCTGGCAGAGGGAAACCAATGGGAGAAGAGGCGGGAAAACGATGGGAGGACTGGAGGGAAACGGTTGCGTGTTTGGAAATCTAACACCATTAATATGGAAAACTTAGTAAAGAAGGAAGCGTGAGCTAGCACGACACGTGCGCACAGTGCTTACCAACGGGTGAAAGATGGTTGACTAGAATTGCTTTAAATGTTAAGGGTTCATTGGGCCTTTTTTATACATTATAATTAAGTTTTATAAGCATAAATTTAGTGTGCACAATTCAAATTGGTGCACCAAATGGCTAAAAAAATCATACATATGTCCTTGGGTGC
The DNA here is from genome assembly GCF_018294505.1 of Triticum aestivum. Taxonomy (NCBI): domain Eukaryota; kingdom Viridiplantae; phylum Streptophyta; class Magnoliopsida; order Poales; family Poaceae; genus Triticum; species Triticum aestivum. The sequence goes on along the minus strand of NC_057794.1, from coordinate 211,988,263 downwards.
ATGTTTAGGTTCCATGCAAATAATGGTAATGAAATACAACCGTATCGGCGTCCTGGCACGTCCTCAAACATTGGGAATCTTGGTTTTTAAATCCCCGTAAATCCATAACTCACCAGAAAATCATGAAAGTAGGCACGGTGTCACGTCATGGCACATATATGTCATGGTTAAAAAATTGTCCAATTTGGGTCAAGCTTTATTAGAAACCTCTTACAAACCAGAGCTTCTTTCAAGAAGCCTCGTGGTTCCGATAGAGAAACGTGTTGTCAGTGCAACAAACCCTGGGTCCATTGCCCAGACTATGCACAGGCACGGAAGCAAGTTTACAGCACCAAAGGCAGACCAAAGTACAAGAAATCAAGATTCTCAGAAGGCCAACATGCAGATCAAGAGGACCAAGGCCAAGCCAGAAAAGTAAGAAACCACTAGGAGAACAGCCTCCCTTGCCGGGCAGGAGAGGCCAGCAAGGATGGGGTCACCCCGTAAGAAGACCTCCAAGACGCCCCGGTAGGGCCTGCCGGGCTCACGGAGATGCAACCACCTCACTAAACTACTTCACCACGACGCACGTCATTGATCAGTGCAATGTCAGCCGCAAAGTGACTAAGTGGCAGCCATCTGGCACATGGCAGCCTCCTTCTGCAGGGAATACCCACAGACGGCACCCGTCCTACGACGTGTCAAGTGAGCAGGCGTGAAGCGGGCAAAACTACCCGGCAAGGCTTGCCGGGCAAGCGACGATGTGACATTGAGCGGCGCATTTAATGCACTCTGTCAGCCTGCAGAGTAGGTATGACATCACTGTTTGCTATCTTATCAGTGCATAATGACTGATTTACCACTTGGTGACCCCTTAACCTATAAAAGGAGGCCCGAGGCAACCTTAGAAAGGGTTGGACACTATATTAGCAAATCCACCCCCTCACATTTCATACGCACATAGCTGTTTAGACCTGAGGCAACCCTGCCAGGCAAACGGGCTACGACCACCACCATCAATCCACCAAACCAGGAGTAGGGTTTTGCACCTCACGGCGGCCCAAACCTGGGTAAAAACTGCCTGTGTGATCCATGCCGTGCAGCCTCACGCTTCTCTGCTCTTCGTGCAACGTGCCATCCCCCCGCTGAACCAGCATGGGACCTTTGGTCCCATAGGTGGTCGTGGTTTCCCGCGACATCTTTGGTGCACTAGGTAGGGGGATCACTTGCGTGTACCTGAAAGTGTGAGCAGCGCGTCATCTTCATCGCCATCTTCATCTTCGGCGGCGCCATCGACCGTGGTGCCCAAGAAGAAATCCGGTGCTTCAGCTCACCCGTCCACCTCGAAGGCTACGCCGCCCACAGCCACCAATGTCGTGGGTGATGCAGAGGCGCGCGAGGGTGTGGATGCTGCTGGGGATGTGGTCGGAGCAAGTGGCGTTGTCACCACCTCCCCCGTGGCCGGAGTAGGAGACACCAGAAGGGAGTACATCAGCGGCATCCTAGTGGCCATGCCCCACGAGGTGCGGGCGAAGGGGTTATTCCATTTGCGCCCCTTCCCCTCACTGGCGAGCACTATCGGATTACGGGTTCCGGCAAACCCTTGAGGTTGGAATTCTGGGTGCGCACGAAGATCCCTCTCCCCCTAGCTCACACTCTCGCCACGATCTCAAAGCCTAGCTCAACAAACCCGAGGAACAAGAGACACAAGAGTTTATACTGGTTCAGGCCACCGTTGTGGTGTAATACCCTACTTCAGTGTGGTGTGGTGGATTGCCTTGTAGCCTAGGGATGAACAAGTATAAGGGAAGAACAGTCTCCTAAGGAGAGGTGTTCTTCAGCTCGATGAGCTTGTGTGTGTGTGGATGGTCTGGTTCCTCTCCAGATCCGATGAGATGCCTCCTACGGTGGTGGCTAGTCCTATTTATAGAGGCCCTGGTCCTCTTCCCAAATATTAGGCGGGAAGGGATCCCACAACGGCCAATTTGAAGGGGGGCAACTAGTACAAGTTATCTTGACAAAAGGTGGTCTTCACCTGCCAAAGGCTCTAGTGGTGACGCCTTCCTGGCCTCTGTGATGATCTCCGTCCTACCGTCCTACTGGTCTTGGTATCGTTGCATCGATAAGGAAACCTTTGCCTGATACCTCGGGACTCCTCGCCTGCACTTGCCTCTTTAGCACCAAAGAGAAAACTGGCACTCTACGCCCGCTGGCGCCCGCCTGGCCTTGGTCGTCATGGCTCACGTCAGGCGCTCCTCATGAGGTGCCCCTTGCATAGATATCTCCGCTCCTCAGGAGCCAGCGTAGGGAGGCCACCCCAGAGGAGGTCTTGGTGTCGTCTGCCTCGCGAGGCTTGACCCCTCGTGAGGGTCTTGAGTGGTTGCTGGTGAAGATGGGTCGTACCAGGCCGCTGGTGGAGCCACGCCCTAGGCCGCAGGCAGTCAAGTCTGGGTACCCCCATTCCTAGGACACCGACAGTAGCCCTTGGGCTCAAGGAATGCTCGTACTTGGCTTCGAGGCGAAGAAAAGGGTCAAGTACAGAGCGTTGCGGGCCCCAACCACCTGTGGCCTTGATTGACGACGCGATTGATGGGACATAGGCACCTCCGCTTCCCCACGCTACCTCGGCAACTTCCCGACTGACAAAAGGTGGCGTGCACCACAGTGTCTTCATTGCTTGCTTCATCCTGCTCCAGATCCCCTTTCTTGCTCCTCGCTCCCCAAGCCTCCAGATCTGCACCAATCCTCCTCCAAGTCCGCCATCTATGGCGCCCAGCAAGGCAACGACCACCCTTCCACCCTCCTGGTATGCGCTAGCCCTAAGCACGGCTAGCGTCTCTGAGAAGAACCTCACCGCCACGCTCCTGATGACGGCGGAGGGCAGCGACGAGAAGAGGAAGACCGTGCTCCGGGTTGGGTCCGCCGAGCCAGAGGCCCCGGGCAGCACCTTCTATCCCTTCTTCATGAGCAGCATTGTTGTGGGATTGGTTCCCCCCTTCTCTGATTTCTTCTACCCCATCCTCAGCCATTACAAGCTGCATGCCCTCCATCTTCATCCCAACTCTGTCCTCCTTCTATCGATCTTCGCCTTCTACTATGAATGATACGTCAGGGTGATGCCGTCCGTGGCACTGCTGCGCCACTTCATTTATTTCCGGATCAATGCGGGGTGCGCCAACTTCATTGCGGCCAACAAGACCAACGCGGTCTCGAAGGCCGGGAAGAAGGCCGAGGGCTTCAGGAGCAAGTGGGTCCTGATAGATGCCAAGTGCTCCCACCCCCAGCTGGTGCTGCTGACGAGGATGCCCACGTCTCACGACGGGTGGTTCCATGCGAAGCTCACCGACCCCCGCACAGAGCGTCTACTGGAGAAGATGGTTGCCGATCTGAAGCCTGACGACCCAAATGCGGCGAAGCTGATGGGGGCCATGATCGTCATGGAATTCCTGTCACAGCGCGTGGCTCCACTCCAGGTGCACTCACGCCCTTCGTGGAAGCTCGGGGACAAGGATGATGACCTCTGCCTGCATCCAGAGGCTTTGTCTCACGAGGAACTAGGCACGACTCTCCGCTCCCTGACTCGGGACGACCAGGGGTACCCTCCGGACACCTTTGTTCCTCTGTACCGCTGCCCCGATGGAGCGAAGGTTGCCGCCGCCATGCCTGTCTTTGATGCGTGTGGGCTCGCGCCGCCGGCGCCCTCTAAGGCCCCGGTGGTGACGGCTCCAGTGATGGTGTCCTCCGGCGACTCTGACGGGAAGGAGGAGCAGGACTCGGAGGGGACCCCAGAGGGGACCGGGGAGACCTCCCCTCCGCGCAAGGCCGATCTCCTCCATGCGCTGCCTGACAACGACGACGCCGGTGACCACCCGGTGAGGGAGGTCCTGCCCCCTGCTAGAGTCACCACAAGGTCCAAGGTCACCCCTCAAAGAAGTCACCGATTGTGGTTCCGACAAAGAGCAGGTTGGCACTGGTCTCCCGGGGCGACGCTCCTGCCCTGGCGTCGTCTGGTGCTGCCGTTGGGCCAGCTACTGCTTCTTCATCTGCTCCTGGAGCCCGCATACTGGCGCCCTAGACCGCGAGGCTCTTGGGCTCTGTGCTCGTGAAGAGGTCACGGGACTACGCCGCTGTGGACCTATAAGCACCTCACCCTGACTTTGCTTTTGCTCCCGCTTCCGTTGTTGCTTCCTTATCTTGTCGTGGAGCTCGAGGGTGTCGTCAACGGGATCGGTCCCATGGTGGAGGGGGAAGACCGCGTGCTTTCTTCTTCTGCTCTGACTCATGTTTTCAGCCACCTATATCTTTGCAACCCTGACGCCGACCTCGGCGAGCTGCTCCAGCCCATGAAGGAGGAGCGCGGCGTAGCTGCCACCGCAGCCGTGGAGGGCCAGGTGGAAGCCCTGTTGAAGAAGTTCCTTGCCGTCGAGCCTACACCTCCAACCGAAAGCGCTGCCAATCTTGCAACTGAGGCCAACGATGCGACCGACGGTGACGCTGCCGATGGGAAGGCGCTTCCTGATGACGGCACCCAGGGCTGAAGAGAAGGCTTGGTGGTGAAGGACGGTGCTCCTTCTCGTTTTATTTTCTTGCGAACTTCCCTATGACATGAGAAGTGCCTTGTGGAGGCGTTAAAACATTAAAACTCTGCTTGATGTTTGAAGGACAATATGATGTGTAATAATTTATTTAGGTTCCGCGATTTCTTTCCCATTTGTTTGATGTTCTACATCGGCAGGGATCGACCCCGCGCATACCTCAGCCGCCGTTGGGCCGTCCTGATCACCAGGACGGGACCAAGGGGTGAGGGGCTACGTGGCCAGTTAGGCTCCTGAGTCGTGATGCTCAGGAGTCCCCCTTGACGTGCAAATGGCATGCGGGAAGGAAATGCCAAAATAGGCATTAGGGTTCTATGTCAGCAGGGCCCAACCCCACGCATACCTCAGCCGCCGTTGGGCCGTCCGGATCACCAGGACGGGATCAAGGGGTGAGGGGCTACGTGGCCAGTTAGGCTCCTGAGTCGCGATGCTCGGGAGTCCCCCTTGACGCTCAAACAGACGTTCATACCTACCCTCGCCGAGGTCCCACTCGGGAGGGGTGCATGACGACCAGGTTAGAGGGACCTAACAGGGCGGCGTACGCTAGGCGAGGCCTGAGCGCAGCCCTCGTGCCCAGCCCCCTCCCGTGATTCCCAGAGCGCAGAGCGTTGCGGTGAGGCTGGACACTGAGTCGGCTGGCTCCTTGAGGTTGGTACGGCCATGGGGCCGCCCTCAGTTGTTTATCACCAGCATGGAGCGTAGTGCTTCCGCACTTGCACGGGCATAGACGCTCCTCGACCGTGTCGACTGCCAGTGCGTAGCATGGTGCTTCCACTGGTGCGTGGATGAGGGCTCCCTCTGAGTGGAGCCCCCGGGCGTGTACATCCCCGCCCTGACACGTGGCTTTCATGGCGGGGCTAGACGAGGTATGTCTAGGCACTTGTGAGCCAGCGCGGGACTCACGAGGCCCTACCTCAAGGCGGGTTGTGCCTGGTCTTAGTTCTTGATAGCTTTAGTGGTCCTGCGAGATGGTTAGGCAACCTACACCGGATGAATTTCCTGAGGCGATCCCATGAGAAGGCCAGACACCAACGACCCCAGGAGGTGACGTGAACGGGGCCGGCCCGCCAGACAGAGCTCAGTCGTTGGGTTTATCGACGCTGCAGGGACGGACCCGAGCATAGACGCCGTGCCAAGCCTACTCATGCGAGGAATCCTAAGGAAAGACAACTGGCGCGCGGCTCCCGTTGCAACAAGGGCAGTCGCGAGTGGGGTATCGAAGTACCAAATAAGCAGGTGATAACCATAGAATGGCTTAAGCAAAGGGGTAGGTTAGCTTAGATAGATTCAAGAACGATACATGCCACTAGGACGGACCCGAGCGACCTAGGGATGATGCAGCCCGAGGGGCGCCCCCAGCCAGGTAAGCTAAAGGTGCAAAAAGGATACATGTCGCAGGGACGGGCCCGTGCGACTTGGGGATGATGCTGCCCGAGGGGCAGCCCCAACTGAATGAACTGGAAAGAGTCACTTGATACCGTAGCTGGAGTGGTGTTCGAGTAGCTGAAGGTGCATGCTGAAGGACTCGTTCCTCACGAGCCGCCAGGGCCCTGAGCCTCAGGAGGCTCCGGGGGCCCTGGTGGCTCCTGGAGAACCGTCGTGATCTCCTCCAGGACGGCCTGATGCCTGGCCTCCTGAGCCGCCAGGATGCTCCGTAGTTGGCGTTGGTTGGTGACAGTCGCATTCGGTAAGCCAAATGGCATGCAAACGTAGCTGTGAGGTGGACCCTCGCACCGACCAACGCGTGAAGGCCAGTAGCGCTCTTGAGATGTGGCCCTGTTGAGCCCTGGAATGTCGACGCAGACGCGTAGTCCGCCATCCTCACCTAGATGGGGAGCTACGCTGCATGGTGGGCGGCGGTCACCACGCATGGCCCTTGCCTCTTGAAGCTCCTGGGTCGCCTTGACGATGAACTCCTGAGTATCGGGCGCTCCTCGCCCAGCGCCCTCCAAAGGGAAACGTGTGGCAAAGCACGCCTCCACATAGTGCCCGAGCGCGTCTCCGTGATGTTGGCTAGGTCCGAGGCCCTCCAGAAGAGAGCCCCAAGCCTTGCCTGAGGAGGGCAGCGGGCACGCCTTCCTATGCAAGGGAGGGAGGTGCCCCAGCTACGGTAGTGGATCCTGTGGTGGTGTCGCTGGAGACGCCGCTCTCCTAAGGCCTTAGGTGGAGTAGCTGCTTCTTCTTTTTGTGGATGGCCTCAGGAGGGTACGTGTTGCCTTCGTTGTCGGGGTCTTCGATCGCAGCGGCTTGGAAGGCGCGCTCAAGGGAGCACACCACATATCCTTCTTCACAGGGGACCGTGATGACGCCACCACTCCCTGGCATCTTGCGGACGTTGTAGCCATGGTGGGTCACTGCCATAAACTTGGCCAATGCTGGATACCCAAGGATAGCGTTGTACGGCAGACGGACGTGGGCGACGTCAAAGTCGATGAGCTCGGTGCGGTAGTTGTTACGCTGGTTGATGACCCACAAGTATAGGGGATCTATCATAGTCCTTTCGATAAGTAAGAGTGTCGAACCCAACGAGGAGCAGAAGGAAATGATAAGCGGTTTCCAGCAAGGTATTCTCTGCAAGTACTGAAATAAGTGGTAACAGCTAGTTTTGTGATAGGATAATTTGTAATGAGCAACAAGTAACAAAAGTAAATAAAGTGCAGCAAGGTGGCCCAATCCTTTTGTAGCAAAGGACAAGTCTGGACAAACTCTTATATGATGTAAAGCGCTCCCGAGGACACATGGGAATATCGTCAAGCTAGTTTTCATCATGTTCATATGATTCACATTCGGTACTTTGATAATTTGGTATGTGGGTGGACCGGTGCTTGGGTGCTGCCCTTACTTGGACAAGCATCCCACTTATGATTAACCTCTATTGCAAGCATCTGCAAATACAACAAAAGTATTAAGGTAAACCTAACCATAGCATGAAACATATGGATCCAAATCAGCCCCTTACGAAGCAACGCATAAACTAGGGTTTAAGCTTCTCTCACTCTAGCAACCCATCATCTACTTATTACTTCCCAATGCCTTCCTCTAGGCCCAAACAATGGTGAAGTGTCATGTAGTCAACGTTCACATAACACCACTAGAGGAGAGACAACATACATCACATCAAAATGTCGAACAAATAACAAATTCACATGACTACTAATAGCAAGACTTCTCCCATGTCCTCAGGAACAAAAGTAACTACTCACAAAGCATAAACATGTTCATAATCAGAGGGGTATTAATGTGCATATAGGATCTGAACATATGATCTTCCACCAATTAAACCAACTAGCATCAACTACAAGGAGTAATTAACACTACTAGCAACCTACTAGCACCAATCCTGGACTTGGAGACAAGAATTAGATACAAGAGATGAACTAGGGTTTTGAGATGAGATGGTGCTGATGAAGATGTTGATGGAGATTGCCCTCTCCCGATATGAGGAGCGTTGGTGATGACGATGGCGATGATTTCCCCTCCGGGAGGGAAGTTTCCCCGGCAGAATAGCCCCGCCAGAACCCTAGATTGGTTCCGCCTCATGGCGGCGGAGTTTCGTCCGAGAAGATGGCTTATGATTTTTTCCCATTGAAAGAGTCCATATAGTAGAAATGGTCACCGGAGGGCCACCAGGGGGCCCACGAGGTAGGGGGGGCGCGCCCAGGGGGGTAGGGCGCTCCCCACCCTCGTGGGCAGGGTGTGGCCCCCTGGTGAAGTTCTTGCGCTCAATGTTTTTTATATATTTGGAAAACATCATCCGTGAAGTTTCAGGACTTTTGGAGATGTGCAGAATAGGTCTCTAATATTTGCTCCTTTTCCAGCCAGAATCCCAGCTGCCAGCATTCTCCCTCTTTATGTAAACCTTGTAAAATAAGAGAGAATAGGCATAAGTATTGTGACATAATGTGTAATAATAGCCCATAATGCAATAAATATTGATATAAAAGCATGATGCAAAGTGGACGTATCAACTCCCCCAAGCTTAGACCTCGCTTGTCCTCAAGCAAAAAGCCGAAATCGAAAAATATGTCCACATGTTTAGAGATGAAGGTGTCGATAAAAATAAAATACGGACATGAGGGCATCATGATCATTCTTAGAACAGCAACTTATATAATTCTTGTCATATGATTTATTATGCTAGAGTACTAATTCGATCACATTATCAAGTATGAATCGTAAACTTCATTGAGAACTAACAAACTATAATCTCAGTCATTGAAGCAATTGCAATTTATCATAACATAGGAAAGAGTCAATGTATAAGAGCTTTTCAGCAAGTCCACATACTCAACTATCATATAATCTTTCACAATTGCTGACACTCACGCAATACTTATGGGTATGGAGTTTTAATCGGACTCAGAGAAAGATAGGGGCTTATAGTTTTTGCCTCCCAACGTTTTACCTCAAGGGTAATGTCAATAGTAATAGTCCATGAAAACCCACTTCCAATTAGCCATATATACCAGGATCTTTCCAACATATTGTGCTTGCCAAAGGATAAAATGTAAAAAGGAAGGGTGAAGATCACCATGACTCTTATGCAATGTAGGAGATAAAAGTAAAAGATAGGCCCTTCACAGAGGGAAGCAGAGGTTGTCATGCGCTTTTATGGTTGGATGCACAAAATCCTAATGCGAAAGAACGTCACTTTATATTGCCACTTGTGATATGGACCTTTATTATGCAGTCTATCGCTTTTATTAATTCCATATCACACGATCGTATAAACCTTATTTCTTCCACACCAATCAATAATACATATTTATAGAGCAATTTTTATTGCTTGCACCAATGACAACTTACTTGAAGGATCTTACTCAATCCATAGGTAGGTATGGTGGACTCTCATGGCAAAACTGGTTTAAGGGTATTTGGAAGCACAAGTAGTATCTCTACTTGGTGCAATGAATTCGATCACATTATCAAGTAGCATGAGGTGGAAAGGGCAAGCTCAACATGTTGGAGGATCCAAGACAATATAATCTATCTCAGATGTGAGAAAACATAACCCATTACGTTGTCTTCCTTGTCCAATGTCAACTCTTTAGCATGTCATATTTTAATGAGTGCTCACAATCATAAAAGATGTCCAAGATAGTATATTTATATGTGAAGACCTCTCTTTCTTTATTACTTCTTATTAATTGCAACGATGACCAAAACTATGTTTGTCAACCCTGAATAACTTTTATTCATCATACTCTTTCTATGTGAGCTCATTACTCTCCATAAGAGTCACATGATCTATTTGTTTCTTTTTATTTCTTTCTATTTTCTTTTATTCACTTAGGATCATGGCAAAATAATCAAGCCCTTGACTCAACACTAATCTCTATTACATAGCTCACGGACTCGATTACATAGAAGGATAATAAAGCAAAACTCACGACTAGATCATACTAAGAACTTTTATTCTACTAGATCAAGATATTACCAAAAGGATCGAACTAAGAAAAACGGTAAAGATAAAAGTGATGTTGATACAATACTGGGGCACTCCCCCAAGCTTGCCAGTTGCCAAGTGGAGTGCCCATACTAGATACTCAATTCTTCTTTGTTGGTGAAGAAGGTGGAGTTGTTGATGATGGATAGTCGCACATCTAGCGTAGGAGGTCTTCTAGCTGGCGGATAATGCCCTTGAGTGTGATTATATGCTCCTTTAACAAAATTTTTTCACGTGTGAGATACTTATTTTGTATACGAGCCAACTCAATCATCTTGGAAGCTTCAATTTCTGTTGGGGTAAGAAGATTGTGATCCAGTTGAAGGGTGTCCTCTGTTGCTGGAACTTGGTCCTCCATGGCCTTCTTGATCCCTTCATCCTTGTTGATCTCCATAGGTTCTTCTCTCTTTAGATCTATCTTCATTAGCCAAGCATCATTGCCCTCATGGTTGGAGGAGGAGGGAGATGACATAGTTCCTGGTCTTAAGAACCCTAACAGAAAACAACTCGAAACAAAGACAGGAGATTTTTGCATGATACAGGAGTCAAAACCCCCGGGAGGTTATATAATGAATTTTTATCGGCCAAAATACGTGTCCTGTAAGAAAACGGAGTTCGGAGAGCACACGAGGTGCCCACGAGGTAGGGGAGCGCCCAGGGGGTAGGGCGCACCCTCCACCCTCGTGGAGCCCTCGTGCCCTTTCCGGACTGCTGCTTATTTTTCTATTTTGCTAAATATTCCAAAACAGAGAAATATTGCCTTCAAAACTGTTTTGGTGTCGGTTTACTTACCGTACCACATACCTATTCCTTTTCGGAGTCTGAAACATTCCAGAAAGTGTCCTTTATGTATTCCTTCGGCGTTACGGTTTCGATAACATTGGTTTCAACATTTATGGGATTACCTGAGATATAGTGTTTGATTCTTTGACCGTTCACCACCTTCGGATTTGTGCCTTCGAAGTTGTTGATTTTTATGGCACCAGAACGGTAGACCTCCTCAATAACGTAAGGACCTTCCCATTTAGAGAGAAGTTTTCCTGCAAAAAATCTTAAATGCGAGTTGTATAGCAATACTTAATCACCTACGTTAAACTCACGCTTTTGTATCCTTTTTTCATGCCATCTTTTAACTTTTTCTTTAAACAACTTGGCATTTTCGTAGGCTTGGGTTCTCCATTCATCAAGTGAGCTAATATCAAATAACCTCTTCTCACCAGCAAGCTTAAAATCATAATTAAGTTCTTTAATAGCCCAATAAGCCTTATGTTCTAGTTCGAGAGGTAAGTGACATGCTTTTCCATAGACCATTTTATACGGAGACATACCCATAGGATTTTTATATGCAGTTCTATAGGCCCATAATGCATCATCAAGTTTCTTGGACCAATTCTTTCTGGACCTATTAACAGTGTTTTGCAAAATTAATTTGAGTTCTCTATTACTCAATTCTACTTGACCACTAGACTGAGGGTGATAAGGAAATGCAATTCTATGATTAACATCATATTTAGCAAGCATTCTACGGAAAGCACCATGAATAAAGTGTGAGCCACCATCAGTCATTAAATATCTAGGGACGCCAAACCTTGGAAAAAATAACTTCTTTAAGCATTTTAATAGAAGTGTTATGATCAACACTACTAGTTGGAATAGCTTCTACCCACTTAGTAACGTAATCAACAACAACTAAAATATGTGTATATCCATTAGAGGAAGGAAAGGGTCCCATATAGTCAAAGCCCCAAACATTAAATGGTTCAATAACAAGTGAATAATTCATAGGCATTTCTTGATGTCTACTAATATTACCAATTCTTTGACATTCATCACAAGATAAGACAAACATATGGGCATCCTTGAAGAGAGTAGGCCAATAAAAACCAGATTGCAGTACCTTATGTGCAGTTCTATCTCCAGCATGGTGTCCTCCATAAGCTTCAGAGTGACACTTGCGTAGGATCTATTCCTGTTCATGCTGATGTACAGAACGTCTAATAACACCGCCTGCTCCTTTATAAAGATGTGGGTAATCCCAAAAGTAATGGCTCAAATCATAGAAGAACTTTTTCTTTTGCTGGTATGTGAAACTAGGTAGTATAAACTTAGCAACAATGTAATAAGCATAGTCAGCATACCATGGAGCAGTATGAGAAGTATTATGACATTTAATTGCTCATCAGGAAAGCTATCATCAATAGGTAGTGGGTCACCAAGCACATTTTCTAGCCTAGACAAGTTGTCTGCAACGGGTTCTCAGCTCCTTTTCTATCAACAATATGTAAATCAAATTCTTGTAGCAAGAGAACCCATCTAATAAGTCTAGGTTTAGCATCTTTCTTTTCCATAAGATATTTAATAGCAGCATGATCGGTGTGAATAGTTACCTTAGAATCAACAATATAAGGTCTAAACTTATCACAAGCAAATACAACTACTAAGAATTATTTTTCAGTAGTAGCATAATTTCTTTGAGCATTGTCTAGAGTTTTACTAGCATATTGAATAACATTTAGTTTCTTATCAACTCTTTGTCCTAGAACAGCACCTACAGCATAATCACTAGCATCACACATAATTTCAAAGGGTAAATTACAATCAGGCGGCTGAACAATAGGTGCGGAGATCAATGCTTTCTTAAGTATTTCAAATGCTTCTACACAATCATCATCAAAGACAAATGGTATATCTTTTTGTAATAAATTAGTCAGAGGCCGAGAGATTTTTGAGAAGTCCTTGATGAACCTCCTATAAAAACCGGCATGACCAAGGAAACTTCTTATACCTTTGATGCCCTTGGGACATGGCATCTTTTCAATAGCGTCAACCTTGGCTTTATCAACTTCAATACCTCTTTCAGAAACTTTATGCCCCAAGACAATACCTTCATTAACCATAAAGTGACACTTTTCCCAATTCAAGATAAGATTAGTTTCTTCACATCTCTGCAAAACTCGATCAAGGTTGCTCAAGCAATCATCAAAAGAAGATCCATAGACGGAAAAGTCATCCATGGAAACCTCACAAATCTTTTCACAAGTCAGAGAATATAGCCATCATGTATCTTTGAAAGGTAGCAGGTGCATTACATAAACCAAAAGGCATACGTCTATAAGCAAAAGTACCAAAAGGGCATGTAGAAGTATTCTTTGATTGATCTTTGGCTGACACAGGTATTTGAGAGAAACCAGAATAACCATCTAGAAAGCAAAAATGTGTATGTTTAGACAATCTTTCTAGCATTTGATCGATAAAAGGTAAGGGGTAATGATCTTTTTAGTAGCCTTATTTAATTTGCGGAAATAAATTACCATCCTATAACCAGTAATAATTCTTTGAGGAATCAATTCATCTTTGTCATTAGGAACAACAGTAATACCTCACTTCTTAGGGACACAATGGACAGGACTCACCCACTTACTATCAGCAATAGGATAAATTATACCTGCCTTAAGGAGCTTTAGTATCTCATTTCTTACCACTTCTTTCATTTTAGGATTCAGTCGGCGTTGATGATCGCGAACTGGTTTAGCATCTTCTTCCAGATTAATTCTATGTTGACATAGAGTGGGACTAATGCCCTTAAGATCATCAAGAGTATACCCAATAGCAGCACAGTGCTTCTTCAGAGTTTTCAATAATCTCTCTTCTTCATGTTCTGAAAGGTTAGCACTAATAATAACGTGGTATATCTTTTTCTCATCAAGATAAGCATATTTAAGAGTATCAGGTAACAGTTTAAGCTCAAACATGGGATCACCCTTGGGTGGAGGAGGATCCCCTAGGATTTCAACAGGTAAATTATTTTTCAGAATAGGTTCCTGTTTAAAGAATACTTCATCTATTTCTCTTCTTTCATTCATAAACATATCATTTTCATGGTCTAGCTATTATTGTGCTAAAGGATCACTAGGAGGTACGGCAATAGAAGCAAGACCAATAATTTCATCCTTACTAGGTAATTCTTCTTCACGGTGTTGTCTACTAAATTTAGAAAAATTAAATTCATGAGTCATATCATCTAAACCGACAGTAACAACATTCCTTTTGCAATCTATGGTAGCATTAACAGTATTTAAGAAGGTCTACCAAATATAATGGGACAAAAACTATCTTGTGGAGAACCAAGAACAAGAAAATCAGCAGGATATTTAGTTTTCCCACACAAGACTTCAACATCTCTAACAATTCCCATTGGTGAAATAATATCTCTATTAGGAAGTTTAATTGTAACATCAATATCTTCTAACTCAGCGGGTGCAATGTCATGCATAATTTCTTTGTATAAGTCAATAGGTATTGCACTAGCACTAGCACCCATATCACACAAGCCATGATAACAATGATCTCCTATTTTAACAGAAATAACATGCATGCCTACCACAGGTCTAGCTTTATCTGTATCATGGGGTTTAGTAATTCTAGCAGTTTCATTACAGAAATAAATAACATGCCCATCTATATTATCAGACAAGAGATCACTAACAATAGCAATATTAGGTCCAGCTTTAACTTGCTCAGGAGGTGTATATGTTTTAATATTGCTTTTACGAACCACAGTTGAAGTTTTAGCATGATCCTTTATCCTAACATGGAAAGGTGGTTTCTCAACATAAGAAGTAGGAACGATAGGATCATTATAAGTAATAGTCTTTTCTTCTACTTTAATAGGTGCAACTACTTTTACTTCTATGGGAGGATGATATTTAAACCACTTCTCCTTGGGGAGATCAACATAAGCAGCAAACGATTCACAGAAAGAAGCTACTATCTCAGAGTCAAGTCCATATTTACTACTAAATTTATGATGAGGACATCAATACCATTGTTACACCCAGAGCCCCTACTGTTACATATACTGGACGAATTACTAGAGCTCGCGCATGCCAATTAAATTACTAGGTACTTTTGTTTCTTGGTAATGATTCTAATGTTCATGAGATTATGATGCTGCCTAAATTGGATACATTTTTTTGCTTACAAATGAAGGGCCTAGCTTGGAGAAGGATGAACATTGGAGCAAGAACACACATGGAGTTGATGGCATGCGCAAGGGGATCAAGAATGGAGTTACAAGTGATGATTTCAGGACTTTGAAGCCGCCATAAGGAGTGCATGAAGCCTTGGCCGAAATATACAAGATGCCACTTCATAATATTCGTCCATAGGCTATTCTAGGTGCTGCGTCACCTTATTAATGGGCCAGGCCCATGTAATTTCGAAATACTTAAGTATAGGCTATTTTTAGAGTCTGTATGTGTGGGGAAACAAGAGTTAGGGTTGGTTTCGGACCCCACCCTCATGGGCCACGAAATTCCCCCCTCTTCCTCCATATATACAGCCCTTAGGGCGTCGTTTAGACTTTGGGTTTTGTTTAGATTAAAAGTTTGTCATAGCTGCAACTTCGCGTACTTCGTTTGTGTTCAACGACCAGACCAAGGCGTCACAGAACCCCACCTTGATCAATAAAGCTTTCATCTTATATTCGCAATATCCAGATTGCAATCTCAGTTTCTTGCTTGTTCTTCGTTTGCTTGCAGGAAACAGACCCTCGTGGTCAGGTTGATCGTGCTCCGGCGTGGTCAATAACCCTCGGAAGTTGGTTTAGCGATTGCTAAGGCGCGACGTCTCGCACGTTCGTAGTCGGATCGTCAAGGTCGACTCCCACAGAAAACGATAGCCACCATCTCATCGAAACATCGGGACACCTTTGCCTCTATCAAGTGGTATCAGAGTTCCAGGTTGCTCGGTGAGATTTTATAGTTTTTCGTAGATTAGATCGAGTCTGTTCTTCATACCTACAGTCCACAAAAAAGCCACAAAAAAATTAGGGTTAGTTCATCATATCTGAACCAATCTGAGCCTTTGCATAATCTTTTTAGGGTTTTTGCTTTGTTGAATTTGCGGTTGCATCATCGTGTCAAGTTGCTGGTCTTAGAGTCTAGTCTTTTAGAGTTTCGAGTTCTGGTCATAAGTTGTCACGCCGCCGCCGCACCATCATCATCGCCCATCTACCACCTTTGCTTATCCGCCACCGCTCTGAATCCATATCCATATACCACCACCAATCCGTATCCATATACCACCACCAATCTGTATCCATATACCACCACCGCTACCATATACCACCGCCGCTGCCATATACCACAACCATATATCCACCACCAATCCGAGTTCTTCTCATATTAGGTTTGTTCTTGAGATCAATCTAAATTCCGATTCGTGTTTCCTTGCCTGCGTAGGTCTCGAAAAAAAAGAGTCTGGAGACCCCCGGGCAGTTTTTAGGCCAAAATTTTCACGGGCAAATTTTTTTCCCTATCCTATTTTTAGGCTTTTCTGAGTCTTTTGAGCCACGTGCAATCATAGTGATTTTTTGTCGCACTTTTTCGTCGTCGCTGCCCTGATTTCCCAAAAAAAGTGAAAAAAAAATTTCATGCCCATCCTATCAGTTTGACGAGGGAAGAGTTTTGAGACACTCGCCATTATAGTGATTTTTCGCAAAAAAAGGAGGGCAAAAAAAGGAGCGCAAAAAAAGAGCGAAAAAAAGAGTTCCAGAGTGTGCTTTTCCCTTATTTACGTGCAGCGCCGTGATTTTGTTAGTGTTCTAGGCTCGCGTCTCTAGCACGGTCTAGCCTAGGACCAGCACAGTACCGTCGTTGAGCGTTTATTCAACTTTGCATCTCTGAATTGATTATTGCTGACCCTTTTTGCTACCATACTATAAGCCTTCCTAGCTCCACATACATCTACGTCGTGCGTTTGACTCTCCCTGGCAATCGCTCTATCCAAGCTTTTGAGAGTTTTGACTACAATGGTTGCCGATCACCGGCTGCTGCTGGGTAAGAACTGGTAAGAATTTGAGATTTGCTTGACGGATCTGTGACACCCGCCACCACCACCACTTGTTAGTAGTCTGTAGGATCATATTATTGTGTGTTTCTATTGCTGCTAACCATGCCAGGATTACAAGCCGACGAGACTGACTGGGAGAACTTGACGAACAAGGAGCTTCATGATAAGTTTCAGCAAATGATGAGTGGACAGGTGCAAGATGTGCTAAACAGATTTGAAGAGGCCATGGAGAAGATAGATGGCATGGAGAAGATGTTTGAAACAAAGCTCGATAACAAGTTTGCTGAATTGCTTTCGCGTTTTCCACCACCACCACTGGCTGCTCCTGCCGCACCTCTGCAACAACAGCAACAACACCGACTACCTCCACGTCGGGAAGCAGCCCTCCGCTGAGCGAGCCGTGTCCCTCTTCAGCCGGGCCAAACTGCTGGTGCTGCTGTTGATACTTCTGTGGCTCCTACTGCTGATGTGGAGGAGGATGATTATGTGGGAGATTATGAGGATGAGATTGATCAAAATCAGAAGTACGTGCCACCACCAGCACAGCAACCACCAGGTCGTCCACATGCAAATAATGGCAATGGTAGGGCTCACCCTCAGGTACGAGATCATGACCATCTCCCTAAACTAAAATTGAATATTCCACCATTTCAGGGTAGATATGTTCCTGATATATATCTTACTTGGGAGTTAGAAACTAAACAACGATTTACATGTTTACAATATCCCGAGGAGAGACGTGTTCCTGCTGCTGTTTGTGCATTCACTAGTTTTTCATGTGTTTGGTGGTCTGAGCATTGTAGATTATATCCTATTCCGGCAACTTGGGTTGCTTTGAAAACTGCTATGCGTACTCGTTGGGTTCCACCATATTATCAACGTGAATTACTTCAAAAATAGCAGCGCTTACGACAGGGAAAAAATTCTGTAGAAGAATATTATCAGGAATTACAAACTGGCATGATTAGATGTGGTATTGTTGAGGAGAATGTAGCTATGCTTGCACGTTTTATGGGTGGATTAAATAGAGAGATTCAGACGATTCTAGAGTATAAGGAGTATACTAATATCTTTATTCCATCTTGCTTGTAAAGCTGAACGTGAAGTGCAGGATCGACAGTCATTGGCGCGGACTAACTTTTCTGCAGGTCGACCTTCCTCATGGACACCCCGTGCATCATCTACTTCCACACGTTCTGCAACACCGGTGCCTCCGTCGGCTGCCACCTCCAATCGTGATACAATAAAGCAGGCACAATCACCACTATCTGCCAAGATCACACCTTCTGGGCCTGCAAAGAGCTCTTCTTCATCCATGGCATCAACATGGCAAACACATGATATTATTTGTCGACGTTGCAAGGGTGGAGGTCATTATGCGAGAGAATGCCCATCTAAGCGTGTGATGATTGTTACTGAGGATGGTGGGTATGAGTCCGCTAGTGACTATGATGAGGAGACTTTGGCTCTTATTACACGTGACGAACACGGTGGAGACGATTCCGATCATGAGACGCAATACATGGCTCCTGAAGATGCTGACAGGTATGAATGTTTAGTTACTCAACGTGTTTTGAGTGTGCAGGTTACACAAGCTGAGCAAAATCAGAGGCATAATTTGTTCCATACAAAGGGAGTTGTGAAGGAACGTTCTGTTCGCGTGATCACAGATGGAGGGAGTTACAACAACTTGGCTAGCATGGAGATGGTGGAGAAGCTATCTCTCACCACAAGACCACATCCACATCCTTACTACATCCAATGGTTCAACAACAGCGACAAGGTTAAGGTAACACGTACTGTTCGTGTGCATTTTAGTATCTCTACATATGCTGATTATGTTGATTGTGGTGTGGTACCTATGCAAGCATGTTCCTTATTACTTGGTAGACCATGGCAATTTGATAAAAATTCTGTACACCATGGTAGAAACAATCAGTATACTCTTCTTCATAACGATAAAAATATTACTTTGCTTCCTATGACTCCTGATTCCATTTTGAAAGATGATATTAATAGAGCTAATAAAGCAAAACAGGAGACAAATAAGAGTGAAAATCAGATTGTGGCAAAAGAATTTGAGCACCAAATGAAGCCTAATAATAAAACATCTACTGTTGTTTCTGAAATTAAATTGAAAAGTGCATGTTTACTTGCTACCAAATCTGATATTGATGAGCTAGATTTTAGCAAATCTGTTTGCTATGCTTTTGTGTGCAAAGAGGCATTATTTTCATTCGAGGACGTGCCTTCCTCTTTGCCCCCTGCTGTCACTAACATTTTGCAGGAGTTCGCTGACGTCTTTCCACAAGACGTGCCACCGGGATTACCACCTATTCGAGGGATTGAGCATCAAATTGACTTAATTCCCGGTGCTTCGCTACCCAACCGTGCACCATACCGTACCAATCCAGAGGAGACAAAGGAGATTTTGCGTCAAGTACAGGAGCTACTCGACAAAGGTTATATACGCGAATCTCTTAGTCCTTGTGCTATTCCTATTATACTAGTGCCTAAAAAGGATGGTACGTCGCGTATGTGTGTTGATTGTAGAGGCATTAATAATATTACTATTCGTTATCGTCATCCTATTCCTAGGCTTGATGATATGCTTGATGAATTGAGTGGCTCTACAATATTCTCCAAAGTTGATTTGCGTAGTGGATACCATCAAATTCGTATGAAATTGGGAGATGAATGGAAAACAGCATTTAAAACTAAGTTTGGTTTATATGAGTGGTTAGTCATGCCTTTTGGGTTAACTAATGCGCCTAGTACTTTGTGAGATTAATGAACGAAGTTTTACGTGCTTTCATTGGACGATTTGTGGTAGTCTATTTTGATGATATACTGATTTATAGCAAATCTTGGGAAACACATTTGGAACATTTACGTGCTGTTTTTATCGCTCTACGTGATGCACGTTTGTTTGGTAACCTTGGGAAGTGCACCTTTTGCACCGACCGAGTATCTTTTCTTGGCTATGTTGTTACTCCACAGGGAATTGAAGTTGATAAAGCCAAGATTGAAGCTATTGAGAGTTGGCCGCAGCCCAAAATGGTCACACAAGTGAGTAGTTTCCTTGGCCTCGCTGGTTTCTATAGGCGTTTTGTGAGAGATTTCAGCACCATTGCTGCACCTCTCAACGAGCTTACAAAGAAGGATGTGCCTTTTGTTTGGGGTACCACATAGGAAGAAGCCTTCACGGTATTGAAAGATAAGTTGACACATGCTCCTTTACTCCAACTTCCTGATTTTAATAAGACTTTTGAGCTTGAATGTGATGCTAGTGGAATTGGATTAGGAGGTGTGTTATTACAAGATGGCAAACCTATTGCATACTTTTCTGAAAAATTGAGAGGGCCTAGTCTGAACTATTCTACTTATGATAAAGAATTATATGCTCTTGTTTGGACTTTAGAAACATGGCAACATTATTTGTGGCCCAAAGAATTTGTTATACATTCTGATCATGAATCTTTGAAACACATTAAAAGTCAAGCAAAACTGAACCACAGACATGCTAAATGGGTTGAATTCATTGAGACTTTCCCTTATGTCATTAAACACAAGAAGGGTAAAGAAAATGTTATTGTTGATGCATTGTCTCGTGGTTATACTATGCTTTCACAACTTGACTTTAAAATATTTGGTTTGGAGACCATCAAAGATCAATATGTGCATGATGCTGAATTTAAAGATATATTGCAGAATTGTAAAGAAGGTAGGACATGGAACAAGTTCGTCGTTAATGATGGATTTGTGTTTCGTTCTAACAAGCTATGCATTCCAGCTAGCTCCGTTCGTCTTTTGTTGTTACAGGAGGCGCATGGAGGAGGACTAATGGGACACTTTGGCGTGAAGAAGACGGAGGATATACTTGCTACACATTTCTTTTGGCCAAAGATGAGACGGGATGTTGAGCGTTTTGTTGCTCGCTGCACTACATGTCAAAAAGCTAAGTCACGACTCAATCCTCATGGTTTATATATGCCTTTGCCTATACCTAGTGTTCCTTGGGAGGATATATCTATGGACTTTGTTTTAGGTTTACCTCGAACAAAGAAGGGGAGGGATAGCATATTTGTTGTCGTGGATAGATTCTCGAAAATGGCACACTTTATACCATGTCATAAAAGCGATGATGTTGTTAATGTTGCTGATTTGTTCTTTCGTGAAATTATTCTCTTGCATGGTGTGCCAAATACTATTGTTTCAGATCCTGATACTAAATTTCTTAGCCACTTTTGGAGATGTTTATGGGCTAAGTTGGGGACTAAACTGCTTTTTAGTACTACTTGTCACCCCCAAACTGATGGACAAACTGAAGTAGTCAATAGAACATTGTCTACTCTGCTTAGGGCTGTTTTGAAGAATAATAAGAAAATGTGGGAAGAATGCTTGCCTCATATTGAATTTGCTTATAATCGTTCATTGCATTCTACTACTAAGATGTGCCCTTTTGAAATTGTGTTTGGTTTCCTACCTCGTGCACCTATTGATTTGTTGCCTCTTCCATCTTCGGAGAAGGTTAATTTTGATGCTAAAGAACGTTCTGAATTGATTTTATAAATGCATGAGTTAACTAAGGAAAATATTGAGCGTATGAATGCTAAATATAAACTTGCTGGAGTTAAGGGTAGAAAACATGTTGTGTTTGCACCTGGAGATCTTGTTTGGTTACATTTGCGTAAAGATAGATTTCCTAATTTGCGCAAATCAAAGCTAATGCCATGTGCTGATGGTCCTTTTAAGGTGTTAGAGAAAATAAATGATAATGCATATAAACTTGAGCTACCTGCAGATTTTGGGGTTAGTCCCACTTTTAACATTGCAGATTTGAAGCCTTATTTGGGTGAGGAAGATGAGCTTCCGTCGAGGAAAACTTCATTTCAAGAAGGGGAGCATTATGAGGACATCAATACCATTGTTACACCCACAACCCCTACTGTTACATATACTGGACCAATTACTAGAGCTCGCGCACGCCAATTAAATTACCAGGTACTTTCGTTTTTTGGTAATGATTCTAATGTTCATGAGATTATGATGCTGCCTAAATTGGATACATTTGTTTTGCTTACAAATGAAGGGCCTAGCTTGGAGAAGGATGAACATTGGAGCAAGAACACACATGGAGTTGATGGCATGCGCAAGGGGATCAAGAACGGAGTTACAAGTGATGATTTCAGGACTTTGAAGCCGCCATAAGGAGTGCATGAAGCCTTGGACGAAATATACAAGATGCCACTTCATAATATTCGTCCATAGGCTATTCGAGGTGCTGCATCACCTTATTAATGGGCCAGGCCCATGTAATTTCGAAATACTTAAGTATAGGCTATTTTTAGAGTCCGTATGTGTGGGGAAACAAGAGTTAGGGTTGGTTTCCGACCCCACCCTCAAGGGCCACGAAATTCCCCCCTCTTCCTCCATATATACAGCCCTTAGGGCGTCGTTTAGACTTTGGGTTTTGTTCAGATTAAAAGTTTGTCATAGCTGCAACTTCGCGTACTTCGTTTGTGTTCAACGACCAGACCAAGGCGTCACAGAACCCCACCTTGATCAATAAAGCTTTCATCTTATATTCGCAATATCCAGATTGCAATCTCAGTTTCTTGCTTGTTCTTCGTTTGCTTGCAGGAAACAGATCCTCGTGGTCAGGTTGATCGTGCTCCGGCGTGGTCAATAACCCTCGGAAGTTGGTTTAGCGATTGCTAAGGCGCGACGTCTCGCACGTTCGTAGTCGGATCGTCAAGGTCGACTCCCACAGAAAACGATAGCCACCATCTCATCGAAACATCGGGACACCTTTGCCTCTATCAATTTACGAAAAATATCGGCATCCATAAAATATTTAACACAATCAAAACTAGGTGTCATACCTGACTCCTTACCATTGTCGAGGTCCCAATCTTTGGATTTGCGTTTAATTCTTTCCAATAAATCCCATTTGAATTCAATAGTCTTCATCATAAAAGAGCCATCACAAGAAGTATCAAGCATTGTGCGATTGTTACCAGAAAGCCGAGCATAAAAATTTTGAATAATCATTTCTCTTGAGAGCTTATGATTGGGGCATGAATATAACATTGATTTAAGCCTCCCCCAAGCTTGAGCGATGCTTTCTCCTTCGCGAGGCCAAAAATAATATATATAATTGCGATCACAATGAACAAGATGCATAGGATAAAACTTTTGATGAAATTCCAATTTCAATTGTTTGTAGTTCCAAGACTCCATATCATCACATAGCCTATACCATGTCGATGCATCTCCCCTCAAAGATAAAGGGAAGACCTTCTTCTTAACAACATCTCTGGGTACACCTGCAAGCTTAAATAATCCACAAACTTCATCCACATATATTAGATGCTCATGAGGATGTTTTGTTCCATCTCCTAAAAAAGGATTAGCTAGCAGTTTTTCTACCATACCAAAAGGAATTTCAAAGCAAGCATTTTCATTTTCAGTAGGTTCAGTAGGTTGAGGAGCAACTCTTTGCGCTACTGGTCAGGGTGAAGATACCCCGAACAAGCCCCTCAGAGGATTACTTTCGATAGTAACAAGTGACAGTAAATTTCAGCACACTATATAAATTTTTCCTTACCAAATTCCACCTACCAAAGGCGCTTCACTCCCCGGCAACGGCGCCAGAAAAGAGTCTTGATAACCCACAATTATAGGGGATCTATCGTAGTCCTTTCGATAAGTAAGAGTGTCGAAAACCAACGAGGAGCATAAGGAAATGATAAGCAGTTTCCAGCAAGGTATTCTCTGCAAGTACTGAAATAAGTGGTAACAGATAGTTTTATGATAGGATAATTTGTAACGAGCAACAAGTAACAAAAGTAAATAAAGTGCAGCAAGGTGGCCCAATCCTTTTGTAGCAAAGGACAAGCCTGGACAAACTCTTATATGATGTAAAGCGCTCCCGAGGACACATGGGAATATCGTCAAGCTAGTTTTCATCACGTTCATATGATTCGCGTTCGGTACTTTGATAATTTGGTATGTGGGTGGACCGGTGCTTGGGTGCTGCCCTTACTTGGACAAGCATCCCACTTATGATTAACCTCTATTGCAAGCATCCACAAATACAACAAAAGTATTAAGGTAAACCTAACCATAGCATGAAATATATGGATCCAAATCAGCCCCTTACGAAGCAACGCATAAACTAGGGTTTAAGCTTCTGTCACTCTAGCAACCCATCATCTACTTATTACTTACAAATGCCTTCCTCTAGGCCCAAACAATGATGAAGTGTCATGTAGTCGATGTTCACATAACACCACTAGAGGAGAGACAACATACATCTCATCAAAATATCGAACGAATACCAAATTCACATGACTACTAATAGCAAGACTTCTCCCATGTCCTTAGGAACAAAAGTAACTACTCACAAAGCATAAACATGTTCATAATCAGAGGGGTATTAATTTACATATAGGATCTGAACATATGATCTTCCACCAATTAAACCAACTAGCATCAAGTACAAGGAGTAATTAACACTACTAGCAACCTACTATCACCAATCCCGAACTTGGAGACAAGAATTGGATACAAGAGATGAACTAGGGTTTTGAGATGAGATGGTGCTGATGAAGATGTTGATGGAGATTGCCCTCTCTCGATGAGAGGAGCGTTGGTGATGACGATGGCGATGATTTCCCCCTCCGGGAGGGAAGTTTCCCCGGCAGAACAGCCCCGCCAGAACCCTAGATTGGTTCCGCCAAGGTTCCGCATCCTGGCGGCGGAGTTTCGTCCGAGAAGATGGCTTATGATTTTTTCCCATCAAAAGAGTCGATATAGCAGAAGATGGTCACCGGAGGGCCACCAGGGGGACCACGAGGTAGGGGGCACGCCCAGGGGGGTAGGGCGTGCCCCCACCCTCGTGGGTAGGGTGTAGCCCCCATGGTGAAGTTCTTGCGCTCAATGTTTTTTATATATTTGGAAAACATCATCCGTGAAGTTTCAGGACTTTTGGAGATGTGCAGAATAGGTCTCTAATATTTGCTCCTTTTCCAGCCAGAATCCCAGCTGCCGGCATTCTCCCTCTTTATGTAAACCTTGTAAAATAAGAGAGAATAGGCATAAGTATTGTGACATAATGTGTAATAACAGCCCATAATGCAATAAATATTGATATAAAAGCATGATGCAAAATGGACGTATCACTGGCCGAAGGTGACGGGGAGGCGGACCTGCCCTATCGGGGTGTTGGAGCCGTTGGTCGCTCTCGAGAAAGGCTTGGTAGGCTGTAGCTGATCGTATGGCACTTGAAGGTTGTCGAACGTCTCGACGAACATGACATTGAGCCCTGCACCGCCGTTGATGAGGGTCTTGGTGACTTGGACGTTGCTGATGACGGGTGAACAGAGGATCGGAAGGATACCGGCGGTCGCCGTGCACTTGAGCTGGTCCGCCGAGCTGAAGGTGATAGAGCACTTGGACCACCTAAGCGGGCACCTAGCCTTGAGCCTGGGAAGGGCCGCGTTCACCTCACGAGAAAAATTTTTGAAGATGCGCTGGGAAGCTGGGGCCTGTGCACCGCCCAAGATGCAGGCGATAGCGCGCGGCTCTTGGAAGCCCCCACCCCCCTCGTCCTGATGGTGGCTGTCAGTGTCAAAACCAGCGGATCTCGGGTAGGGGGTCACGAACTGTGCGTCTAAGACGGATGGTAACAAGAGGCAGGGGACACGATGTTTTACCCAGGTTCAGGCCCTCTTGATGGAGGTAAAACCCTACGTCCTGCTTGATTATTCTTGATAATATGAGTAGTACAGGAGTAGATCTACCACGAGATCAGAGAGCCTAAACCCTAGAAGCTAGCCTATGGTATGATTGTATGTTGTCCTACGGACTAAAACCCTTCGGTTTATATAGACACCGGAGGAGGCTAGGGTTACACAAGGTCGGTTACAAAGGAGGAGATATCCATATCCGTATTGCCTAGCTTGCCTTCCATGCCAAGTAGAGTCCCATCCAGACACAGGACGAAGTGTTCAATGTCGTATCTTCATAGTCCAACAGTCCGGCCAAAGGATATAGTCCGGCTGTCCGGAGACCCCCTAATCCAGGACTCCCTCAGTAGCCCCTGAACCAGGCTTCAATGACGATGAGTCTGGTGTGCAGTGTTGTCTTCGGCATTGCAAGGCGGGTTCCTCCTCCGAATACACCACAAAAGAGTTTGAATACAAGGATAGTGTCCGACCCTGCAAAATAAGTTCCACTGTAGAGAGAATAATATTCCCACAAATCTAATATGCTGACACGTTTTTGGCAGCATGACATCACGCCACGGCCCGGTTATTATTTGAACCGTTTTTGTTTAACCAGCCCTGCACATAACGCGAGGCGGTTTCTTGACACGTCTTGTCAAAGCAGAGATCATGTTCCCCTTATCACGGGATTCTCATCAATACAAACATGGGTAACCCAACCGTGCCTGTTGGTATGACTCCTAGATCTTAGGTAAGTCTCGAATGACCACGAGGAGGACGCCTGATATTCATCCCCTTTATAAAGGGATAGGGCTTTTTCTTTTTTCCTTCCCGCGCTCAATCGAATCCTTCCCCTGCCTCGAGTTCTAACACCCAAAGCCCAGGTCAGGCGCTTCGGACCTTCAATCATGTCTGGATCCAGCCTTCAAGGCCGGTGGATGCCTTCCGCCGTCACAGAGGAGGACATCAAGAAGTTGAGGGCGGCCAGATATCTGACCGCCGAAATTTCACATAGGCTGCCCGCCCGAGGGCAGGTCGTCCCTACTCTCGAGCCCAACGAGAGCGTTGTGTTCATCTCCCACTTCCTCCGAGTACTAGGCCTCGCTCTAGATCCCTTCGTTAGGGGTCTTATGTTCTATTACGGGCTAGATTTTCACGATCTGGCCCCGGATTCCCTTCTTCACATCTTGTTATTTTATTGTCGTTTGTGAGGCCTTCCTCCGCATTAACCCTCACTTCGGCCTGTGGCTCAAGACCTTTGATGTGAAGCCGAGGATGGTCGAGGGGCAGTGTGCAGCGTGCGGAGGTGCTCTAATAAGCAAGATTGCTGATGCTCCATGGCCAAAGGGTTCCTTTCCAGAGGTGTCCGGATTGTGGCAACGGGAGTGGTTTTACGTCACAGCTCCTTGAAGTGCCAAGTGGGTAGCTGCCCCCACCTTTCGCTCGGGCCGTCCACCACAACTGATGTCATGGATCAGCAGGGGGCTGAGCTGGGGTCCAGCCAAGGACGTGCCAATACTGCAGAGCCGTATCCGAGATCTCTTCGAGGGAGATTTCAGTCTGGTTATGGTAATGCAAGTTATGTTGGTTCGTCGAGTCCAACCTTGCAAACACCGGCCCTCCGTATGTGGGAATTCAACCCGGAAGGACCGCGCACTATTCAGAATTTCCTCGGCATGACGCACGAGGAGATGTACAAATCATTCTTCGGACCCCAAATAGAGTGTCCTGACACTACCGAGGACGTGGGCCTAAGCTGCAACTGCCCCGTTGCCCAAGTAAGTAATCCCATGGCCGAACACACTGTCCCTTTGTTTATCATGACATCATTCTGAAGAATCGCTCTTTGACCAGGACTGGATAACAAAGGAGAAGATGATCCGGTGTTCGGCCCCCCTTCCTGAAGGCTTGGACAATCCGGTGCTGGAAAAGATGCTCGAGCCAGCACCTTGTCTGGTGCCCTCAAAGGAAGATGAAGGGGGGAATAAAGAGGGCGAAAGCGGGCCTCCATCGCTACTTATTCCAATCGAGGGAATGAGCGCCTCCGCGAGGGAGGATAACCAAGGGGAAGAATCTGACATTCTCTCTCCCCGGGGAAGGAAGAGGACTACCTCTGAAGATCCGGAAACCAAGTTTTCCAAACGGGAGAAGAAATTTCCACCATAGGGTCCTACCTCGGAGGGTATTCTTGCCGCACAATGTCCGCGCGGGGATCAACCCTCTACCGAGTTGTAAGTAATCAAAAAGTACTTAATAGTGAATATATCCTACCTTACTTCTGAGGAAAAATAACAAAAGCATTTATCTTGCAGTTCGGATCTTAGCCCTTCTCAGCAGAGCTCGTCTTCAGGGGATCTTCTTCCAGAGATGATGGAGAGTGAAATGCCTCCCCCTACCACACTGCCTCACGAGGCGGGCGACCCCGAGGTGTCGTCGTGGAGGGTTTCTCCTATGGCCACCCAAAGTCCCCAGTATCCGGCTCTTGAAGAGAGAAATCAAAAGAGTCCGACACTTGTCTGGTATGCGGTCGGACATACTGAGGGATCTGCTAGAGTGAGCGACTATCACAGAAGAGCACCGTACGTTGATGGGTACGGTGATTGAAAGGATTTCGTCCGCCGAAAGCGGGTTGCATGAAGCCTTTATGAGTCTATTGACGGGTTTTGAGGTACGTAAAATGATGTACATTTTTGACAGTACCGCACAATTTTAGGTGTGCCCCATGTAGATAGTAGCCCCTAAGACTCTGGTTGTCGTCGAAAACGGTCGCAAACAGAGGATCATAGTCCCAGGTAATAACCAGACCGCTTGTATGCGCAGGTGGTTGAAGCTCCGGTGGCTAGCCGGACTAATGGGTTTGCTGAACGAAGGCAGCAACTAGATGCGGCAGATGCCGACATCGTGCTTGTTAACAAGCGGCTTGACGAGGCACAGGGTAGGTGATTTTTCTGGTGAATGTCACATAGTAAGAGCAGCATGATGCTAGTATCTTTAATATGTTGTGACTGCAGATGGAGCTGCCACCGTGGAGACCCTTCGGGCGGAGCTTGCCTGAGCCAAGGAGCAAGCAAGGAGTAGTAATGCGGCCACTTTACAGGTGGCCGAAGAGTTAAGTGCCGAACAGGCCGCACATTGCAAGATCAAAGAAAAAATTGCCAAGATGGCCATGGAGTTAAAAGATACTGCTGACCATTACCGGCTTCTTGAAGAGGAAAACCGGGCGAAGGCAATGGACCTAGAGAAGGCCCGGTGGCTGCCAAGGAAGCCCACTCCAAAATTAGATCGGCGAAGGAGGAGCTGAATCAAGCTGCAGCTATCGTGTCTGGGAAGCCCTTCTTGTTGCGGGCTAAGTTCAGAGATCCGAAGTATGCTCCTCTAGACCGTCTATGGAGTTCTGCGGACGCGTACATGGATTTGGCTGCAAGTGTTGCGGATGCGACTGAGTACTTCAAGGATCAGAAGGGTCCTGAGGTGGAGAAGCTGTTCTGGTCACAGTTTCACGCTCCAGTCCGTCCGCTGTTGCTAAACGAGCGATTGACCGGTTGGGCCGAGCTCCATAGGTTATCCGGACTGGCCATGAGGTCCGTTGTGGATCATTTGTGGCCAGGAGGGCCAAGGCCGAATAGCTACTTTAGCTTAGTGCAATAATTCCTTGGTGCTGTGCCACGCATCGATGCTGTAAAGAGGTCGGCGTGCATAGAAGGCTCGTGGATGGCCCTTGCCCGTGTCAAAACATACTGGGCAGAGATGGATGCCACCACTATTGCGGCACAGGGTTCGGCCATAGGCCGAGTGGCTGCCGAGCACTACTTTGAAGAAGTTCTTGAAGGTGCTCGTTTGATAGAGGCTTAGTGCTCGAAGAATATTATGTTTGAGTGACATGTACTCCCATTGTAAAAACAATGTTTTATTGAGTTTATCAAGGCTGTATTTATACTTTTACCCAAAAGTACTATGATGCCTCCTGTGCAGCCGTTTATGTATATGTGTATATAACCTGAAAGATGGCAGTCGTCAGCTTCAGCCCCCACGCATATAATGCAGGGGTGTTCGCAGTAGACGCATGTTCACACTTGATCCAACGTCTTGGTCCATTAAGGAGGTGATAGAACAGTGAACTAGGAAACCGGACTATAATGCTTTAACACTTTCACTTAGCCAGAGGAGTTTGACAGTGGGGCTACTATATAGCCCCTGGTGGCTTCCGCACTCATCCGAATTCGGGGTGCGTACATGCCTGGCCGGTAAAGGGCCCTTCGTTAAGGCAGAGGAATCCCGAAGAATCCGCTAGGTCATCGAGTGGTTGACCAGTCTCACGCTATATCATGACAGTCAGTTTTCGGCTTTCTCTACTAAGGTGCTCGTCCGGATGAACCAGGGCACAATCGCAGTAGTTCTCCTGGTGCCGCCTTAGCCGATAGAGTGGAACGTAAGGCAGAAAAACACAGGAGCCGGGCAAACCCAACATTTGACCAAAGACATGATTCGGAGCTGATGCATATAAAGCCAAACTCGCGACGCCGAACACTCCCTAAGGTATTCAGTCTTTATGGTGTTAACCGGGCTTAAGCAGCGCCCTTTGTAATAAGCCCCTAGTGTCCAGGTACATGCAATGTCCTGACGTGGTCACATGCCAATACGTCAGGATCCTTCTCAATTGTACTGAGAATCCGGGGGATGTGGATCAACAAGAGACAGTAAAAAAGGTTTATGTAGGGTCTTAATCTAAAAAGAATCCTTGGAACGGGTCCCTGCTGCACGTCTGCACCTGTATGTTCGTTGTGCCGTGTCCTGGACGGGTGTAGCACGATGGTCATCTGTAAAAGAGAGGAACTTAGTTAAAAAATTGTCGTGCAAAAAGGTAGGTTATACTAAATAAACTACATACAGTTCAAGATGAGTAAAGTTGAGCCTAATCGCCACTTGTTTGCGCGCATTGAGCCCCTTGTATTGTAATAGGGGTATAGCCGTCAAACCTGTATCGAGTACATATAGCTGCGCCGGACTCGTCTAACCGTGTCTGTGGTCTTAACGACCTGTCAGATGCATTAGTTGGTGAGGCCATTTAGTGTGCGGCTGCCAGCCGCACGGTCTTCCGCGCGCAAGGAGTGCTCAATATTTCCATTTACTGTAATGATGCCGCATGGACCGGGCATCTTAACCATGAGAGAAGAGTAATGCGGTATTGCGTTAAAGAGAGCAAAAGCTTCGCGTCCGACTAGTGCTTGATAACCACTTTGAAATGGAGCGATGTGGAACGTTAAATTTTTGCTGCGGACGTTATCGGGAAAGCCGAATATAACCTCTAGTAGCAGGGAGCCCGTGCATTGGGCCTCTGGGCCTGGCGTTACTCCTTTAAAGGTAGTATTGCTACGGCTAATTTTTGTTGGGTCTATCCCCATTTTGCGGACTGTGTCATGATATATCAGGTTTAAACTGCTGCCGCCGTCCATTAGGACTCGTGTGAAGTGGTATCCATCAATTATTGGGTTTAATACCAAGGCAGCCCATCCTGTACGCCGGATACTTGCCGAGTAATCCCGATGGTCAAAGGTGATCGGTTGGGACGACCAGTGGCAGAACTCTGCGGTGATAGGCCCTGGGGCATGTGTCTCTAGCAGTGCCGCTTTGTTTCTCCCCTTTGTCACATGTAACACGTTTACTGTTTTGACTTCTGGTGGGAATTTCTTCTGTTCCCCAGTGCTTTGCTTGCGAGGCTCGTCCTCGTCTTCGCTTGGTGTATCCTGCCCCTTATGTTCGGCGTTGAGCTTGCCGGACTGCTTGAAGACCCAACATTATCTATGGGTATGGTTTGTAGGTTTATCGGGGGTGCTATGGATCTGACATATTTGGTCCAGAATCTTGTTTAGGCTGGACAGTTTGTCTCTGTTGCCTTTGAAGGGCGGCTTTTGCTGACCTGGCCGATAGCTTCTGAATCCGGCGTTTACCACCGTGCTCTTCGGGATGTCTTCTTTATTCCGGCGCTTGTTTTTGCTGCGTCGTGATTTCCCGTTTCCGTCTGACTTCGGATGTACTTGGGTCGCTGGTGCTGCATCGGGCTAACTAGCTGTCCTCGCCCGTGCAAAAGCGGGTCATGAGGCTTGTTAACGCTGCCATTGTTCTCGACTTTTCTTGGCCGAGGTGTCTGGCAAGCCAATCGTCTCGAATGCTGTGCTTGAAAGCTGCTAAGGCTTCAGCGTCCGGACAGTCGACTATTTGGTTCTTTTAAGTGAGGAACCTGTTCCAAAGCTTTTGGGCTGACTCTCCGGGCTATATGACTTAAATCGTCTGCATCCGGTGGTCGGACATAAGTCCCTTGAAAATTTGCCCGAAAAGCATCATCGAGCTCTTCCCAGCTTCCAATGGAGTTTTCAGGGAGCCTTTTAAGCCAGTGCCGAGTTGGACCTTTGAGCTTGAGGGGTAAGTACTTGATGGCATGGAGATCGCCTCCTCGAGCCATGTGGATATGGAGGATGTAGTCCTCAATCCAGACCCCAGGGTCTGTCGTTCCGTCGTACGCCTCTATGTTTATGGGTTTGAATCCCTCTGGAAATTCATGGTCCAGCACCTCATCGATGAAACATAGGGGATGTGCGGCACCCCTGTATTTGGGTGTACCGTGGTGTTCGGATGTTTGTTGTGTTGCATTGCATGCTGGAGCGCACTTGCGTGGCCCGTATATGGATCTGGTTGCGCCGTCCTTTTGATGCGGGCCCTCGCGTGGATCGCGTACTGGCTTATGTGTGGCGTCCTTTGCCGCTCTATGTTGGCCACAAGGTCGTCTATCCGACCGGATGGCCATTTTGTTTTTCAATTGCAGGGGATCTAAGGCCTCCTCATCGAATACAGGTAGCAACTTTCGCTTCGGGTAGCTCTTGGTGTGGCGATTACCGCCGTACTTCGCTGCAGTGTTGAGTACTTCACTCCATCTGATTCTGAGTGTGTCTTGTGCAGCCCTGAGCCTTTGCTTCTGCTTTTTCAGACTCCTCGCCGTGGCAACAAGCCTTTGATGGGCATTTTGTTGCTCCGGGCGCCTGTCCGGTGTGATGTCGTCTGGACTATTATCTTCGACGGAGTCGGGTTGTTCGGTTTGATACTCCGTGTTGCCATGGTCGGGCGATGGTTCACCCTGCTCTAGCGCTGGGTCTATATGATCGTTGTTTCTGCCGAGGTGGGATTTGGAGTGGTGCTTACGCCGCCGCTTTGACTACTTCTCGAGGGAACAACCCTTCACTGCGTCTTTCTGTTCCTCGTCGTCGTTGTCTTTGGGTGTGTCCACCATGTATACGTCATATGATGAAGTGGGCGTCCAGTGCGCTGTGGGCAGTGGTTCCTGTTCGTCTCGTGCATCATCGTCCTTACTGTCGATGTCTTCGGAGTCGAAGTCGAGCATGTCGATCAAATCATCAACAGTGGCTACTAAGTGGGTGGTGGGTGGGAGGCGAATTTCTTCGTCATCCGCATCCCAATCTGCCGGACATAGTTCGGCCAAGACTCTCCTAACAAGGAGAGAGACCTTAATGAGTTTAGTATGTTGCCGAAGGGCGAGCGCTAAAAGATATCCGCGGAGGTAAACTCCATGATCGGCGCCCAGTCGGATTCGATAGGCACGGGCATAGTCGGTTCAGAGTCCGTGGCCGGGGAAGAATCTGGTAGTTTGGCATCACGGCTCTCGTGAAGGGTAAGGTCGGTACTTGGCTCGATCGCCGCTGAGGATACGGCCTCCGTGGCGAGGTCTATCCACCTGTCCATGGATGGCGCAACTGGCTCCGAATTGAGGGTCGGAGCGGTTGCTAGTGCGATCTCCTGAACACTGTCCAATGGTAGAGCTAAATCATGCTCATCGTGACCGTGTGGCGTACTAGGCAGGGGCTTGAATCCATCGAAGATCAAGTCTCCGCGGATAACGGCCGTGTAGTTTAAGCCTCCAAACCTGACCTGGTGGCCAGGGGCGTAACTCTCGATCTGCTCCAGATGGCCAAGCGAGTTGGCCTGCAGTGCGAAGCTGCCGAATTCAAAGATCTGTCCGGGGAGAAAAGTCTCACCCTGGACTGCATCGCTATCGATGATTGAAGGAGACATCAAGCCTAATGATGACGACATAGAGGAACTCTCAATGAAAGCACTAATGTCGGTGTCAAAACCGATGGATCTCGGGTAGGGGGTCCCAAACTGTGCGTCTAAGGCGGATGGTAACAGGAGGCGGGGGACACAATGTTTTACCCAGGTTCGGGCCCTCTTGATGGAGGTAAAACCCTACGTCCTGCTTGATTATTCTTGATAATATGAGTAGTACAAGAGTAGATCTACCACGAGATCGGAGAGGCTAAACCCTAGAAGCTAGCCTATGGTATGATTGTATGTTGTCCTATGGACTAAATCCCTCCGGTTTATATAGACACCGGAGGAGGCTAGGGTTACACGATGTCGGTTACAAAGGAGGAGATATCCATATCTGTATTTCCTAGCTTGCCTTCCACGCCAAGTAGAGTCCCATCCGGACACGGGACAAAGTCTTCAATCTCGTATCTTCATAGTCCAACAGTCCGGCCAAAGGATATAGTCCAGGACTCCCTCAGTGGTCGTCGTTCCTCCTTGGTGGTGGTGCCAGCGGAGGGAGGCCAGCATTGCCCTGAGGATGGTCCTCACGAGGCTGGTCCCTCCAGGCGCCCTCGCAAGGCTGTTCCTGCCAGTGGTCCTCGCGAGGCCGGTCGCGCCACTCCTGACGGGGGCCGCGGTCGTCCCAGTGTCCTCCACTTCGTCCCCCTCCTCGGCCGTAGCCCCGGTCGTTGCGCTCGGGGCATCGACCGAATCATCCATCTCGAATGGCCTTGAGATCTTGGCAGTCGTTGGTGTTGCGGCTGTGTACGTTGTGGAAGGCGCAGAATGGACGGTTGCTCTTGGACTATTCGGGGTGGTCCCGGCCGCGCTTTGTGTCCGGCTTCGCCGCGAGCACGGCTACTCCCTTGTGCTTCATGTCCTTGGCCTTGGCTTTCTTCTCTTCTGGGTTGACAGCAGGGAGGTCGAGGAGGGAGAGGCGCCCCTCCTCAGCTCTTGTGCACTTGGTCGCCATGTTAAACATATCCAGTGCCGTGCAGAGCTCCTCGTGGATGGCGAGCTCCTACTTCATCTTGACACCATGTACGCCATCAGAGAATGCTGAGATGATGGCCTCGTCCATCACCTTGGGAATCTTGAGGCGAACGCTGTTGAAGCGTTGGATGTACTTCTACAGGGTCTCTCTTGGCTGCTGTTTGATGCAGCGCAGGTCAACCGCGGGCGGTGGGCGGTCGCGAGTGCCCTGGAAGTTGGCGACGAAGCGGTCGTGCATGTCACCACACGAGGAGATTGACCTCGGGGGAAAGTTCAGGAGCCACGAGCGAGCACCATTGAGAGCCATGGTAAACCAGTTCGCCATGACTTTCTCGTCGCCATTGGCCGCCTCGATGCTCAGCTCATAGAGCTGCAAGAACTCCGCAGGGTCGTGGGTGTCGTCGTAGTGCGTAGGCAGGTCTGGCTTGAACTTGCCCGGCCAGACTACGCTATGCAGCTCTGGAGTGAAGGCACGGCAGCCTGCTGTGGCCATCGGGGCCGCTGCAGGGGAGGGGCTTGATCTTGATGCTAAGCAGCTCTGGAGTGAAGGCACGGCAGCCTGCTATGGCCACCGGGGCCCGCTGCAGGGGCAGAGCTTGATCTTGACGCCGATGCACCGCCGCCGCAGGCGGCACACGGTCTTGACGAGGTGGTGCCAGGAGTGCAGGAGCGTTTTCTAGCAGTCGGGGAACATCTTGGCAGCTTCCTTCTTCGCGTGCAGGCACCCGGTGTGGAGGGTCGCACCGAGGGGTCGCGCGTCTTGGCGCCAGGATGCCGTCTTGATGCGGAGTTGGCGGAGGTGCTCCATGAGCTACGTCGCCCGCAGTTGAGGGAGGGCGAGGTAGTAAGAGAGATGGTGCGGGGGAGCCACCAACGGCGATGACGAGCTCGGTGATGCGGTCGAGCCAGTCCTCGTAGAGGTTGTCTACCGGGCGGTAGCGTAGGAGCTCGCGTGCCATGAGTAGTGCAGCCAGTGCGTCCATGGGCGCGTGACGAGCGTGGGACTATGAGCCGGCCGGAGTCAGCGACGGGGTGGCGGTGCGTCCATCCCGCCGCATAGAGGGGTGCAACAATGACGCTTGCTGCTTGTTTCCCGCCGCGCCGGTGGCGGTGTTGGCGGCGGGTGATGGAGAACAACGGGGAGGCCCGTCGATAGGAGCTGTCTGAGCAGCACGGACGGCGAGGGTGGCCCCATGCTCGGCGCGGGCTCGGCGTGTGTCCGCCATGGACTTGGTGGAGCAGCGGAGCGTGGATCGATGGAGGAAAAGCTTCAGCGCACCCCTACCTGGCGTGCCAAATGTCGGATTACAGGTTCCGGCAATCCCTTGACGTTCGAACTCTGGGTTGCGCACAAAGATCTCTCTCCCCTAGCTCACACTCTCGCCACGATCTCAAATCCTAGCTCGCCGAACCCGAGGAATAAGAGACACAAGAGTTTATACTGGTTCGGGCCACTGTTGTGGTGCAATACCCTACTCCAGTGTGTTGTGGTGGATTTCCTTGTAGGCTAGGGATGAACAAGTACAAGGGAAGAACAGTCTCCTGTGGAGAGGTGTTCTTGAGCTCGATGAGCTTGTGTGTGTGTGGATGGACTGGTTCCTCTCCTGATCTGATGAGATGCCTCCTACGGTGGTGGCTAGTCCTATTTATAGAGGCCCTGGTCCACTTCCCAAATATTAGGCGGAAAGGGATCCCACAACGGCCAATTTGAAGGGGGACAACTAGTACAAGTTATCCAGACAAAAGGTGGTCTTCGCTTGCCAAAGGCTCTGGTGGTGACGCCATCGTGGGCTCCGTGATGACCTCCATCCTGCCGTCCTGCTGGTCTTTGTCTCGTTGCACCGATATGGAAACCTTTGCCTGATGCCTCGGGACTCCTCGCATGCGCTTGCCTCTTTAGCACCAATGAGGAAACTGGCACTCTGCGCCCGCCTGGCCTTGGTCGTCATGGCTCACGTCATGCACTCCTCATGAGGTGCCCCTTGCATTGATATCTCTGATCCTTGGGACCCAGCGTAGGGAGGCCGCCCCAAAGGACGTCTTGGGGTCGTCCGCCTCGCAAGGCTTGTTCCCTCGCGAGGGTCTTGAGTGGTTGCTGGTGAAGATGGGCCATACCAGGCCGCTGGTGGAGCCACGCCCTGGGCCGCAGGCATGCAAGTCTGGGCACCCCCGTTCTCGGGACACCGATAGCCGCCCTCCGACCGCCCCCGCCACGGGCGCGACCGCAGCACGCGCACCTCCTCCGGAGCAGGCCGACCAGGTTGTTGTGCCCAACGGAGAAACTGGCCCTCAAGCTCCTTCGCCACATCACCATGCCATCCAAATGGCTGCCCCGCAACGGCAAGGAAGTGGTGTTGTCGCTGCTACCACCGTTACGAGCGGAGCGATGGTGCGGTGCACGTCTTCATCACCCATGCCGATCACTACAATGGAAGCCATGGCTTGGGCTCAACTGCTGCTGAGGTTTCTGCTAGCGACCGAGCAAATGGACGAGTGGTGTGCCACCATTCAGAGCCTGCTTGGTTTTGCCGAGGCTGGGGGCTCGCAGCAAGCTGGCCCACCACGGCATCCCCAAGCAACAATGACAACTCGCGCTGCTGGTTGTACGGAAGGGGCCACCCCCATAGTACAGTCCCCGCCACGACAACCGGCGCTAGCGCGGCAGAACCAAGAACCTGATGACGTCTCGATGGCCTCTTCTGACCCTCGAGCATGTCCAGACCAATGGCGAGACACGGAGGACAGGCAAAGGGGAGACACGTGTGTCGTCGTCGAGCGACGCCGCGATGACCACCGCTGGACCAATGGGTGCGATGGACCCGACGTTGACGAGCTCGCACTCGAGGTCAGTGGGTGCCTACCTTTAGAGGTTGGGTGCCCTTCCTTTACTCGTGAGCCGCGGCAAGTTCGTTGGCCTTCCGTCTGCATGTTCAAGCCAGAGATACCCCAGAAATATGATGGGAGGCTGAACCCGACAGAGTTTCTGAGCATCTACACCATTGCTGTTCAAGTTGCTGGGGGAAGAGATGAGCACGTGTTCGCCAACTACTTCCCTTTGGCGCTCAAGTCCAATGTGAGGTCTTGGCTGATGCACCTGCCGTAGAACTCCATTTCGCCATGAGATGACCTGTGCCATGAGTTCATTGGCGCCTACACTAGCGGCCATCAAGAACCAGGGCAGCCCAGCGACTTGCAGATCCTCCAGCAAAAGAAGGAGAGACTCTTCGGAAGTACTTGTAGAGATTCAGCAGAGTCCACAGGAACATCCGAAATATCCATCCAACAGCTGTGATAGCTGCCTTCCAGTCCAATGTGCGCAATCGCAAGATTCGTTCCAAGATGAACGTGCGGTTTCCCAAGACTGTGAAGGAGCTTTACACCTTGGTGGACAAGTGTGCTCAGATGGAGGAGGGAAAGAAACTCCCCGGAGAAGATGACTGCATCAATGTCAACTCAGAAGATGACGATGAATCCACCAGTCAGAAGAAGAGTAAGAAGCACAGCAAGAGGCGCAAGGATAAGGCGGTGATGACTGTTGAAGGATCAGGCACGCTCAGTACCGGCAAGAAGGCCAGAGCCGATGCCCTCGGCAAGGAAGCTGCCGTGTGTGCTCACTATTGAGATGTTGCGGCTGCCGAGAAGGCTGGAAAGGCGATGGGACATACTATAAGATTCATCAGACCAAGGGCCATGATCTTCAAGAGTGTCATCAGGTTGAGTAGCTTGTCAAGAGGCAGAGAGCAGAATATGAGAAGCGTGATAAGGAAAAAGATTAGAATGCCACTGGCGGGAAGGGCCAAGGTGGTGAAGCAAATCGTCCTGGCAAACCCTTCCAGAACCAAGGAAAACCCGCCTGGGGTCGAGAGAAGGAACTTGCAGTGATGAGAGTGATGGAGGGGATGAAGAGGAAACCAGTGAGCAGGACTTCCAGAAGGCCACTGATACCTTGTGCATTGACGAGGGTGCATCCCTGGAATTCTCTCACCGACAACTCAAACGGTGGGCACGTGAGGTCAATGCCATGGAGCCAGCAGCAGAAGCTTGGAGGCCGCTCAAATGGTCACGCACGCCCATCATCTTTGATGAAGAGGAACATCTTGACCATACCATTGCGGTAGGATGTTTGCCATTGTTGGTCTCTCCAACAATTCGCAACTTCAAAGTCACGAAGATGTTGGTTGACAGCGGGGCTGGGTTGAATCTGATTTCCCCAAAGGTCATCTGTAACTTCAGATAGTAGAGAAAGAACTAAACGACATGGGCACGTTTCAAGGAGTTAATCCCAGCAGGAGTCAGCCTAAGGGAAAGATCACGTTGCCTGTGACATTTGAGGGAGAACTAAACTACCAGACTGAGAAGATTGTGTTTGATGTGGTCGACCTCCCCCTGGTGTACAATGGGATCCTAGGATGCCTAGCCCTAGCTAAATTCATGGCGGCATCTCACTATGCCTACAACACCTTGAAATGCCTGGACCGGTAGGAGTCATTTCCCTCCCATCAGATGAGAAGGATGCAACCATTTGCATGGATAAGATGTACCGGGACGCAGTCGTGGCAGAAGCAACGGCAGCAGCAGTTCCCGCCAAGGAGAACAAAGGAAAGAAGAAGGATATCTGGGACGCCATCAAGGAATCTGGGAAGCGTATCTCTTCGAAGTGTGCCACGCATGTTGATGACTTGCCGGAGAGTTCCAATAGCAAGAGATCCAAGGTTGCTGCACCACAAGTGAAGAAGGTCCCGGCAGGGCTGGCTAGTGTAGATGACAAATAGGAAAGCGCGGTCGTTGCCTTCCAGCAGGTGAATATCGATGTGTTTGCCAAGCAACTATCTGATATCCCCGGTATTCCGAGGGAGGTAGTCGAGTACCACCTTGTTGTCTGCCGACATGCCCGACCTGTCAAGAAGAAATTTCAGAAGTTGGCCTTAGAGAGGCTGCAGTTTATTGCAGAAGAGATTAAAAAGCTTGAGGCAGCTGGTTTGGTCGAAGGAGTGCTACATCCACCGTGGTTAGCAAATCCGGCGGTTGTTCGCAAGGGTAACGAGAAATGGAGGCTTTGCATAGATTTCACAGATCTCAACAAGGCTTGCCTGAAGGACCCATTTCCCTTGCCGCACATTGATCAGATTATGGATTCCACTTCAGGCTGCGATTTTATCTCCTTTTTGGATGCACATTATGTATATCACCAAATCTTCATGGCCAAATAAGACAAAGAGAAGACTTCATTCATCACCCCATGTGGTATGTACTGCGTCTGCATGCCATTCGGATTAAAGAGTGACGGGTCTACTTTTGCAAGGGTGGTCTAGATTGGTTTTGAACAACAGCTGCATAGGAGCATTGAGGCTTATATGGATGATTTTGTGGTCAGCACCAAGGACAAAGCGACCCGCATCCAGGATTCAGAGGAGACATTTTCTAATTTATGCAAGATCGACTTGAAGCTCAACCCAGAGAAGTGTATGTTTGGCGTTCCCTCCGGCAAGCTACTTGGGTTCTTTGTGTCCCATCGAGGGATCGAAGCTAACCCCGACAAGATCAAAGCTATCGAGCAAATCCAGGCACCTAGGACAGTCAAGGATGTGAGGCATCTGATAGGGTGCATTGTTGTGCTAAGCAGACTCATTTCCAAGTCTGTCGAGCATGCCCTACCGTTCTTCAAAATTCTGAAAAAGGCAGGGCCCATGAAGTGGACCCCCGAAGCAGATGCAGTTTTGCAAGAGTTGAAGGCCTACTTGTCGTCTGTACCCACCTTGGTTGCCCCCAAACCACAAGAACCATTGCTGCTGTACTTGGCAGAAAACAATCAAGTGGTTAGTGCAGCCTTGGTGGCACAGCGGGAAGTGGAAGAAGCAGGAAGTGAGCAAGGCCCAGCAGAGCCAGATAACACTACAAAAAAAGAGACATCCGTGACATTTTGGGCCAAACAAAATTTCTTCTGTCATGCTTATGACACTTCTATGATGATAACTATGACAAAACCCAGTATCATCATAGATGTGGTGGGCTCCTACTTCTATGACAAAAAATCATGATAGAAAATGGGCTTTTCGTCCTGGGCAGGCGGGAGACGTGGCTTCATGACATTCTTTGGGCTGTCCATGATGGAAAAAACCATGGTAGAAGCAAGGGCGAGGAAAATACCGGGGAGTTCCCTGTTACGGTGGGTTTTCGGGGCCGAGCGATGCGCGTTTCTCTTGTACACGTACGCGCGTGGGTGCGAGGCATTGAGGTCTAATTGAACCCGAGCGAGGCGTTCGCCTACTGAACCCGAGCGATTGCACTACAGGCTACGTGTTACTAAACCCGAGTGATCGATCGATCTGGCTGTTAGCTGAACCCGATCGAGTGATTCCTTCGCTACTGTTGCTAACTGAAGCTGATTGAACCTGCTGCCTCTTGATGGACAGTGAGCGTTGTTGGGGGGTTGGATGAACAGGACCCCGTGGTAGTAGAGGCCGTTGCCGCTGGATGAACAGGACCCCAATCGATCGAGCTGGTTGGGGGTGGATGAACAGGACCCCGTGGAGGGCTGGATGAGCAGGACCCCATGGAGGGCTGGTTGAACAGTAGCCGATGGAGGGTTGGATGAACTGTAGCCCATGGAGGGGTGGTTGAACAGGAGCCTGTGGAGAGGGCTGGTTGAACATTAGCCGATGCAGGACCGGTGGAGGCTGGATGAATAGGAGCTTGTGGATGAACAGTTGCAGGTGGAGACTGGAGGCTGATGACCCACAAGTATAGGGGATCGCAACAGTTTTCGAGGGTAGAGTATTCAACCCAAATTTATTGATTCGACACAAGGGGAGCCAAAGAATATTCTCAAGTATTAGCAGCTGAGTTGTCAATTCAACCACACCTAGAAACTTAATATCTACATCAAGGTATTTAGTAGCAAAGTAATATGATAGTAGTGGTAACGGAGGCAAAAGGTAATGGTAGCAAAAGTAATATTTTTCGGTTTTGTAGTGATTGTAACAGTAGCTATAGAAAAGTAAATGAGCGAAGAACAATATGTGGAAAGCTCGTAGGCATTGGATCGGTGATGGAGAATTATGCCGGATGCGATCGATCATGTAACAGTCATAACCCAGGGTGACACAGAACTAGCTCCAGTTCATAAATGTAATGTAGGCATGTATTCCGAATATAGTCATACGTGCTTATGGAAAAGAACTTGCATGGCATCTTTTGTCCTACCCTCCCGTGGAAGTGGGGTCCTATTGGAAACTAAGGGATATTAATGCCTCCTTTTAATTGAGTACCGGACCGAAGCATTAACACATAGTGAATACATGAACTCCTCAAACTACGGTCATCACCGGTAAGTATCCCGATTATTGTCACTTCTGGGTTAACGGATCATCACACACACTAGGTGACTATTGACTTGCAAGATAGGATCAAGAACTCTCATATATTGATGAAAACATAATAGGTTTAGATCTAAAATCATGGCACTCGGGCCCTAGTGACAAGCATTAAGCATAGCAAAGTCATAGCAACATCAATCTCAGAACATAGTGGATACTAGGGATCAAACCCTAACAAAACTAACTCGATTACATGATAAATCTCATCCAACCCATCACCGTCCAGCAAGCCTACGATGGAATTACTCATGCACGGCGGTGAGCATCATGAAATTGGTGATGGAGGAAGGTTGATGATGATGATGGCGACAGATTCCCCTCTCTGAAGCCCCGAACGGACTCCAGATCAGCCATCCTGAGAGAGTTTAGGGCTTGGCGGCGGCTCCGTATCGTAAAACACGATGAATCCTTCTCTCTGATTTTTTTTCTCCCCTAAAGTGAATATATGGAGTCAAGGTTGAGGTCGGTGGAGCGTCAGGGGGCCCACGAGGCAGGGGGCGCACCCAGGGGGTAGGGCGCACCCCCACCCTCGGGGACAGGGTGTGGGCCCCCTGACGTGGATCTTTCTTACAGTATTTTTTATATTCCAAAATAATTCTTTGTTGATTTTCAAGTCATTCCGGGAACTTTTATTTCTGCACAAAAATAACACCATGTCAATTCTGCAAAAAACAGCGTCAGTCCGGGTTAGTTCCATTCAAATCATGCAAGTTAGAGTCCAAAACAAGGGCAAAAGTGTTTGCAAAAGTAGATACGACGGAGACGTATTAACTCCCCGAAGCTTAAATCTTTGCTTGTCCTCAAGCAATTCAGTTGATAAACTGAAAGTGATAAAGAAAAACTTTTACAAACTCTATTTGCTCTTGTTGTTGTAAATATGTAAAGCCAACATTTAGGTTTTCAGCAAAGATTATGAACTAACCATATTCACAATAACACCTAGGTCTCATGTTTACTCATATCAATGACATAATCAACTAGCGAGCAATCATAATAAATCTCGGATGACAACACTTTCTCAAAACAATCATGATATGATATGACAAGACGGTATCTCGCTAGCCCTTTCTGAGACCGCAAAACATAAATGCAGAGCACCTTTAAAGATCAAGGACTGACTAGACATTGTAATTCATGGTAAAAGAGATCCAGTCAAGTCATACTCAATGTAAACTAACAGTAATTGATGCAAATGACAGCGGTGCTCTCCAACTGGTGCTTTTTAATAAGAGGATGATGACTCAACATAAAAGTTAATAGATAGGCCCTTCGCAGAGGGAAGCAGGGATTTGTAGAGATGCCAGAGCTCGGTTTTGAAATAGATATGAATAATATTTTGAGCGGCATACTTTCATTGTCAAAAACAACCGAGAGATCTCGATATCTTCCATGCTACACACATTATAGGCAGTTCCCAAACAGAATGGTAAAGTTTATACTCCCCTCCACCAACAAGCATGAATCCATGGCTTGCTTCAAACAACGAGTGCCTCCAACGAACAAGAGTCCCAGGGGAGTTTTGTTTGCAGTTATTTTGATTTGATTTGCATAAAGCATGGTACTGGGCATCCCGGTGACCAGCCATTTTCTTGCAAATGACGAGCGGAGTCCACTCCTCTTGAGAATAACCCGCCTAGCATGGAAGATACAGACAGCCCTAGTTGATACATGAGCTATTCGAGCATACAAAAGAGAATGTTTATTTGAAGGTTTAGAGTTCGGCACATACAAATTTACTTGGAATGGCAGGTAGATACCGTATATAGGTAGGTATGGTGGACTCATATGGAACAACTTTGGGGCTTATGGAATTGGATGCACAAGCAGTATTCCCGCTTAGTACAAGTGAAGGCTAGAAAAAGACTGGGAAGCGACCAGCTAGAGAGCGACAACAGCCATGAACATGCATTAAAATTAATCAACACCGAATGCAAGCATGAGTAGGATATAATCCATCATGAACTGCAGCGATCCGACCTCAAACGGTCAAGTCTCTGTGCTTCAGTGTCATCCCTGGATCGGTAATGCTGACACACACAATACTCGAGGATTTATAACAGAGTAGCAATCACACTACTTATTACATCAAATGTCTTAGAAGAGAACTTATTAAAATAAATATGGCTTAAGGCCATCTAATACGATAATAGTGGAAGGCTTGGAAGATAAAGTGAGTCCATCAACTCCAACGGCATAGCTGAGCTGCACGGCAACAACCTAACGAACCTTACTCCTCATCTGAAAAGTCTGCAACATAATACGTTGCAGCCCAAAAAGGGCCAGCACATGGAATATGCTGGAAATGTAACATAGTAGAGCAAGAACAGAATAATGCTATCACTACATGCATATTTGGCTGGTGGAAAGCTCTATGGTTACAGTTTTTGCGAAAAGCCAATTTTTCCCTACAACAAAGGAATATATTTTATTTAACTATCATGGTAGTTGAAACATCATTGAGAAGGTTCCTCCAACTCAATCCCAATTAGAAGTAATTATTAACCCAACAACATTAATTTAGAGCGATGATAATCCAAGTACTAGATACTCAAGATTGTCCATAATCGGGGACACGGCTAACCATGATTAGTTTATACACTCTGCAGAGGTTTGCGC
Organism: Triticum aestivum; assembly: GCF_018294505.1. Classification (NCBI taxonomy): domain Eukaryota; kingdom Viridiplantae; phylum Streptophyta; class Magnoliopsida; order Poales; family Poaceae; genus Triticum; species Triticum aestivum. The sequence goes on along the minus strand of NC_057794.1, from coordinate 211,943,574 downwards.
ACTTTTCCCCAGAAGACTTGATCTCCTCCGTTGGATTTCTCGCACTACATTATGTTTGAGAAATGGATGACCGAGACACTCTTTTAGAAGCATTAACTCTCTACTCCGGATAGACTATACCACCTACAACACACTACCTGCTAGTCTATCTCTTCAAGAGCTTCACGCAACTTACTCAACGATGCTAGAGCCCACAATAGCTTGTGGCTGCACACGGAAGTCTCTAGCATGAAATATCTCAGTTCCCTTTGAGCCTGTGTGGCGGACCGTAGGATTATCACACAGTTACTCCGGGATATCCTAGGACAACACTGGATTCTCCAGGTGCCCAAGCTATCCACCTAGATGTGCATCAAAGTGGCCACCTTAAGTTGAACCGTTAATTAAAAATCTCACATCTGTCATGGTTTCACTCAAACCCAATCCACGTTTATGAGCATAGCATAGCAATATAAGCAATATGTAGAAGTAACTCCCAAGGGTTTGATAATAACAGGGCAATAGGTTCTACCTCATCAACTACTTCCCAACCCACATGTTATCAAGTCCTAACCATGCAATGTTTGAGGATTGGAACTAATGCATAAAAACTGGGTGATAAAGGGTATGATCAAAGTGTTACTTGCCTTGCTGATGATCCGCAAAACCTAGAGACTCATAGTAGCACGCTTCACTCTCCGGGTGTTCTATCGCAAACAAACAATAGCATACATAAGCAATCAAGCAAAGAAGCACGGGTAAAACTCAAATAAGAGATCTAACCAGAAATTTCAACTTAAGAACTCCGGTTTGCAAAAAGAATCAAATCAAACGGAGCAACGAAACTCAAACTGCGAGAGAAACAAGATCCAATTACTAATCTGGGCTAAAGTCAAATTTTACTGTACCAAAATCTTGTTCAAGTTGGTTAAACAGAAAGAGGGTTTCGAGACGAAGATGTAGGCGCTTGAATCGCCTGATTACGATAAACGAGCGAAAAGATAAACTAAAACGAAAATTGGATCAGAAATCGCGATCGAAAATAATCGCGGAAAATCCGGGAAAAAGAAAATTGGCGAACAGGCTAACGAACGAACGTTCGTGGTCTATGGCTAATGAGTAAACACCATTCGTTAAAACGAACATACGAACGAACGTCCGCTAAATAAACTCAACCGGAAAAAAATAAAACCGATCTATTCTAAAAAAACCTAGGGTTTTAAAAAAATCGGATTGGTTTTTTCTCAAAACCGGCAGCGGCGAGGCGACTACCTTGGCGGGGCTCCGACGAGGTCCGGCGGTCTCTGCGGGGTCCGGGTGGGCCTGCGGGGCGGCGGGCGGTGCGGCGTGGCGGCGGGGAAGGTGCGGCGCGGAGGGCGAGGCGCGACAGCGGTGCGGCGTGCGGCAGCGGTGCGGCGCTGTGATGGCGGGGCGCGGCAGGCGGCGGGGTTGGCGGGAGGTGGTGGAGTTGGGGGCGGGGGCGGCACTATAAAAGGAGGGGGGCTTGCTTGGGGGAGGGGCAAGGCGGCGCGGGAGAGTCCCGGTCGGACTCGGCCTCGAGCGGCGGCGGCGGCCTCCCGGTCTCCTGGAGGGAGACGAGGCGCGGGGAGGTGGGCCGGCTCGGCTGGGCTTCGCCCAGTCGGCGCTGGATATATATATATTTTTTTGAATAATTTCACCGAAACTTAAATAAATCCTAGAAAAAAAAATAAAAATCTAAAAATGCCAAAACAAATTTTCACCGTCTAAATAAAATATTTGGAACGAGATGAACATTTTATTGGCCCTAAAATGCAATTTTGTAAAATGTGCAATTTTTCTAATCCAAATAAAATAGCAATAAAGTCCGAATAAAAATCCAAATATTTGATTTTAATATTTTTCTTCCAATATTTCATTTATTTTGGAGAAGTCATATTATTTCCTCTCATATATTTTTAATATGAAATATTTTTGGAGAGAAAAATAATTAAAACCAAAATTCCTCGTTTCAATATTTGATTGAATTCAAATATGACAACGGTGAAATCCCCAACTCTCTCCGAGGGTCCTTGAGTTGCTTAGAATTTCGTGGATCGCGAAGCGAAATGCAGCAAAATATGATATGCATGAATGATCTATGTATAACATTCCAAATTGGAAATTTGGGATGTTACAAACCTACCCCCCTTAAAATGAATCTCGCCTTTGAGATTCGGGTTGGCTAGAAAATAGGTGTGGGTGGTGTTTGCGAAGATCATCCTCTCGTTCCCAGGTGGCTTCATCCTCGGTATGGTGGCTCCACTGAACCTTGCAAAACTTGATAACCTTGCTGCGGGTGGCTCGGCTAGCATATTCAAGAATCCTAACTGGCTTCTCCTCATAGGTCAGATCATTGTCCAACTGAATCGCCTCCAAGGGCACTGTATCTCTTAGCGGTATATCGTCCATCTCAGCATGACACTTCTTCAGCTGTGAAACATGAAACACATCATGGACTCCTGACAGTCCTTCAGGTAACTCCAACTTGTAGGCAACTTCTCCCATACGCTCGAAAATTTGATACAGTCGTACAAATCTCGGGGCTAACTTTCCCTTAATTCCAAAACGTTTCACTCCTCGCAAGGGTGACACTCGCAGATATGCTCTGTCTCCAATTTCATAGGTTATTTCCTTGTGTTTCGAATCTGCATAACTCTTCTGTCTGGACTGAGCTGCCTTTAATCTATCTCGGTTCAACTTAACCTTTTCTTCAGACTCCTTGATCAAATCTGGTCCAAACAACTGTCGGTCTCCAACTTCATCCCACAATAACGGTGTTCTGCACCTCCATCAATACAGGGCTTTGAACGGTGCCATCTTCAAACTGGCTTGATAACTATTGTTGTATGAGAACTCCGGGTAGGGTAAATTGTCATCCCAACTAGATCCATAATCTAGCGCACAGGCTCTCAACATATCCTCCAGAATCTGGTTGACTCTCTCGGTCTATCCATCCGCCTGCGGGTGGAATGCTGTACTGAACTCCAATCTTGTTCCCAAAGTCTGATGCAGTTGATGCCAAAACTTTGAGGTAAACTGTGTTCCTCTATCTGATACGATGGTCCTAGGAACTCCATGTAGACATACGATCCTGGTCATATATATCTTGGCCAACTTCGCACTTGTATAGGTGGTTTTCCATGGGATAAAGTGAGCCACTTTGGTCAAGTGATCAACTACTACCCATATAGAATCATATCCCGATTTGATCCTGGGTAATCCGGTGATAAAATCCATGCCAAGTTTATCCCACTTCCATTCGGGTATCGGCATAGGTTGTAACAATCCTGCTGGCTTTTGATGTTCAGCCTTCACTCTCTGACATACATCACATACGGCTACATACTCGGCAATATCCTTCTTCATACCAGTCCACCAGAAACGTTCCTTCAAATCCAAATTCATCTTGGTGTTTCCGGGGCATATCGAGTATGGTGAGTCATGAGCCTCCTGAAGTATTAACTTCCCGATCTCTGTTTTATTGGGCAAATAAACACGGTCCTCAAACCATAAGGTGTCGTGTTCATCCTCACGAAAACCTTTGGCCTTTCCTTTGCTCATTCTCTCTTTTATCTCAGCAATCTCCGCGTCATCCTTCTGAGCTTCTCGAATATTTCCCAACAATGTAGACTGAACCTCCATTGTTGCAACAAAACCTCTAGGAACAATCTCCAATCGAAGTTCCCTGAGATCCTCTGCTAACTCCTTTGGTAATCCCGTGCTCACTAGGCTATTAGCATAACTCTTCCGACTCAAAGCGTCTGCTACGACATTGGCATTGCCTGGATGATAGTGAAGGTGATGTCATAATCCTTTATAAGCTCCAACCATCTCCTCTGCCTAAGGTTCAGCTCCTTCTATGTGAAAATGTACTTCCAACTCCTATGATCCGTGTACACATCACAACGATTTCCAATAAGGTAATGTCTCCATGTCTTCAACGCATGCACTACTGCTGCTAACTCCGAATCATGCGTGGCATAATTTAACTCATGCAATTTCAATTGTCGTGAGGCATACGAAACAACTCTTCCGTCCTGCATAAGCACACTTCCAAGTCCTAGGCGAGATGCATCACAATACACTTGAAACTCCTTACGTATATCCGGCAGAATTAGCACTGGGGCTGTAGTCAAACGTTTCTTTAACTCCTGAAAACTCGCCTCGAATTCTTCTGTCCATTTAAATTTGGTATCTTTCTTCAATAACTCCGTCATTGGTTTTTCAATCTTGGAAAAGTTCTCAATGAATCTCCGATAGTATCCTGCGAGTCCAAGAAAACTACGGATCTCGCTACCTGAAGTGGGTGCCAACCATTCAGTGACTGACTAAACCTTGGTGGGATCTACTGCTACACCTTCTCCTGATATAACATGTCCAAGGAATCCGACTTCCTTCAACAAAAACTCACATTTGTTGAAGTTGGCATACAACTGGTGTTCCCTGAGTTTATCGAGAACTAAACGCAAATGCTCTTCGTGCTCCTCCTCATTCTTCGAGTATACCATTATATCATCAATGAACACTACAACAAACTTATCCAAATATTCCATGAACACCTTGTTCATCATGCTCATGAAATAGGCAGGGGCGTTAGTCAATCCAAATGACATGACCGTATACTCATACAACCTGTACCTTGTGGTAAATGTTGTCTTTGGTATATCCTTCTCTTGAATCTTCAGCTGGTGATATCCAGATCGCCGATCGATCTTTGAAAACACCTTAGCTCCTTGCAGCTGGTCAAACAAATCATTGATCATCGGCAGTGGGTATTTGTTTTTGATTGTCACCTTATTTAATGCGCGATAATCAACAACCATTCTTATAGACTTATCCTTCTTCTCAACCAAAAGCACTAGGCTCCCCATGGTGATGAACTCCGTTGAATGTAACCTTTCTCCAATAACTCCTTGATCTGCTTCTTGATCTCCTCTAGATCATTCGTGGGCATCCGATAGGGTCTCTTTGATATAGGCCCGGTGCCTGGCAACAGTTCTATCAAAAACTCGATGTCTCGGTCCGGTGGCATGCCTGGTAACTCCTCTAGAAAAACATCTGGGTAATCCTTCACTACAGGCACTTCCTCCTGAATAATTCCCATGAGGGTATTCACTTCGCTACTCCTAGGCGCATGCCTATTACATACTTAATCCTTTTTCCCTCAGAGGTGGTGAGACAAATTGACTTACTAACACAGTCAATGCTTCCTCCATACTTTGACCTCCAGTCCATGCCTAATATCACATCCCATCCTTGTGACTCCAAGATTATTAGGTCGGACGGGAAAACATGGCCACGAATGGTTAAGGGTATCTGGTCGCACCATCGACTAGCCTTATACTCTGCTCCAGGTGAAATTACTAACAGAGGGGTCCTAAGGGTTTGGGTTGGCAGTTTAAACTTCTCCACGAATCCCCTTGATATGTATGAATGTGATGCACCAGTATCAAAAAGAACAAGGGCGGTAAAAGACTTAACCAAAAACTTACCAATAACCGCGTCTGGCTGCTCTTCAAGCTCCTCCACGTTAACGTGGTTCACTTGTCCTTTGTTGAATGGATTAGGCTTCTTCCCAGCGCTCCCGTTACCGTTTCCATTATTTGCTTCCGGGCAGTCCGTGGCATAGTGTCCAGTCTTCCCGCACTTGAAACAAGTAACGTGGCTTAGGTCTCTCTTGGCGGGTGTGGCTGGATTGGGTCAGTTCTGATTGTTGCTTGCTCCATTCCCATTCCCATTCCTTGGGCCGGTATGATTATGGGTACTTCCTCTATTGTGGGTGTGGACTCCATGGTTATGAACAAGTCCTCCCGAGTTCGGGGTTAGACGAGGCTTCTGCTGAGCTCCTGAGTTATACCTTCCTTGTCCATACTTTATTTTGCGGCTCTCAATTTGCTGCTGCTTCCCTTCAATCATAAGAGCCTTATCTACCAACTTCTGGTAGTTGTTGAATGTTGCCACCATCAACTGCATGCTCATATCATCGTTCAACCCTTCCATAAACTTCTCCTGCTTCGCGGCATCTGTGGCCACATCGTCACGGGCATAACGAGATAACTTGCTAAATTCATCCACGTACTGAGCCACAGTACGGTTCCCCTGGTGTAAGTTGTGAAACTCACGCTTCTTCATGCTCATAGCTCCTGTTGAGACATGGGCGGTGCGGAATGCTTGCTGAAACTGGTCCATATAAAAGTGGCTATAGGATAGGTGACTATGTAATTCTCCCACCATGAGGCTGCTAGTCCATCCAACTGATGTGCGGCAAAATGCACCTTCTCAGCATCTGTACATCCTGCAGTGGTTAACTCCCTTCCAATCTTGCGGAGCCAATCTTCTGCCACTATCGGCTCGGTGCTACTGGAAAACACCGACGGCTGCAACCTCAGAAAACAGGCTAGGTTATCCACTGGTGGTGGTGGCGGTGGGCTGTTGTTTTTGTTGTTGTTGCCTTGGTTCTGTACTAACAACTACATCAGGGTATTCTGCTGCTGGATCAACTAAGTGAGCTCCGGTGGGAAAGTAAATCCGTGGTCACGTCTCGGAGGTATCTGAGGGTGTAGAGGGAAGAGAATAGAATAGAACGAGGTCTAGTGAGAAAAACACTACCCATATGCACATGAGACAAACACAATAATTCCACTCAATCAAGCAAGCAAGGGCATACAATCGATCTAACTATCATTATAAAAGTGCTTGGACTATACTATATACATGGTGGAATACTACTACTGATGTGGTGGTCTACTAGAAATATTGCTCGCTTGAAGACTCCATAATGTTTGCTCTAGCTTCATCTTCATAGTCATCATCGCTATCGTCGGTGTCCGAGTCGGTGTCGTCGATGATGATGTAGTCCTCCGGTCGAATCTCCTTGGGTTCTTCGTCTTCTCCTCCTGGCTCGGTTGAAGACTCCATACATGCGGAAGGCTTGGACGATAAAGTGGGTCCATCAAATCCAACGGCATAGCTGAGCTGCATGGCAATGACCTAACGAACCTTACTCCTCGTCTGAAAAGCCTGCAACATAATACGTTGCAGCCCGAAAACGGGTCGGCACATGGAATATGCTGGCAATGTAACACAGTAGAGCAAGAACAGAATAATGCTATCACTACATGCATATTTGGCTGGTGGAAAGTTCTATGGTTACAGTTTTTGTGAAAAGCCAATTTTTCCCTGCAACAAAGGAATATATTTTATTTAACTATCATGGTAGTTGAAACATCATTGAGAAGGTTCCTCCAACTCAATCCCAATTAAAAGTAATTATTAACCCAACAATATTAATTTAGAGCGATGAGATACATATGATAATCCAAGTACTAGATACTCAAGATTGTCCATAACCTGGGACACGGCTAACCATGATTAGTTTATACACTCTGCAGAGGTTTGTGCACTTTTCCCCACAAGACTCGATCTCGTCCGTTGGATTTCTCGCACTACATTATGTTTGAGAAATGGATGACCGAGACACAGTCTTTTAGAAGCATTAACTCTCTACTCCGGATAGACTATACCACCTACAACCTACTACCTGCTAGTCTATCTCTTCAAGAGCTTCACGCAACTCACACAACTATGCTAGAGCCCATAATAGCTTGTGGCTGCACACGGAAGTTTCTAGCATGAAATATCTCAGTTCCCTTTGAGCCTGGGTGGCGGACCGTAGGATTATCACACGGGTACTCCGGGATATCCTAGGACAACACTGGATTCTCCAGGTGCCCAACAAGCAATCCACCTAGATGTGCATTAAGGTTGCCACCTTAAGTTGAACCATTAATTAACAATCTCACATTTGTCATGGTTTCACTCAAACCTGATGAAGACATCAATACAATTGTTACACCCACAGCCCCTGCTGCTATACATACTGGACCAATTACTAGAGCTCGTGCACGCTAACTAAATTACCAGGTACTTTCGTTTCTTGGTAATGATTCTAATGTTCATGAGAATATGATGCTGCCTAAATTGGATACATTTGTTTTGCTTACAAATGAAGGGCCTAGCTTGGAGAAGGATGAATATTGGAGCAAGAACAAGCATGGAGATGATGGCATGCGCAAGGGGAACAAGAACGGAGTTACAAGTGATGATTTCAGGACTTTGAAGCCACCATAATGGATGCATGAAGCCTTGGACGAAATATACAAGATGCCACTTCATAAATTTCGTCCCGAGGCTATTTTAGGTGCTGCGTCACCTTATTATTGGGCCAGGCCCATGTAATTTCGAAATACATAAGTATATGCTATTTTTAGAGTCCGTATGTGTGGGGAAACAAGAGATAGGGTTGATTTCGTACCCCTCCACCAAGGGCCACGAAATTCCCCCCTCTTCCTCCATATATACAGCCCTTAGGGCATCGTTTAGACTTTGGGGTTTTGTTTAGATTAAAAGTTCGCCATAGCTGCAACTTCGTGTACTTCGTTTGTGTTCAACGACCAGACAAAGGCGTCACAGAACCCCACCTTGATCAATAAAGCTTTGATCTTATATTCGCAATATCCAGATTGCAATCTCAGTTTCTTGCTTGTTCTTTGTTTGCTCGCAGGAAACAGACCCTCGTGGTCAGGTTGATCGTGCTCCGGCGTGGTCAATAACCTCTCGGAGTTGGTTTAGCGATTGCTAAGGCGCGGCGTCCTCGCACGTTCGTAGTCGGATCGTCAAAGTCGACTGCCACCAAAGCGATATCCATCATCTCATCGAAAGATAGGACACCTTTGCCTCTATCAAGTGGTATCAGATTTCCAGGTTGCTCGGTGAGATTTTACAGTTTTTCGTAGTTTAGATCGAGTCTGTTCTTCATACCTATAGTCCACGAAAAAGCCACAAAAAAATTAGGGTTAGTTCATCATATCTGAACCAATCTGAGACTTTGCATAATCTTTTTAGGGTTTTGCTTTGTTGAATTTGCGGTTGCATCGTCGTGTCTAGTTGCTGGTCTTAGAGTCTAGTCTTTTAGAGTTTCGAGTTCTGGTCATAAGTTGTCACGCCGCCACCGCTTCGAATCCGTATCCATATACCACCACAGTTGTCATATACCACCACCGCTGCCATCTACCACCATATATCCACCACCAATCCGAGTTCTTGTCATATTAGGTTTGTTTTTGAGATCCATCTAGATTCCGATTCGTGTTTCCTTGCCGGAGTAGGTTTCGGAAAAAAAAGAGTCCGGAAACCACGCTCCGTTTAGGCCCAAAATTTTTCGAAAACGCATTTTTCGAAAAAATTTCTGGCTATCCTATTTTTAGGTGTTTCTGAGTGTTTTGAGACAGGTGCCATTATAGGAAGTTTTTTTTGACCCGTTTCCAGTTTCTGGGTCCGGGCAGTCGAAAAAAAAATTGGTCGAAAAAATTTCGTGCCCATCCTGTCAGTTTGAGCTAGGAGGAGTTTTGAGACACTCGCCATTATAGTGATTTCTCGCAAAAAAATAGCAGCGCAAAAAAAAGAGCGCAAAAAAAAGAGCGAAAAAAAATTCCAGAGTGTGCTTTTCCCTTGTTTACGTGCCGCGCCGTGATTTTGTTGGTGTTCTAGGCTCGCGTCTCTAGCATAGTCTAGCCTAGGACCAGCACAGTACCATCGTTGAGCGTTTATTCAACTTTGCATCTCTGAATTGATTATTGCTGACCCTTTTTGCTACCATATTATAAGCCTTCCCAGCTCCACATACATCTACGTCGTGCGTTTGACTCTCCCTGATAATCGCTCTATCCAAGCTTTGAGAGTTTTTGACTACAACGGTTGCCGATCACTGCCTGCTGCTGGGTAAGAACTGGTAAGAATTTGAGATTTGCTTGACGGATTTGTGACACCCACCACCACCTCTTGTTAATAGTCTGTAGGATCATATTATTGTGTGTTTCTATTGCTGCTAACCATGCCAGGATCACAAGCCGACGAGACTGACTGGGAGAACATGACGAATAAGGATTTGCATGATAAATTTCAGCAAATGATGAGTGAACAGGTGCAAGACGTGCTAAACAGATTTGAAGAGGCCATGGAGAAGATAGATGGCATGGAGAAGACGTTCGAAACAAAGCTCGATAACAAGTTTAATGAATTGCTCGCGCGTCTTCCACCACCACCACCCGCTGCACCTAACGCACCTCTCCAACAACAACAACAACGACTACCTCCACGTCGCGAAATAGACCTCCGCCGAGCGAGCCGTGTTCCTCTTGCGTTTGGCCAAACTGTTGGTGCTGCTGTTGATACTTCTGTGGCTCCTGCTGCTGATGCGGAGGAGGATGATTCTGTGGGAGATTACGAGGATGAGGTTTCTCAAAATCAGAACTACGTGCAACCACCAGCACCACCACCAGCAGGTCGACCTCAGGTATATATTCGTAATGGTAGGCCTGCACCACCACCTCAGGTACGAGATGATGTCCATATTCCTAAACTGAAATTGAATATTCCACCATTTGAGGGTAGATATGTTCCTGATATATATCTTACTTGGGAGTTAGAAACTGAACAACGTTTTACATGTTTACAATATCCCGAGGAGAGACAGGTTGTTGCTGCTGTTTGTGCTTTCACTAGTTTTGCATGTGTCTGGTGGTCTGAACATTGTAGATTATATCCTATTCCAACTACTTGGGCTGCTTTGAAAACTGCTATGCGTACGCATTGGGTTCCACCATATTATCAACGTGAATTGCTTCAAAAATTGCAGCGTTTAAGACAAGGAAAAAAACCTGTAGAAGAATATTATCAGGAATTACAAACTGGCATGATTCGATGTGGTATTGTTGAGGAGAATGAAGCTATGCTTGCACGTTTTCTGGGTGGATTAAATAGAGAGATTCAGACCATTCTAGACTATAAGGAGTATACTAATATCACTCGTTTATTCAATCTTGCTTGTAAAGCTGAACGTGAAGTGCAGGATCGACAAGCATTGGCGCGAACTAACTTTTCTGCAGGCCGACCTTCATCATGGACACCGCGTGCATCTTCTACTTCAACTGCACCAGCACCTAAATCAGGTGCCTCCTACAGCCGTGATACAAGAAAACAGGAACAACCACCATTATCTGCCAAGAGCGCACCTGCCGGGCCTGCACAGAGTTCTTCTTCTTCCAGGGCATCAACAGGGCACACAAGTGATATTATTTGTCGTCGTTGTAAGGGAGGAGGTCATTATGCGAGAGAATGCAAATCTTCGCGTGTGATGATTGCTACCGAGGGTGGTGGATATGAGTCCGCTAGTGACTATGATGAGGAGACATTGGCTCTTATTACACGTGAAGAACATGGTGGAGATGATTCTGATCATGAGACGCAATACATGGCTCCTGAAGACGCTGACAAGTATGAATGTTTAGTTGCTCAACATGTTTTGAGTGTGCAGGTCACACAAGCTGAGAAAAATCAGAGGCACAATTTGTTCCATACCAAGGGAGTTGTGAAGGAATGTTCTGTGCACGTCCTAATAGATGGAGGGAGCTGCAACAACTTGGCTAGCATGGAGATGGTGGAGAAGCTTTCTCTCACCACAAGACCACATCCACATCCTTACTACATCCAATGGTTCAACAACAGCGGCAAGGTTAAGGTAACACGTACTGTTCGTGTGCATTTTAGTATCTCTACATATGCTGATTATGTTGATTGTGATGTGGTACCTATGCAAGCATGTTCCTTATTACTTGGTAGACCATGGCAATTTGATAAAAATTCTGTACACCATGGTAGAAACAATCACTATACTCTTGTTCATAAGGATAAAAATATTACTTTGCTTCCTATGACTCCTGATTCCATTTTGAAAGATGATATTAATAGAGCTAATAAAGCAAAACAGGAGAAGAATAAGAGTGAAAATCAGATTGTGGCAAAAGAATTTGAGCAACAAATGAAGCCTAATAATAAACCATCTAGTGTTGCTTCTGAAATTAAATTGAAAAGTGCATGTTTATTTGCCACCAAATCTGATATTGATGAGCTAGATTTCAGCAAATCTGTTTGCTATGCTTTTGTGTGCAAAGAGGCATTATTTTCATTCGAGGACGTGCCTTCCTCTTTGCCTCCTGCTGTCACTAACATTTTGCAGGAGTTCGCTGACGTTTTTCCACAAGACGTGCCACCGGGATTACCGCCTATTCGAGGGATTGAGCATCAGATTGACTTAATTCCCGGTGCTTCACTGCCAAACCGTGCACCATATCGTACCAATCCAGAGGAGACGAAGGAGATTATGCGTCAAGTACAAGAGCTTCTCGACAAAGGTTATATACGCGAATCCCTTAGTCCTTGTGCTGTTCCTATTATTCTAGTTCCGAAAAAGGATGGTACATCACGTATGTGTGTTGATTGTAGAGGCATTAATAATATTACTATTCGTTATCGTCATCCTATTCCTTGGCTAGATGATATGCTTGATGAATTGAGTGGCTCTACAATATTCTCCAAAGTTGATTTGCGTAGTGGCTACCATCAAATTCGTATGAAATTGGGAGATGAATGGAAAACAGCATTTAAAACTAAGTTTGGATTATATGAGTGGTTAGTCATGCCTTTTGGGTTAACTAATGCACCTAGTACTTTCATGAGATTAATGAACGAAGTTTTACATGCTTTCATTGGACGATTTGTGGTAGTTTACTTTGATGACATATTGATTTATAGCAGATCTTTGGAAGAACATTTGGAACATTTACGTGCTGTTTTTATTGCTCCACGTGATGCACGTTTGTTTGGTAACCTTGGGAAGTGCACCTTTTGCACCGACCGAGTATCTTTTCTTGGCTATGTTGTTACTCCACAGGGAATTGAAGTTGATAAAGCCAAGATTGAAGCTATTGAGAGTTGGCCACAGCCCAAAACGGTCACACAAGTGAGGAGTTTTCTTGGCCTCGCTGGATTCTATAGGCGTTTTGTGAGAGATTTCAGCACCATTGCTGCACCTCTCAATGAGCTTACAAAGAAAGATGTGCCTTTTCTTTGGGGTACCGCACAGGAAGAAGCCTTCACGGTATTGAAAGATAAGTTGACACATGCTCCTTTACTCCAACTTCCTGATTTTAATAAGACTTTTGAGCTTGAATGTGATGCTAGTGGAATTGGATTAGGAGGTGTGTTATTACAAGATGGCAAACCTGTTGCATACTTTTCTGAAAAATTGAGTGGGCCTAGTCTGAATTATTCTACTTATGATAAAGAATTATATGCTCTTGTTCGGACTTTAGAAACATGGCAACATTATTTATGGCCCAAAGAATTTGTTATACATTCTGATCATGAATCTTTGAAACATATTAAAAGTCAAGCTAAACTGAATCGTAGACATGCTAAATGGGTTGAATTCATTGAGACTTTCCCTTATGTCATTAAACACAAGAAGGGAAAAGAAAATGTTATTGCTGATGCATTGTCTCGTCGCTATACTATGCTTTCACAACTTGACTTCAAAATATTTGGTTTGGAGACCATCAAAGATCAATATGTGCATGATGTTGATTTTAAAGATGTAATGCAGAATTGTAAAGAAGGAAGAATGTGGAACAAGTTTGTTGTTAACGATGGATTTGTGTTTCATGCTAACAAGCTATGCATTCCAGCTAGCTCCGTTCGTCTTTTCTTGTTGCAGGAGGCGCATGGAGGAGGATTAATGGGACACTTTGGCATGAAGAAGACGAAGGACGTACTTGCTACACATTTCTTTTGGCCAAAGATGAGACGGGGTGTTGAGCGTTTTATTGCTTGCTGCACTACATGTCAAAAAGCTAAGTCACGACTCAATCCTCATGGTTTATATATGCCTTTGCCTGTACCTAGTGTTCCTTGGGAGGATATATCTATGGACTTTGTTTTAGGTTTACCTCGAACAAAGAAGGGGAGGGATAGCATATTTGTTGTCGTGGATAGATTCTCGAAAATGGCACACTTTATACCATGTCATAAAAGCGATGATGCTGTTAATGTTGCTGATTTGTTCTTTCGTGAAATTATTTGCTTGCATGGTGTGCCAAATACTATTGTTTCAGATCTTGATACTAAATTTCTTAGCCACTTTTGGAGATGTTTATGGGCTAAGTTGGGGACTAAACTGCTTTTTAGTACTACTTGTCACCCCCAAACTGATGGACAAACTGAAGTAGTCAATAGAACGTTGCCTACTATGCTTAGGGCAGTTTTGAAGAATAATAAGAAAATGTGGGAGGAATGCTTGCCTCATATTGAATTTTCTTATAATCGTTCATTGCATTATACTACTAAGATGTGCCCTTTTGAAGTTGTGTATGGTTTCCTACCTCGTGCACCTATTGATTTGTTGCCTCTTCCATCTTCGGAGAAGGTTAATTTTGATGCTAAACAATGTGCTGAATTGATTTTAAAAATGCATGAGTTAACTAAGGAAAACATTGAGCGTATGAATGCTAAATATAAACTTGCTGGAGATAAGGGTAGAAAACATGTTGTGTTTGCACCTGGAGATCTTGTTTGGTTACATTTGCGTAAGGATAGATTTCCTGATTTGCGCAAATCAAAGTTAATGCCACGTGCTGATGGTCCCTTTAAGGTGTTAGAGAAAATAAATGATAATGCATATAAACTTGAGCTGCCTGCAGATTTTGGGGTCAGTCCCACTTTTAACATTGCAGATTTGAAGCCTTATTTGGGTGAGGAAGATGAACTTCCATCGAGGACGACTTCATTTCAAGAAGGGGAGGATGATGAGGACATCAATACAATTGTTACACCCACAGCCCCTGCTGCTATACATACTGGACCAATTACTAGAGCTCCTGCACGCCAACTAAATTACCAGGTACTTTCGTTTCTTGGTAATGATTCTAATGTTCATGAGAATATGATGCTGCCTAAATTGGATACATTTGTTTTGCTTACAAATGAAGGGCCTAGCTTGGAGAAGGATGAACATTGGAGCAAGAACAAGCATGGAGATGATGGCATGCGCAAGGGGAATAAGAACGGAGTTACAAGTGATGATTTCAGGACTTTGAAGCCACCATAATGGATGCATGAAGCCTTGGACGAAATATACAAGATGCCACTTCATAAATTTTGTCCCGAGGCTATTTTAGGTGCTGCATCACCTTATTATTGGGCCAGGCCCATGTAATTTCGAAATACATAAGTATAGGCTATTTTTAGAGTCCGTATGTGTGGGGAAACAAGAGATAGGGTTGATTTCGGACCCCTCCACCAAGGGCCACGAAATTCCCCCCCTCTTCCTCCATATATACAGCCCTTAGGGCATCGTTTAGACTTTGGGGTTTTGTTTAGATTAAAAGTTCGCCATAGCTGCAACTTCGCGTACTTCGTTTGTGTTCAACGACCAGACAAAGGCGTCACAGAACCCCACCTTGATCAATAAAGCTTTCATCTTATATTCGCAATATCCAGATTGCAATCTCAGTTTCTTGCTTGTTCTTCATTTGCTCGCAGGAAACAGACCCTCGTGGTCAGGTTGATCGTGCTCCGGCGTGGTCAATAACCTCTCGGAGTTGGTTTAGCGATTGCTAAGGCGCGGCGTCCTCGCACGTTCGTAGTCGAATCGTCAAAGTCAACTGCCACCAAAGCGATATCCATCATCTCATCGAAAGACGGGACACCTTTGCCTCTGTCAAAACCCAATCCACGTCTACGAGCGTAGCATAGCAATATAAGTAATACGTAGAAGTAACTCCCAAGGGTTTGATAATAACAGTGCAATAGGTTCTACCTCATCAACTACTTCCCAACCCACATGTTATCAAGTCCTAACCAAGTAATGTTTTAGGATTGGAACTAATGCATAAAAACTAGGTGATAAAGGGTATGATCAAAGTGTTACTTGCCTTGCTGATGATCCGCAAAACCTAGAGACTTGTAGTAGCACGCTTCACACTCCGGGTGTTCTATCGCAAACAAACAATAGCATACATAAGCAATCAAGCAAAGAAGCACGGGCAAAACTCAAATAAGAGATCTAACCAGGAAGTTCAACTTAAGAACTCTGGTTTGCAAAAAGAATCAAATCAAACAGAGCAACGAAACTCAAACTGCGAGAGAAACAAGATCTGATTACTAATCTGGACTGAAGTCAAATTTTACTGTATCAAAATCTTGTTCAAGTTGGCTAAACATAAATAGGGCTTCGAGATGAAGATCTAGGCGCTTGAATCGCCTGATTTCGATAAATGAGAAAAAAGATAAACTAAAACGAAAATTGGATCAGAAATCGCGGTTGCAAATAATCGCAGAAAATCCGAGAAAAAGAAAACTGACGAACAGGGTAACGAACGAACGTTCGTTGTCTACGGCTAACGAGTGAACACCATTCGTTAAAGCAAACGTACGGACAAACGTCCGCTAAATAAACTAAACCGGAAAAAAATAAAACTGATCTATTCTAAAAAAACCTACGGTTTTAAAAAAACCGGATCGGTTTTTTTTCTCAAAACCGGTAGCGGCGAGGCGACTACCTTGGCGGGGCTCCGGCGAGGTCCGGTGGTCTCCGCGGGGTCCGGGTGGGGCTGCAGGGCGGCAGGCGGTGCGGCGCGACGGCGGGGAAGGTGCGGTGCGGAGGGCGAGGCACGGCAGCGGTGCGGCGTGCGGCGGCGGTGCGGCGCTACGACGGGGGGGGCGCGACAGGCGGTGGGGTTGGCGGGTGGTGGTGGAGTCGGGGGCGGGGGCGGTGCTATAAAAGGAGGGGGGCTTGCTTGGGGGAGGGGCAAGGCGGCGCGGGAGAGTCCCGGCCGGACTCGGCCTCGGGCGGCGGCGGCGGCCTCCCGGTCTCCTAGAGGGAGACGAGGCGCGGGGAGGTGGGCCGGCTCGGGCGCTCGGCTGGGCTTCGGCCCAGTCGGAGCTGGAGATTTTTTTTAAATAATTGCGCTGAAACTTAAATAAATCCTAGAAAAATAAATAAAAATCTAAAAATGCCAAAACAATTTTTGACCGTCTAGATAAAATATTAGGATGAGATGAACATTTTCTTGGCCCTAAAATGCAATTTTGTAAAATGTGCAATTTTTCTAATCCAAATAAAATAGCAAAAATTCCGAATAAAAATCCAAATATTTGATTTTAATATTTTTCTTCCAATATTTCATTTATTTTGGAGAAGTCATATTATCTCCTCTCATATATTTTTATTATGAAATATTTTCGGAGAGAAAAATAATTAAAACCAAAATTCCTCGTTTCAATATTTGATTGAATTCAAATATGAAAACGGTGAAATCCCCAACTCTCTCCGAGGGTCCTTGAGTTGCTTAGAATTTCGAGGATCGCGAAGTGAAATGCAGCAAAATATGATATGCATGAATGATCTATGTATAACATTCCAAATTGGAAATTTGGGATTTACATGAACATAATTATCGTGGAGGCTATGTTGATTTTGTTTCAACTACATGCGTGAATATGTGCCAAGTCAAGCCACTCAAATCATTCAAAAGAGGATACCACCCTATCATACCACATCACAACCATTTTAATAGCATGTTGGGACGCAAGGTGTAACGCCCTCGATGCGGCTATATCTCCCACGTGTTGAAACATGACTTAGAGGCATAACCGCATTGAAAGCAATGTCGCAAGTGAGGTAATCTTCACATAACCCATGTAATACATAAGGGAAAAAGATACATAGTTGGCTTACAATCGCCACTTCACACAATACATGAATAAAGCATTACATTCGTCCAAATACACTCAAGGTCTGACTACGGGACCAAAATAAAAGAAGACTACCCCAAATGCTACACAGATCCCCGATCGTCCCAACTGGGCTCCACTACTGATCAACTGGAAACGGAACAACATAACGAACACGAACTTCATCGAGCTACTCCTTGAGCTTGGTTGCGTCACCTGCACGGTTTCATCAGCACCTGCAAACTGGTTTTGGAAGTATCTGTGAGTCACGGGGACTCAGCATTCTCACACCCTCGCGATCAAGACTATTTAAGCTTATAGGAAGGGTAAAAGGTATGACGTGGAGTTGCAGCAAGTGACTAGCATATATGATGGCTAACATATTCGCAAAAGAGAGCGAGAAGAGAAGGAAAAAGCATGATCGAACAACTATGATCAAGAAGTGATCCTAGAACAACCTACGTCAAGCATAACTCCAACACCGTGTTCACTTCCCAGACTCCGCCGGAAAGAGACCGTCACGGTTACACACGCGGTTGATGCATTTTAATTAAGGTCAACTTCAGGTTTTCTACAACCGGACATTAACAAATTCCCATCTGCCCATAACCGTGGGCATGGCTTTCGAAAGTTCAAATACCTGCAGGGGTGTCCCAACTTAGCCCATCACAAGCTCTCACGGTCAACAAAGGATATTCCTTCTCCCAAGACAATCCAATCAGACTCGGCATCCCGGTTACAAGACATCCTCGACAATGGTAAAACAAGTCCAGCAACACCGCCCGAATGTGCCGACAAATCCCGATAGGAGCTGCACATATCTCGTTCTCAGGGCACACTCAGATGAGCGCTCCATACAACTAAAACCAAACCTCGAGTTTCCCCGAGGGGGCGCTGCACAGGGCTCTAGTTTGGACCAACACTCAGAGGAGCACTAGCCCCCGGGGGGGGGGGGGTTTAAATAAAGATGACCCTTGAGTCTGCAGAACCCAAGGGAAAGAAAAGGGCTAGGTGGAAAATGGTAAAAACAAGGTTGGGCATTGCTGGAGGAGTTTTATTCAAGGCGAACTGTCAAGGGGTTCCCATTATAACCTAACCGTGTAAGGAACGCAAAATCCGGGAACATAACACCGATATGACGGAAACTAGGGCGGCAAGAGTGGAACAAAACACCAGGCATAAGGTCGAGCCTTCCACCCTTTACCAAGTATATAGATGCATTAATTAAATAAGAGATATTGTGATATCCCAACAAAATATCCATGTTCCAGCAAGGAACAAACTCCAATCTTCACCTGCAACTAACAACGCTATAAGAGGGGCTGAGCAAAGCGGTAACATATCCAAACAACGGTTTGCTAGGACAAGGTGGGTTAGAGGCTTGGCTTAACAAAATGGGAGGCATGATAAGCAAGTGGTAGGTATCGCAGCATAGGCATAGCAAAAGAGCGAGCATCTAACAAGCAAAGATAGAAGTGATTTCGAGGGTATGGTCATCTTGCCTGAAATCCCGCAAGGAAGAAGAACGAGTCCATGACGAAGACAAATGGACGTAGATGAACAGGTCCTCACAAACGCGACGTAATCGGAACAAACCCGAAGAAGCAACACCGGAAAGAAGCACACAACATAGTAAACAACCAACACATGTACATGGCATGATATGCGGGATGCGGTATGTGATGCATATGCATGATTTGGGAAAGGAATGATTGAACCTGGCCTCAACTTGGAAAACCAAGAGTTCCACTGGAAAGGAGAGTTGATTTCGGTCGAAATCGATATAAAGATCGCCGGAATCGGATGCACGGTTTGGAAAAGGCAAGCAAAACAAATATGACACCGGTCTGCGATAAACAGCAAGTAGCCATCTAAATGCATCAAGATAAATATGCTACATCACTCAAACATAGCCAGAAAATACATGGCAGGGATCCACTCATGAAGCTTGATAAAAGATGAACACTGAGCTATGGCTAATTCATCCATTAACAGGTTCAAACAAGCATGGCGAAAGTGCAAATGATAACAGGTTTCAGACTTGGTGAAATTAACACAAGTCTGGAATTTATCAGCAGGAAGCAAATTTTAGAGCATGAAAATTACATGCTACAGGAACTTAACATGGCAAAGCAAGGCATGGCATGAAGCTACTCAAAGCACTTAACAAAAGTCCCTTAGTGACCTTGAGCTAAAAGGGAACAGAAAATACAATTGCAGGCATGTGAACATAGCAAAAACATAAACAGATTCAGACTTAGTGAAAAACTGGAGCATGCAAAACAGTTAACGAGTAGGCATGTTTACGAGCTCGATGCACTCACTACAGAGCATGGCATGACAAAATAAGCATGCGCCCATCAAGAAGACATGACATAGAAGCTAGACATGGCAAGAACAACAACATAGCATGCACGTATCAACAACAACAAGCTCGGCAAAATCGCTAAACATGTTAACAATCTACCAGGAACATTTTATAGCAAAAGTAGAGCTCGATTGACTCAAGCCAGGGTGCTCCATAAATGCAAACAAAGATATGGATGGATAAAGCACCACAATATTAACAAAACATCCTTACTGATCATCCTGAAAAGAGGCACGGATCACTAGGAAACAACATAAACATATGGCATAAAACCAAAAACAGAACAAGGACTTAGTGAAATTCTAAGTCCCTGAAATCAGCATCAACGAGTAGGCTACTTTGCATGCTTGTGCTAGTCACCACAAATATCATAAAAATACATGACATACACCCTTGTAAAGATGGCATGGAATATAACAAAACACATGTAGAGCTCAGAATCATCGCATGCACACATTAATCATGGCAAAAATGACAAAAGGCCATTTGCTGAAACAGATCTGCAACTTTCCTCACATAACCCTCTTCCAACGACATTTCGAGCATCAAGATGAGCTCAAATGAAAATAATGCAATGAGATGAAACGATATACTCGTTGAGGCTAACATTTTGATATGCTACACGCACGAATCGGAGCTACGGATGCAGAGTTATGGCATGACAAAGTATGCAAAAAATAGGGTTTCAGGGAGAAAAGTCAACCGAGATATTTTTAGATCTGGATCCAGATCGGCGCAGATTACGAGGATCGACGGAGTTCACTGTAGCAGCCGGGTCTCGCCGGAAAAACTGTTCACCGGAGAGGCGGGACTTGCCGGAGGAAGGGGAGGAAGCCGGAGTGGAGGCGCGGGACGGCGGCACATGGCGGCGAACGGCGCACGGCGGCGGATGGCGGCCTCGGGGCGTGGGAGCCGGCCGGCGCCGGAGCAGGCGGCGGGCGTGGCGGCGTCCGGCGCGGTGGCGGGCGGCGACCGGCCAGGCGAAGGTCGGCGGCGCGGGGCACGGGATCTCCCGCGGGAGCCGGTGGCGGCGGTTGGGCCCCGCGGGCCCGATCCGGGCCGCACGGGCCGACGGCGGAGGGAGGAGAGAGAGGAGGCCGCGACGGTGAGGTGGCAGCACGGGATTGGTCCGGCGGGGAGGCGCGGACATGTCTGGCGGCGCTGGAGTTTTGTCCGGGCGCGAGGTAGAGGAAGGCTAGGGTTTCATCCGTGAATTTTTGGAGGGGAACACATATTTATAGGTAGAGGGAGCTAGGAGAGTCCAAATGAGGTGCGGTTTGTGGCCATGCGATCGTGATCGAACGCTCCAGATGATGGAAGAGGTTTAGGTGGGGTTTGGGCCACTTTGGAGGGGTGTTGGGATGCAACACACACGAGGCCTTTTCGGTCCCTCGGTTAACCGTTGGAGTATCAAACGAAGTCCAAATAGCACGAAACTTGACAGACGGTCTACCGGTAGTAAACCAAGGCCGCATGACAAGTCTCGGTCCAATCCTAAAACATTTCACACCCGCACATGAAAATTGGTAGAAAGGACCACCGGGTGACATAGGAGTGCCAGATTGCAAAACGGACAACGGGGAAAATGCTCGGATGCATGAGACGAACACGTATGCAAATGCAATGCACATGATGACATGATAAGAGATGCATGACACGCAAGCAATGACAAGGCAACAACAGCAAATAACTGGAAGACACCTGGCACATCGGTCTCGGGGCGTTACAACACTCCACCACTACGAGAGGATCTCGTCCCGAGATCTAGAATGGCACCGGAGGGAAAACGGAACAGAAAGAGAAGAGGTAAAACTAAGTTGCTCCTTTGACAAACGAGTGAAACCAAAGAACCTTGCAAAGGTTAAGCCATTTCGAGAAAAGAATACAATGGAGATGAACGAAGTTGAAAACACTCTATTAGAAAAGATGAACAAGGAAGAACAACTTCGGACAGCACTCCGATTGGAAAGAGATGAAAGACTTGATAAAATAAAAAGAACTTGAGCAAAGGGCACAACACTCCGGTTAAATGGATAAGCATGAAAAGGAACATGATCCTGACAAAACAAGAAGATGGGTTGAATTGAGCAACAACACAATGCCTCCGGAAGGAAGAAATAGAAGATAGATCATTGGAATGAAAGAATGGAGAAGAAAATGCCAACTTCTGCCACAAAAGAGCTTGCAAAGGCATCCTTAGGAGAAGGGTCGAATGGAGTTGTTGGAAACCCAACAACGAAAAGATAGGCTTGAAGTGGGCTTATGGAAAACATCTGAAAACTTGAGGTGAAATTCTGCCATAAGTGTAAACAAGATTGGATTGATATGAACAAGGAGACAAGAAACTTATTTCACCGTGAGGATAAATGAAGAACTTGGGTCATTTATGAGCACCATAAATAGCAACAATCCTTAGGGAAAAGTTTAGGTGAAATATAACCCAAGATAACTCCAATGAAGAGATTGATGGGTTACAAAGGAACTCATGAACGAATTGAAAATGATGTGTTTAAAATATGTCATTCCGGACAACTTGTGAATCATGAAACACTAAGGGAAATTGTCAACAATGACATAACACCACCTCAAAAGATAAGGTAGAACGAATTGCACTTCGGAATGCAAGATGAAGAATACATGAGCTCCTCTGAAAAGAATCTCGATGAACGCTTTGAGGAGGAATTAAATCCTTGATGAGCCACCATGAATAAACTCTCGAAGAACTCCGGTAATAAAAGAATGGTCTAACGAAAGGAAAGCTGAAAGAACTCCGGTAATAAAAGAATGATGAAAAGAAAGAGAAGTTGACAACACAAAGTGAAGCCTTATAATGATTTAGATGGATCTCCGTGGTGATATAAATGCGAGAGCTTGGAACTCCGAGAAAGAAAAGATGAAACAATTGAAAACTGAGAACTTGATGAACCTCCGGAATAAGGAATTGAATTTACTCGATGAAACAAGAATAAGAATTGCATTATGCTTATCCTTCACCAATTTAGATTGATGACAAGCAATGGATTTGGCATACTACTTATTCTCGTAGAAAGGATTAAGATAGATATAGCACCAACTTGAGAAAATCTTCAATGAACCACTGGTAGGATTTGGGAACAACGAATGAATACATAGAATAGCAACGGAAGAGAATTCTTGAACGAAGCACCATAAGAATTGAACAAGACAAGTAGCAAAAGCACAATTCACCTGGAAGAATTGGAAAAAGAATGAAGATACTTGAGAGAATTTAGATGCATGAGAACGAATAGATCATGAGCTGAATTAGAGAATACTTGAACGATGCACCGGTAAGATTACGAGAACGATAACTGAAAGCTGGGAATGAATAAACCGAAATGATGTCCATCGGAGAAACAAACTGAGGAGACTCTTGAATTGCTTCGGATGGGTGGAAAGAATTCTCATTATCAAAATAATTATGAGATGATGGCAACAAACTAGAGCCATGAATCTTGAAGAGAATGGAGCAAGATATGGAGGAAAAAGTCTTCTTCGGTCTTCAAAATCTGAGAATAACAACGAGAAACACCACCAAGAATTGTTGAGACACTCCGGAATGATTAAAAGAGGAGAGGTTGAGCCAATAATGAAAATAATTTGAAAGATCTTGGAGAAATACATATGACTGATGATGAATCATTCTTATGTCAAACTTGGAAAAGAATTTCAGAATAACTCCAGAAAGAACTAGAAGAGTCAGGTACGATCCTGGAAGAAGACCTGTGGGTTAGGGCCCACTCAAGAGAAAACACCGTTGAACGATTTAAAAGGGAGAATGCACCGGTTGAATTAAATGACTTGAATGAGAGAACATCCTCGAAAGATCTTGAATGAATGTAGAGTGGAAACACGAATCTTCGGGATATCTTGAGCACTCCGAAACAATTGAATAGCGAGAAGTGGATGATTACGAGGTGCACCGGTCATAAGAAAAGCATTGGGCAAAAAGAAAAGAGAGGCTCAATACCAAAGCTTGAATTGAATCCACCAGAGAAGGAAAAGAATGAAGAATGATGAACTTGAGGTTCCATTAGGATCTTCATGAGAATCACCGGGTAAGGACATTGATTGAAAAGAAAGAAGAGGCTTCACATGAATAAGATGTATAATTGATTAAGAAATCTTAGTCCTTGAAGAAAAAGGGTGGGTGGGCGGGAAAACAAAGACAATTTGGGATGAATGAAACAAACACCGCTGAGAAAAACTGAGAGGTGATCTTGCGAATGTCGAAAAGATCGGATGCACTTGAAGAGAAAACACGTCGGTTGAAAAAGAATTAACATGAGAATATCAATGATCGAGAAGGATTGGTATTCACATATGAACATGAGAACACCGCTTAGGAAAAAGTATGGAATCAACACTTGACATTGAAGCAACTCGAATACCACAACTCAAAACAAAACAAAGGATTGGCTTGCAGAAAAGCCGGAACAAACATATGATAGAGATTTCATCCGAAGTTTTCGTGGTGGGGCCTACACGGGCTCGATCGTATAGCACCATCATGTACAAGGCAGTGCACATGACATACGAAGCGTCCCCGAGTCAGCATAGCCAAGGACTCTTTAAGAGACAACGAGACCACTTTAAAACCAACCGTGGATGGGCGGACCACTAGACGTCGAACCCCAATTTCATATCATACATCTGTCAGAAAGATATCCTAAGAGCTACTTGAATTCCCACTTATAAACTCCCGAAACTTTCCGGTTATGCAATCAGGTGTTGGGGATACAGGGGAAGCATAATATCTCACCCAAAACTAGCAAATCCTACATCCAGCAGTATCCATCCTTCAACACATAACCAAGAAACCTTCGGAAATCATTTACCTCAACCTTCGAAAAGCATCCTTATACAAGTTATGGCAATACTCCCGAACTCCCGCCCCAGTACCGGGTGGCGTCGAGGTTATCTCACCAACAACTGCATAAAAGAGATTTTCGATGTCGGCAAAACTCAGGTATTCCAGAACTGCAACGATAAAATTGTGACGACAACACCTCGGAGCTCAACTCCCCGGGACACTGCCACAACCCCTAAATGTCAGGAGGCACCAAGAACAATGTTCTCATCACAAAACCATCAGAACGATTCCAAGATACCCGCGTGATCCTAAATTTTTTTAGTGAAATTTGAGAAGACAAGAGTCAAAACTCTATGTCAGGATGCCTCACCAGAGCGACGATAGGACTGAGGAGTAAAAGAATCCTACTCTCCGATATATATAATCCTAAAAGACTCAAAACATTTTTCTAGACTCAACAACACCAGCGATTCGATCAAGCAGGGGCTCCTAAGGTCGGGGAAGGCTCTGATACCAACTTGTAATGCCCTCGATGCGGCTATATCTCCCACGTGTCGAAACACGACTTAGAGGCATAACCGCATTGAAAGCAATGTCGCAAGTGAGGTAATCTTCACACAACCCATGTAATACATAATCGAAAAAGATACATAGTTGGCTTACAATCGCCACTTCACACAATACATAAATAAAGCATTACATTCATCCAAATACACTCAAGGTCCGACTACGGAACCAAAATAAAAGAAGACTACCCCAAATGCTACACAGATCCCCGATCGTCTCAACTGGACTCCACTACTGATCAACTGGAAACGGAACAACATAACAAACACGAACTTCATCGAGCTCCTCCTTGAGCTTGGTTGCGTCACCTGCACGGTTTCATCAGCACCTGCAAACTGGTTTTGGAAGTATCTTTGAGTCACGGGGACTCAGCAATCTCACACCCTCGTGATCAAGACTATTTAAGCTTATAGGAAGGGTAAAAGGTATGAGGTGGAGTTGCAGCAAGCGACTAGCATATATGATGGCTAACATATTCGCAAAAGAGAGCGAGAAGAGAAGGCAAAAGCACGGTCGAACAACTATGATCAAGAAGTGATCCTAGAACAACCTACGTCAAGCATAACTCCAACACCGTGTTCGCTTCCCGGACTCCGCCGGAAAGAGACCGTCACGGTTACACACGGGGTTGATGCATTTTAATTAAGGTCAACTTCAGGTTTTCTACAACTAGACATTAACAAATTCCCATCTGCCCATAACCGCGGGCACGGCTTTCGAAAGTTCAAATCCCTGCAGGGGTGTCCCAACTTAGCCCATCACAAGCTCTCACGGTAAACGAAGGATATTCCTTCTCCGAAGACAATCCGGTCAGACTCGGCATCCCGGTTACAAGACATCCTCAACAATGGTAAAACAAGTCCAGCAACACCGCCCGAATGTGCCGACAAATCCCGATAGGAGCTGCACATATCTCGTTCTCAGGGCACACTCAGATGAGCGCTCCATACAACTAAAACCAAACCTCGAGTTTCCCCGAGGGGGCGCTGCACAGGGCTCTAGTTTGGACCAACACTCAGAGGAGCACTGGCCTGGGGGGGTTTAAATAAGGATGACCCTTGAGTCTGCAGAACCCCAGGGAAAGAAAGGGCTAGGTCGCAAATGGTAAAACCAAGGTTGGGCATTGCTGGAGGAGTTTTTTTTCAAGGCGAACTGTCAAGGGGTTCCCATTATAACCCAACCGTGTAAGGAACGCAAAATCCGGGAACATAACACCGATATGACGGAAACTAGGGCAACAAGAGTGGAACAAAACACCAGGCATAAGGCCGAGCCTTCCACCCTTTACCAGGTATATAGATGCATTAATTAAATAAGAGATATTGTGATATCCCAACAAAATATCCATGTTCCAACAAGGAACAAACTCCAATCTTCACCTGCAACTAACAACGCTATAAGAGGGGCTGAGCAAAGCGGTAACATAGCCAAACAACGGTTTGCTAGGACAAGGTGGGTTAGAGGCTTGTCTTAACAAAATGGGAGGCATGATAAGCAAGTGGTAGGTATCACATCATAGGCATAGCAAAAGAGCGAGCATCTAACAAGCAAAGATAGAAGTGATTTCGAGGGTATGGTCATCTTGCCTGAAATCCCGCAAGGAAGAAGAACGAGTCCATGAAGAAGACAAACAAAACAAATATAAAGATCGCCGGAATCGGATGCACGGTTTGGAAAAGGCAAGCAAAACAAATATGGCACCGGTCTGCGATAAACAGCAAGTAGCCATCTAAATGCATCAAGATAAATATTCTACAGCACTCAAACATAGCAACAAAATACATGGCAGGGATTCACTCATGAAGATTGACAAAAGATGAACACTGAGCTATGGCTAATTCATCCATTAACAGGTTCAAACAAGCGTGGCGAAAGTGCAAATGATAACAGGTTTCAGACTTAGTGAAATTAACACCAGTCTGGAATTTATGAGCAGGAAGCAAACTTTAGAGCATGAAAACTACATGCTACAGGAACTTAACATGGCAAAGCAAGGCCTGGCATGAAGCTACTCAAAGAACTTAACAAAAGTCCCTTAGTGATATTGAGCCAAAAGGGATCAGAAAATACAATTGCAGGCATGTGAACATAGCAAAAACATAAACAGATTCAGACTTAGTGAAAAACTGGAGCATGCAAAATAGTTAACGAGTAGGCATGTTTACGAGCTCGATGCACTCACTATAGAGCATGGCATGACAAACTAAGCATCCACCCATCAATAAGACATGGCATAGAAGCTAGACATGGCAAGAACAACAACATAGCATGCATGGATCAACAACAACAAACTCGGCAAAATCGCTAAACATGTTAACAATCTGCCACGAACATTTTATAGCAAAAGTAGAGCTCGATTGACTCAAGCTAGGATGCTCCATAAATACAAACAAAGAAATGGATGGATAAAGCACCACAATATTAACAAAACATCCTTACTTCTCATCCTCAAAATAGGCACGGATCACTAGGAAACAACATGAACATATGGCACAAAACCAAAAACAGAACAAGGACTTAGTGAAATTTTAAGTCCCTGAAATCAGCATCAACGAGTAGGCTACTTTGCATGCTTGTGCTAGTCACCACAAATATCATGAAAATACATGGAATACACCCTTGCAAAGATGGCATGGCATATAACAAAACACATGTAGAGCTCAGGATCATAGCATGCACACATTAATCATGGCAAAAATGACAAAAGGCCATTTGCTGAAACAGATATGCAACTTTCCTCACATAGCCCTCTTCCAATGACATTTCGGGCATCAAGATGAGCTCAAATGAAAATAATGCAATGAGATGAAACGATGTACTCATCGAGGCAAACATTTTGATATGCTACACGCACGAATCTAAGCTACGGATGCAGAGTTATGGCATGACAAAGTATGCAAAAAATAGGGTTTCGGGGAGAAAAGTCAACCGAGATATTTTCAGATCTGGATCCAGATCGGCGCGGATTACGAGGATCGACGGAGTTCACTGTAGCAGCCGGGTCTCGCCGGAAAAACTGTTCACCGGAGAGGCGGGACTTGCCGGCGGAAGGGGAGGAAGCCGGAGTGGAGGCGCGGGGCGGCGGCGCATGGCGGCGAACGGCGCACGACGGCGGATGGCGGCCTCGGGGTGTGGGAGCCGGCCGGCGCCGGAGCAGGCAGCGGGCGTTGCGGCGTCCGGCGCGGTGGCGGGCGGCGACCGGCCAAGCGAAGGTCGGCAGCGCGGGGCGCGGGATCTCCCACGGGAGCTGGTGGCGGCGGTTGGGCCCCGTGGGCCCAATCCGGGCCGCACGGCCGACGGCGGAGGGAGGAGAGAGAGGAGGCCGCGACGGTGAGGTGGCAGCGCGGGATTGGTCCGGCGGGGAGGCGTGGACATGTCCGGCGGCGCTGGAGTTTTGTCCGGGCGCGAGGTAGAGGAAGGCTAGGGTTTCATCCGTGAATTTTTGGAGGGGAACACATATTTATAGGTAGAGGGAGCTAGGAGAGTCCAAATGAGGTGCGGTTTGCAGCCACACGATCGTGATCGAACGCTCTAGATGATGGAAGAGGTTTAGGTGGGGTTTGGGCCACTTTGGAGGGGTGTTGGGCTGCAACACACACGAGGCCTTTTCGGTCCCTCGGTTAACCGTTGGAGTATCAAACAAAGTCCAAATGGCACGAAACTTGACAGGCGGTCTACCGGTAGTAAACCAAGGCCGCATGACAAGTCTCGGTCCAATCCGAAAACATTTGACACGCGCACATGAAAAGAGGTAGAAAGGACCACCGGGTGACAATGGAGCGCCGGATTGCAAAACGGACAATGGGGAAAATGCTCGGATGCATGAGACGAACACGTAAGCAAATGCAATGCACATGATGACATGATAAGAGATGCAGGACACGCAAGCAATGACAAGGCAACAACAGCGAATAATTGGAAGACACCTGGCACATCGGTCTCGGGGCGTTACACAAGGTAAACCATTATAAGCTCCTAGGTAATTAAGCATGGCATAAGCAACTACAATCTCTAATTGTCATTGCAAACATGTTTCTTTCATAATAGGCTGAATCAGGAACGATGAACTAATCAAATTTACAAAAACAAGAGAGGTCGAGTTCATACCAGCTTTTCTCATCTCAATAAGTTCATCATATAATCATCATTATTTCCTTTCACTTGCACGACCGAATAGTGAGGATAATAATAATAGTGCACGTGCATTGGACTAAGCTGGAATCTGCAAGCATTCAATTCAAGAGAGAAGATGAGGTAATATGGGCTCTTTGTTAGATCAACAATAATGCATATAAGAGCCACTCAACACTTTCATCATGGTCTTCTCCTCTCGACCCCCAAAGAATAAGAAAATAAAAGAAACAGAAGTATTTACATGGGAAAGCTCCCAACAAGCAAAAGAAGAACGAGAAATCTTTTTGGGTTTTCTTTTTAATTACTACTACAGGCATGGAAAGTAAACTAACTAAAAGCTACAACTAATTTTTTTGTTTTTTCTTAAGGTTTATTAAGGCACACAAGAAGAAAGCTAAAAGGAAATAAACTATCATGGATGATACAATGAAAAAGTATGAGCACCGACAACTAGCATGAGTGTGTGAACATGGATGTAACGTCGGTGAGAAATACATACTCCCCCAAGCTTAGACTTTTGGCCTAAGTTAGTCTATGGCCACGGCTGGCCTGGTGGATATCCGAAGTTGAAGCTGGGGTCGTACTGAGATGCATCAGCTATTGCCTGACGAGCTGCATCTTGGAGGCGAGCTGCCTACGTCCTCCTCTCATACTCGGTCGCCTCCTCCCTAGTTATAACATATCTCCCTTTTTCCTGAAAGTCAAAGAAGGCAGGAGCAGGGACAGCGACGTGATAGGTGCGTCGTCTGTCAAAGATTAGTCGGTACTGGAGGAACTGATTGTTGCTCTCAACAAACTGATGACGAACCATGACATTATAATCTAAATAAGTAGGAGGCAACTCAATATCATCTCCACGTATGGGTATCTCAAGAAAGTTAGCTATACGAGTTGCATAAATTCCACCAAAGAAATCTCCATGAATACGATTATTATGCAACCTACGTGCAACAATAGCCCCCAAGTTGTATTGTTTATCTCCTAAAACAGCGCTCCTGAGAACGCTAAGATCAGGTACACACATGTGACATGCTTCATCTTTACCGTTTATGCACCTTCCTATGAAGAGAGCAAAATAATGTATAGCAGGAAAATGAATGCTCCCTATGGTGGCTTGTGTTACATCTCTAGATTCCCCCACTGTAATACTAGCAAGAAAATCTCTAAATTCATATTTGCGAGGTTCACTAACATTACCCCATTGTGGGAGTTTACAAGCAGTGTTAAAAATTTCTAGGTCCATGGTATAAGATTTATCATAAAGATCAAACAGGACAGTTTGAGAATTGCGTGATGACGAAAATTTAACCTTCTCACAAATGAATCAGTTAAATAGAGGTATTGACGACACTTATTTGCCTCGATGCTCTCTAGATCAGCATTGCGCACATATGCTTCAAATTCCTCCTTGATTCCTGCTCGAACCATGAAGTCCTCTGACGGCCATTCACAAGGCCACACTTGAGCATCCCTTGGTGGTTCCTCGTCCGCATCGCGTATTGCGGGCATGGGTCCTTGCTTTCTTGAAGAACCACCTAGGTACATTTTCCTAAACATATTTCTTCCTCTGAAAAATTTCTGAAATTGTTTAGTAACTCAAAAAAAAAGTGAACCAAACTCAACAATATTGATAGCAACTACTCCTACAAGTGCCTAGAGGCAATATCATGCATTAAAACTACTTTGGACCATGTAAATTTGACATGCAAGATCAAGAACAGGGTCACCTAAGTAGCAAAAAGTTGCAATAAATAAAGCACTAGAACAAAAACTAATTGGACCATTGGAGGAGTCACATACCAAAGAACAATCCCCCAAAGCAGTTCTGTGAATGGAGCTTTGAGCTAGGAGATCGAAAATGGCAGCAATATGAGCTTCTACTCGGGTTTGAGCTGGTTGGTGATTTTTGTGGGAGGAAGAAGGAGTGTGTGGTAGATGGAATAAGTGGAGGGGACCCACGTGGGGTCCACGAGGTAGGGGCGCGCCCTCCACCCTCGTGGGCACGTGGCTGCTCCCCCTGCTGTGTTTTTAGTGCCAGATATTCTCAAATATTCTAGAAAAAATCATATTTAATTTTCAGGGCATTTGGAGAACTTTTATTTTCGGGGTATTTTTTATTGCATGGATAATTCAGAAAATAGACACACTTTCCGGAACATTTCAGACTCCGAAAAGGACTAGGTATGTGGTGCGGTAAGTAAACCGACTCCAAAATAGTTCTAATGGCAATTTTTCCCCATTTTGGAATATTTAGAAAAATAGAAAAATAAGAAGCAGTTTGAGAAGGACACGAGGGCTCCACAAGGGTGGAGGGCGCGCCCTACCCCCTGGGCGCGCCCCCTACCTTGTGCGCCCCTCGTGCGCTCCCCGAACTCCGTTTTCTTGCACGTTACGTATTATGGTCGGTAAAAATTCATTATATAATCTCCCGGAGGTTTTGACTCCTGTATCACGCAAATATCTCGCGTCTTTGTTTCGAGCTATTTTTCTGATAGATCTAGGTTGTCATGTCGTCTTCAAGTGCCCCCAAGGACAAGTTCTTCGAGAAGGTCATCAACCCCTACCTCGCGGAGGTGCTGCAACACCCTCAAACCATTGAGATGCGTGAGGGGTTGTTGCACATCCGCGATGTTAAGGGACCAAGGAAGACCGGAAGCATGGAGGCAAGGCTCGAGGCATTGGAGCAACAAGTTTTCAAGTGTCAGGAGATGGTGGAGCGTGGACTCGACTCCAATCACATTATGATCATGGAGTTCACCAACAACCACAAGCTGGACATCGAGGACATTGGGGAGGCCATCTTCAAGCTTCATGAGAAAATCGAGCACCTCCAAGCCCAGATCTATGACCTGCAAAATCAAAACTGTGAGTATGAATATAGATTCAAAAGGATGAGTTTGGCTGAAGATTTGAGGACTCAGGAGACTCAATCATCCTTCTATGATGGTGAGCCTATGCCTTGGAAGAGGTACAACAAGCCTACATCATCAACAACTCCAACTCCTTCACCGACAAAAGAGATATAATCACATGGGTACGGGAACTCCCCTTGGCAACTGCCAAGCTTGGGGGAGGTGCCCCGGTATCATATCACCATCACTTTTATCTTTACCGTTTTTCTTAGTTCGATCCTTTTGATAATATTTTGATCTAGTAGAATAAAGTTTTAGTATGATCTAGTTGTCAGTTTTGCTTTATGATCTTCCTATGTAATCGAGTATGTGAGCTATATAATAAAGATTAGTGTTGAGTCAAGGGCTTGATTATCTTGCTATGATCTTGAGTGAATAAAAAGAAAAAGAAAGAATAAAAAGAAATAAAAGAGATCATATGGATCTTATGGAGAGTAATGAGCTCACATATAAAGAGTATGGTGAATAAAAGTTGTTGAGAGTTGACAAACATAGTTTTGGTCATCGTTGCAATTAATAGGAAGTAATAAAGAAAGAGAGGTCTTCACATATAAATACACTATCTTGGACATCTTTCATGATTGTGAGCACTCATTAAAATATGACATGTTAAAGAGTTGATGTTGGACAAGGAAGACAATGTAATGGGTTATGTTTTCTTACATCTGAGATAAATTATATTATCATGGATCATCCAACATGATTGAGCTTGCCTTTCCCCTCATGCTAGCCAAATTCTTTGCACCAAGTAGAGATACTACGTGTGCTGCCAAATATCACTTTATATTGCCACCATAGGTTCCTATGGATTGAGTAAGATCCTTCAAGTAAGTTGTCATCGGTGCAAGCAATAAAAATTGCTCTCTAAATATGTATGACTTATTAGTGTGGGAGAAAATAAGCTTTGTACGATCTTGTGATCTGGAAGAAATAAAAGCGACGGACTGCATAATAAAGGTCCATATCACAAGTGGCAATATAAAGTGACGTTCTTTCATATTAAGATTTTGTGCATCCAACCATAAAATCGCATGACAAACTCTGCTTCCCTCTGCGAAGGGCCTATCTCTTACTTTTATCTCCCACCTTACATAAGAGTCATGGTGATCTTCACCTTTCCTTTTTACATTTTATCTTTTGGCAGGCACAATATGTTGGAAAGATCCTGGTATATATGGCTAATTGGATGTGAGTTTTCATGAACTATTATTGTTGACATTACCCTTGAGGTAAAACGTCGGGAGGCAAAACTATAAGCCCCTATCTTTCCCTGTGTCCTATTAAGACTTCATACCCATAAGTATTGCGTGAGTGTTAGCAATTGTGAAAGACTATATGATAGTTTAGTATATGGACTTGCTGAAAAGCTCTTATATTGACTCTTTCCTATGTTATGATAAATTGCAATTGCTTCAATGACTGAGATTATAGTTTGTTAGTTTTCAATGAAGTTTATGATTCATACTTGAAATTGTGATTGAATTGTTACTTTAGCATAAGAGATCATATGACAATAATTATATAAGCTGTTGTCCTAAGAATGATCATGATGCCCTCATGTCCATATTTTATTTTTATCGACACCTCTATCTCTAAACATGTGGACATATTTTTCGATTTCGGCTTTCGCTTGAGGACAAGTGAGGTCTAAGCTTGGGGGAGTTGATACGTCCATCTTGCATCATGCTTTTATATCGATACTTATTGCATTATGGGCTGTTATTACACATTATGTCACAATACTTATGCCTATTCTCTCTTATTTTAAAAGGTTTACATAAAGAGGGACAATGCCGGCAGCTGGGATTTTGGGCTGGAAAAGGAACAAATATTAGAGACCTATTCTGCACAGCTCCAAAAGTCCTGAAACTTCACGGAAGCTATTTTCAGAATATATAAAAAATACTAAGTGCAAGAAGTTCCAGAGGGGGTCCACACCCTGACCACAAGGGTGGGGGCACGCCCTACCCCCCTGGGCGCGCCTCCTGCCTCGTGGGCCCCCTGGTGGCCCTTCGATGCCCATCTTCTGCTATATGGAGTCTTCCGTTGGGAAAAAATCATAAGTAAGCTTTCATGAAGAGACTCCGCCTCCATGAGGCGGAACCTTGGTGGAACCAATCTAGGGCTCTGGTGGAGCTGTTCTGCCGGGGAAACTTCCCTCCAGGAGAGGGAAATCATCACCATCGTCATCACCAACGCTCCTCTCATCGGCAGGGGGCCAATCTCCATCAACATCTTCACCAGCACCATCTCCTCTCAAACCCTAGTTCATCTCTTGTATCCAATTCTTGTCTCTTAGTCTGGGATTGGTACCTGTAGGTTGCTATAGTGTTTATTACTCCGTGTAGTTGATGCTAGCCGGTTTATTTGGTGGAAGATCATATGTTCAGATCCTATATGCATATTAATACCCCTCTGATTATGAACATGAATATGCTTTGTGAGTAGTTACGTTTGTTCCTGAGGACATGGGAGAAGTCTTGCTATTAGTAGTCATGTGAATTTGGTATTCGTTTGATATTTTGATGAGATGTATGTTGTCTCTCCTCTAGTGTTGTTATGTGACCGTCGACTACATGACACTTCACCATTATTTGGGCCTAGAGGAAGGCATTGGGAAGTAATAAGTAGATGATGGGTTGCTAGAGTGACAGAAGCTTAAACCCTAGTTTATGCATTGCTTCGTAAGGGGCTGATTTGGATCCATATGTTTCATGCTATGGTTAGGTTTACCTTAATACTTCTTTTGTAGTTGCAGATGCTTGCAATGGGGGTTAATCATAAGTGGTATGCTTGTCCAAGTAAGGACAACACCCAAGCACCGGTCCACCCACATATCAGATTATCAAAGTACCGAACGCGAATCATATGAACGTGATGAAAAATAGCTTGACGATAATTCCCATGTGTCCTCGAGAGCGCTTTCTTCTATATAAGAGTTCGTCCAGGCTTGTCCTTTGCCACAAAAAGGATTGGGCCACCTTGCTGCACTTTATTTACTTTTGTTACTTGTTGCTCGTTACAAATTATCTTATCACAAAACTATCTGTTACCTATAATTTCAGTGCTTGCGGAGAATACCTTGCTGAAAACAGCTTATCATTTCCTTCTGCTCCTCGTTGGGTTCGACACTCTTACTTATTGAAAGGTCTACGATAGATACCCTATACTTGTGGGTCATCAAGCCCTCCCTTTAACACGCAAGCGAATCGCATGAAAAGGAGCGGCTGACAGGGCTACCCGTGGCTAAGCTCCGGAGATTCCCATGGGTTAGTCCGAAAGGGTGATATAGCTCGTAATCGCATTTACTGTTCTGCCGCTGATCTTTCCACGAGAAGATGAAGGCACTGAGGGTCTGGTGAGGTGACGTGCGCGGGGTGTGGCATGAGCCAGAGCTCGACTACTCAGGTTTGTCAGTGCCGCAGGGACGGACCCGAGCACAAGCGTCATGCCAGCATGTGTAGTTCCCGTTGCGGGATGAGCAGGAGGCCGGTCAGCAACGCGGGTGGCGGCGAAGGGAAACAGGCAAGCAGGTGGTGATAATAAGGTAACTCAAGCAAGAGGCGAGCTAGTTCGAATAGATGCAAGAAGGATACCTGCCACAGGGATGGACCCATGCGGCCTGGGGATGATGCAGTCTGAGGGGCACCCCCAACAGAGTAAGCTAAAGATGCAAAAGGATGCATGTCGCAGGGACAGGCCCATGCGACCTGGGGATGATGCAGCCCGAGGGGCGCCCCCAGCTGAATAAACTAGAAAATGACACCTGGCACCGTTGTTGAAGAGGCATTGGAGCAGCTGAAGATGCGCGCTGAACAAGTCGCTCCTCACGAGTCATCCGGCGGCTGGTTCCCAGGGGACCCTGGAGGTTCCGGCTCCTCCTCCCCTGGGACGGCCTGGCGCCTGGCCTCGAGAGCCGCCAGGGTGCCCTGCATGAGCCAATTGAAGGCGGCATCTATGTTCGACGGGCCGAAGGGCATGCGAACGTATTTGTGTGGGGGGCCTCCGGACCGACCAACGCTCAATGGCCAGAAACGCCCCTGAGATGCAGCCCTGTTGCACCCAGGAACGTCGATGCAGACGCGCAGCTTGTCGTCCGCACCAGGATAAGGAGTTGCGCCATGTGACGGGCGGCGTCGCCACGCATGGCTCTTGCCTCTTGAAGCTTCTTGGTGGTCTTGGTGATGAACTCCATGCACCGGGCTCCTCGTGCCCTATGCCCTGATGAGGGAAGCGTGGGGTGAAGCATGCCTCCATGTGGTGCCCGAGCGCCTCCCTCGTGACGTTGGCCAACTTTGAGGTCCTCCAGAAGAGAGCCCCCGAGCCCAGCCTAAGGAGGGCGTTGGGCGCGCCTTCCTATGCGAGGGAGGGAGGCACCCCATCTAGGGGTGCAAGTCCTAAGGTGATGCTGCTGGAGATGCCGCCCACCTGAAGCCCTTGGTGGAGAAGCTACTTCTCCTTGGAGATGGCCTTAGGAGGGTAGACGGCGCCTTCGTTACCTGGGTCTTTGGCCGCTGCAGCTTGGTAAGCACGCTCGAGGGAGCGCACTGCGTCCTTCTCCTCGCAGGCGACCGTGATGACGCCGCATCTCCCGGGCATCTTTAGGACGTTGTAGCCATTATGGGTCACTACCATAAAGTTGGCCAGGGATGGGTACCTAAGGATGGCATTGTATGGCAGGCGAATATGGGCGATGTCGAAGTCGATGAGCTCTATGCGATAGTTTTCCCGCCTACCGAAGGTGACAGGAAGGCGAACCTGCCCGATCGGGGTGGTGGAGCCGTCGATCACTCCTAGGAAGGGCTTGGTAGGCTATAGCTAATCGTATGGCACTTGGAGGCGGTCGAACGTCTCGATGGACAGGACATTGAGCCCCGCGCTGCCGTCGATGAGGGTCTTAGTGACTTGGACATTGCTAATGATGGGTGAGCAGAGCATCGGGAGGGCGCCGGTAGTTGCCGTGCACTTGAGTTGGTCGGAGGAGCTGAAGGTAATGGTGCACTTGGACCACCAAAGCGGGCGCGCGGCCTCGAGCTTGGGGAGGGCCGCGTTCACTTCGTGAACGAACTGCTTGAAGATACGCTGAGAGGATGGGGCCTGAGAACCACCCAAGATGCAAGCAATGCCGCGAGGCTCCTGGAAGCCCCCAGCCCCCTCGTCCTGATGATGGTCTTCGTTACTTATTGGTGGTGGAGGCAGCGGAGGGAGGCCAGCGTTGCCTTGAGGGCGGTCCTCACGAGGCTGGTCTCTCCAGGCACCCTCGCGAGGCTGGTCCTGCCAACGGTCCTCACAAGGCCGATCGCGCCACTCCTGACGGGGGCCGCGGTCGTCCCAGCGTCCTCCACTTTGTCCTCCTCCTCGGTCGTAGCCTCGGTCGCTGCGCTCGGGGCGTCGGCCGAAGCACCCATCGCGGATGGCCCAGAGCTCTCGACAGTCGTTGGTGTTGTGGTTGTGCATGTTGTGGAAGGCGCAGAATGGGCGGTTGGCCTTGGATGACTCAGGATGGTCACACCCGCGCTTCATTTCCGGTTCCACCGCAAGCACAACAGCCCACTACTAGGGTTTTCCCTAGTAGTAGCGCTTGATTTTAAGCTAGCAGTAGCATTGTGCAAGCGCTACCACTAAGGCGCTACAGCTAACTAGTAGAAGTAGCACTAGAAAGGGAGCGCTACTGCTATACCTAGTTAGTAGTAGCACTTTTCTTTGGCTGGCGCTATTGATAGTACTAAGTAGCAGTAGCGCTTCGTATGAAAAGCGTTGCTGCTAACTTTTCCAGTATTTTTAAAAATACAGCTTATTTTCATTGTGGTTTTATATACAATACTTTCATCATATGATTTGATGACCATGATTAGTTATTATATATAACAGTGGGTGAAATGAACGTGGAGTAGATTCAAGTGAAGGCAACATGTGGTGCATGTCGAAAGTACTACTAATCCAAACTTGATCTAGTTTGGATTAGTAGTACTTTTGATGTGCACCACATGTTGCCTCCACTTGAATCTAATCCATGTTCATTTCACCTACTGATATATATAATAACTCATCATGCTCATATAACAACTTAGCATCATGCATCATCGATCATAATAATAAATAACTCATCATTGGTATCATAATAACAAGTCAGACTCATCATCATCGATCATACAACTTCTACTCGATACCACATCATCATCATAGTCATCTAACCAATCCTATTTAGTTGTTCTAAGCACATGATCATGAGTATTAGCTAGGACCTACTACCTTCTCCTAGGTAAAATAGGATAAAACAAGATAGCCCCTGACTCTCCATTATGGAGAATGGTGATTATCCTGTCTCCAATTCTTTCCTTTCGCACAATCATGCTTCGAAGAACCTCCCTACGACTGACCACACATTTCTTGATTATCATGTCTTCACTGGTTTCAGAAATCTGATATGGACATGTGTGACTCGTAGGATGACCTGGATGTATGTTAAAAACATCAAGGCGACCATTCTGATACATCAGATGAGGCACCCAATCCGACGGGAGTTTCTGTTGAAAAACATAGTAATAACTTCATCGTTAGTAATGTACTTAAGTTTTAAAAGAATTTATGCAAAATATGCATGGATGTCGTATAGTAAAAAAGTTACCATGGCATCTCCATGGATGTTACCGTGGTTCAACACGTGCACTAGTGGCACGTATTCACCATAATGCGGAGGAGTTTGATAATAGATAATGTAATTCTCAAGATCAGTACAAAATGCGATCAGATGATTTTTCTCCTGATAAGTTAACTCGGAGCCATCGGTGTAGTAGGTTCTGTCTACCATCTTCTGCACATTGTTTGAAGAATGAAAATAAGATGTCAATGGAAATAAGCACATTGTTTGACAGACTTAAAGTCAACCCGAAATGACGTTTAATTATTTTTCTAGAAAATCCAGGCCACTCGATATTTCCTACATATTCTAGCACAAGTCAGGCCAAAATTCACGAAAAAATTTGTCATGACCTTTGCTAAAAAATGACATATCGAGCACCTGAAATTTGCCGGAACGGAAATTAATCAACACTCTGGCAAAACATAGGCCACTATAGGAGGTGTAACCTGCAAACATGGTCGGCCACTTGGGCAAGCACATGTCGTATTTGAGCAACCCAAGATACATGTTTATATCTACATCATATGAGCATTCAAACTTGATGAGGACGATGGAGAGGGTCTCACCTCGAGGTCGGAGGGGGTCTGTGATGGGGACGATGGCGGTGATGATGGAGGGGCTCCTTGATTTCTGCAAAAACAAAAACCTTGTAAGCTATCAACTAATCAAATGCATACGCCTTGCATAGTGCTCTCCAATTTTAGCATTCAAAGTAGGAGTAGTTTTCCAATATTAACATTCAATAAGCAAAACCAAATCATAAAATAAATTAGTATCCAAATTAGCATGCATTTAATAAGCAAAACTAAATCATCTCTTTTGTCCGTACATCGTCGAATATTATCACTAATACACCTAGAATAGTATCATACATATAACATCACTAATAAAGCTAAAACCGTAGCGAACGACGGGTATCAGCGCGGGCGACGGACACCCAAAGAGAAGGAACCATCACAGGATCATAGCTCCAGTGAGATCCCTGAAGAACCTGCCAGGTATTGGAGAACCTGCTCTCCAACGCAACCATGTAGCGACGGACGTGCTCGTCCTCCTCGCTGACACGGTGATGTACCACCTCTGTGGCATCCCCAAGCCTCCACACCGTCACTGGCCCACGCTACTGCCACCAAAGAAGGTTCGGGTCAACGACGGGCTGGCTCCTCCCCAAGCTGCGCCCCCTGGAAGGTAGCACCTCCCAGTACCAGCCCGGTGGAGCCCAGTCCCGGACATGGCCCCTCTGATCAAGCAGGCCTCCTCCGCCGAGTCGACGACGAGGATGCGGGATAGGCATCATCGACGTCGATGCGAGAGTAATTAGTTTAAGTAAAAAATAAAGTAGTTCTATTAATTTTCTTACTAAAAATAAACTAGTCCTATAGTAAAATTTTAATTAGATCATCAAATCTCATATACATAAATTTTCTTACTAGAAATAAACTAGTTTTATTAATTCAACTACTTCAACTAAGCACTTACTATAAATA